>NW_022103923.1:4498556-4525637 GCF_000313985.2 Echinops telfairi
TGCTTAGGCATTGAACTGCTAATTGAGTGGTTTGAGGGGGGTCATTTCTTAACTCTAATCCGGGGCCCTCCGCAGACAAGGGAAGGCAGATTCAGATGTGCCTTCAGCCGCTGCGCTTCTTTGCCTTTCTCGTGGCTTCATGTCTGGTGGCTGTCATCAGAAATTGGTTGAGGCCTCCCTCCCCACACCCGGAGGGATGTTGCAGGTTACAGAAAGTTGGGGTGTCCTCATTGTTTGGGGTGTGATCTCTCCAGGCGGGCACAGTGTCCCTCCCAGTTTGTCTCAGTTCCTGATTTCAAGGATTTGGGAACTAAGAAGTGAGTCAGGTCCGTAGGATCACATGTCAAATAAATATGGTAGCTTGCCGAGTAGAAAATTTCGGCTCCTTCACATTCGGCCAGGATGGTGGCCGCCAACTAGTATTGAACCTCCGCTTGTGTATCATGTGGTGATGTACTTAATATCCGTACAAGAGGGGATCATCGTTTTACAGAGTAATAAAGCCTAAGTAGTTAAAGCCCAGCATCATGCGATGAGGCCTGGCGGCATCGTGGTTCTGTTAGGCTGCTAACCACAGGGTCAGCAGTTCAAATCCATGAGCTACTCCGTGGGAGAAATATGAGGCTTTCTGTTCTCTACTTTCGTAAAAAGAGACAGTGTCAGAAACCCTCAGGGGTAGTTCTACCTTGTCCTATAGGGTCATTATGAGTTGCCATCGACTGGATGGCACGGAGGCTTTTTTTGTTCATCATGCTGAAATTGAACCCCTTTCAACCCAGGCCCTTTCTGTTATGTGCTCTGGAGCACAGTATGAGGATGTGGGAGTGCTGTGTGGTGAACCTGAGTGGGCAGGCAGTGGAGAGCAAGAGGCTTAGCTGAGAACAGGTCTGAAAGAGGACTCTACTCCCGACCCCCACCCCATGTCAGTTTAAACCTGGGGTCTCCATAGGGAGGCCTGTACTTGCTGTGTAGATGCTGGGAAGTCCTGCTTTTGGAACAGCAGTGTTAATTCTTAGCATGCAGACCCCTGATATTGCTGAAATCTAGAGATCCCAACCCCCAGACTGAATGCCCACTGGGATGTGTGTGTGTGTGTTAACTGCACTATTTCCATACTTCAAAGGGGTTAGTGGTTTTTGTTTGTGTCTATGTTGAGTTCTGGAGAGAGCATTCTGATCTACCCAGACAGATACATTGAAGACTCTTTTTTTTATGTTTAAAATGTAGGCATCTTCCCTTTGATCCCAACTGAACATCTATTCTGGTTGATGGACTGATTCAGTGAGGTGTGGGGTTTTGGTGTTGTTGCTCTCTTGGGGGTTTGAGGTAGAGTAATTGTTCCTGTATATGGTTTGAATGTGCTTGCCTTATTAGAATAGTTTAGTTCATACAAGACCAAGAATCCGTTCCAATCAGCTCCTGCCTTACTTGGTCTGACTTGTCAGATGAGGTTCAATTAGTCTTGTTGTCCACGATGACTGATGATTTGGTGGGAAACATGTTTAAGAGCTCAGACTTCTTCATTTGAGGGAGGGGGAAACCTTCGAAATCCTTTAAAATGGTATTACTAAACTAAACATGATATTACTAAACTAGAACAAGACCAGAGGAAGGCCACTAGCTAGGGTTTGAATAGCAGCTCAAGAAAAATGTTTGCAGACATCCAGATGATCAGCCAGGGGAGACTGACCAAAGATGAGCCATGGCATTTGAGAAGATGTTGTATAGAAGGAGGCAGCCGTTTTGGTCACAGAGGACCCAAGTAGGTCCCACTGATTCTCTCCTGATTGTCTGCGCTCACCATCATTTAGGCGCCCAGCAGTGTGGTGGAGTTGCACTCCCAGGCGGAAGGGGCCTCACTCACTGGCTCAGGCTGGGCAGTCTCGGGTTTTCCTCAGGGGTGGGAGCATTTTTGATAAAATGTGTAAAAATGCAGAGATGAGAGGAAAGGAGCACAGAGTTCAGTAGGGGTGGAATGTATAGGGCTGGGGAAATCCCAGAAGTAAGAGAGCTGTGATTGGGGGGGGGGGGCGATTTTTGTCTTGAAGCAGAAGAGTGCAGGAACAGACCTCTCTGTGAAAAAGTGGTAGGAAGGCCAGATAGGAGGGTAGCGTGATCCATCATGAGGAGGCCAGTTCTAGCGAACCTGGTGAGGCCTGAAGAAAGTGCACTGGACATGGAGAAAAGACGCAAGAGCTAGAAAGAGGCAAGAAGGAGGGATACAAGTCAGTGACCGATTAACTGGTGCGGAGCAAGGATGTCACGAGAACTGCTGGGAGCAACTGCATGGACGGTGCTGTCATCCACAGAATGGGAGACTACAAGAGGAGCAGAGGGGAAGACGGTCTGAAGGGCCCATGGGTCTTAGACAGGAATGCCTAGCAGAGTGTTGAGTAGGCAGATCTAAGACTCCAGGGAAACGCAGACTGGAAAGGACAGGCTCTGTATCTTTGGTGTCCGTAGCTCTAGGAGTCCTAGATGGGCTCACGTGTAGGGGAGAATGGGGCTGGGGGGCGGGGCAGAGCTGTAGAACAGGAAAGCCTTCGGATCTAATAGCAGTCATGTCCAAAGTGCAGTGTGGTGGATGTTCATTAGGATGTCAGACGAAAGTACTGCCATCAAGTTGATGCCAACTCTTAGCAACCTTAGAGGATGGGGTGGAACTGCCCCTGTGGATTTCTGAGACTGTAACAACTCTTTATGGGAGTCGAAAGCTTTGTCTTTCTCCCTGAGGAGTGGCTGGTGGTTTTGAATTACTGACCTTGTGGTTAGCAGCCCAACATGTACCCACTAATGCCACCAGGGCTCCTCTGAAGAAGGTACTAGAACTTCCACTGTGTTTTTTTAAAATCTCATCTTATTTTTTGAATAGTGTGATAAGGGGCAGGTTTTGTAGACTCCATGTAGAATTGTCTAATGTTTTTTCATTATTCCATTTGGGGTTATGGATTTTAGAGAAGAACACCACAGGAATAATCACAGTCTTTAGGACATTTTAAAGAGTTTGTGTATTTTCGTGTATGTTATCATCTATTGCAAAAATGTAATCCATTATCAGTTTAGTACATACCTATATTTCATGGGAATATATGTGTGTTGGGGCTGATATCAAATTCATTCACCTTTGAAGTCATTCTGTATTTATTGAGCCATGATTCTGGGAGAGACAATGTTGTAGGAAGTAGGTGTGAAGTGACGTCCAAATCGGAGACATTTGGAGCCCCTGCTTTAAAGCACAGTAAGTGAAAGAAGCATGCCAGCTGAGAGATCCGGAGGAAAGCCGGACCTGGTGAAGACAAAGGCAGAGAGACTTTCTCTTGCATTCCCACGCTGGTTGGCTTTAAACTGCAGATGGCCTTTGCTCACCTTTCAAGGAGGGAGCTAATTGCTGCTTTGGAAGCTGACTAAATGTTGGGCCTCTTGTAGACGTGGTGAGTCAGTTCAGTAATGGGTGGGGGCAGAAGCCGGGGCTTGGGTTGTCGGTGCAGCGGGGAAGTGAGCACTTGAGGACACAAGGAAGTGTTTTGGGGGCCCATTAATTTAGACTGGGAGTACCCTGTGTGTATTTTTGTGCTGAAGTAAAAGAGCAGAGTTGGGAGAGAAAAACGATAGATAAATGTAACGTGATTTTATTAAACAAGTCTTTATTGAGCCACCTATATATTAGGTTTATGCATTGGGCTGCTTAGGCATTGAACTGCTAATTGAGTGGTTTGAAACTGCCTGCCTCTGGGGGGGGGGGGTAGAAAATGAGGCTTTCTACTCCTGTAAAGGGTTCAATCTAGGAAATCCACAGGAGCAGTTCTACCCTGACCTTACAAGGTCCCTAATAAGTCAGAATCGACAGTGAGTTTGATATTTTGTGGTGGTTGGATTTGGTTTTTTTGGTTTTTGTTTTTAACGTGTTAAGTGGGGCCATAGTGGTACAGAGGTTAAGCACTCAGATGTTAACTGAAAGGTGAGTGGTGTGACCCCACCAGCTGACCTCTGCTCCCATAAAAATTGACAGCCTTGGAAAGCTTATAGGGCGGTGCTAGTCTGTCCTATATGGCCTCTGGGTGGGCATTGTCTCACACCCAGGTGTGCTTGTTTTAGCATGTGTTAGATATGGTATGACAAAACCAACTGAGCCCTTGCCTTCTTGGAGCTTGTATTCTAGAGAGAGGTCATGTTATGCCTACTGCCAAGCAGCCACCTAACTATTCACATATTGTCTGCCCCAGAATCTTGGCTTAATGAATACTGAGTGACCCTGAAGAAGCTGACCTTAGACTGCCGAGAGAAAGGAGATCAGGATAGATGCCTGTGCAGAGGCATTTGAGGTGGGGAAGGAGCAGATAGCTGGGAGGATCCTGTTTTCTCTGTGAAGCCAGAGAGGAGGTTGTCTGGTGAGACTGAGTGGGGAAGTGACAGAATAGGAAGCTTAAAGGAGTTGGGAAGTTGATTTCAGCTCAGTACTAGGAAAAGCTTCTCAAGGGACGACAATGTTGGGACAATGGAGCTGATTGCTGGCAAACATGGTCTGTGAATTGAGTTGTGTTCAGGTAGAGAATGTGTGGCTTTCTGCCAAGTAGCCAGGACGCGTTCAGCAGCTGTTTGGACAAGATGGCCTTTCTGAGTATAGGAATCCCTGACTCTTGCGGTCTTCTGAAAACGTAGCCCCTTGAAGAACTGCCGCACAGGCATGGAAGTTGTCATTTTCTTGTGATGTGGGGGAACATTCACAGAGCAAATGGGTTTTCCATTTGGCAATCCCCACAATGTCACAGCACTCTTCCCACTTCCTGTTTACCATTTCCCTTCAGCCTCCAGTACTATCCTCTTCTGGCTTCTGGGTTTGAACTGCCAACCTTTCAGTTTGTAGTTAAGTGCTTAACCATTGTGCTAGCAGGAACTTCTGAGCATTAGCACCGGGCAGATGCTAAAGCACCCTTTTGGTCTCCAGTGGTTGATTGTTCTAAGGAACATGTGTCTCCCCAATGTTACTGCTGTTTGTCTTATAGAGCTGGCTGTTTGGCCGGAAGTTGAGCCACAGTTCAGTTCCAGGCTTGAAGGGTAACTGAGGGCCACAGTGGGAGGAGTTCCACTTGTCTCAATCAGCCCATTAAACTTGACCTTTTTTAATGATCAGTGCACATTTTTCTCCTGTTCTTTCCAGGACCTTGGATTGGAATCTCTTTCAAAGCAGTTAGGTAGTAGTTGTCGGGCACCACCTAGTTCCTCTAGTCTCAGGGTCCTGGAGGTTGTGGTTTTCGTTGTCCATTAGTCACTGTGAGCTAATTTTCATGTGTCTTTGATTTTCTCCACTCCGATTTAGTATAGCTTCGCTGAGGTTGAATAAGTAGGGCAAGATTTCAAAATGAGGTATTTCCAAGACAAAGTATGGCTCTGAAATGCATATAGTACTTCGAAAGGTCAGGAGAATAACAGGGACACTTGGTTAAAGTCGCTTGCTACTCCATATTCGTTAGAGTTTGCAATACTTTGTCTTTGTTGTTGGTAGGTGGCATTGAGGCAGTTCCGGCCCATGGTGCCATAGTGACCCTATCTATGGACCACAGAACAAAACACCACTCAGTCCTGTGCCATCCTCACTATTGTTCCTATGTTTCAGGCCATTGTTTCAGCCACTGCGCCGAGCCGTCTTGTCAAGGGCTTTCCGTTTTTTCACTGCCTCTCCATTTTACCAAGCATGTGTCCTTCTCCAGGGACTGGTCTCTCCTGACAGCATGTCCATAAATGACTGTTTCATTCTGTGGGGGTTTTTTTTGTCTGCCCTTGGCTAGAGCAATTTGGAAGTGCCTGCTGTGCTGCCTGCACTGAATTGAAACTCATAACTCTTCATGTTGTATCATCACCATCCTGAGGCCTTTTATTTACTGTCAATACTTCAACACCAGAACATTTACTGTTGCTTCCAATGTGATTCTTGTGATCTGTGCATGGTGTTTTCCTTCAATGTGGAGAAAACCCACAACACTTTGTTAAAGTCACATTTACCCATCCGAGTGTAGTTTTGGATTTGAGCTAATCCCTCTATAGGCACCCAAACTGTCTCATTAGCTGTTTGTCTCCATGTGCACTAGACATGATTGCTTTAGACCAGAGCCTCCCAAACGGATTTGGCACACTGCCCCCTTTTCAGGAGAAAACAAACAAACAAAAAACACCTCAGTGCCACCCCCTCGCCCCCCCCCCCAAGCAATTAAAAACTTTTGTAGTATAGCCTATAATCCAAGATAAAGGATGGGTATCTGCTTTTACAGCCCTCCTGGATCGCACCAGCACCCCCCCAGGGGTGTAGTATCACTCTTTTGGGGGAAACAACTGGTTTTAGCCAATTATGAGTAAAGGAGCAAGATACCCCATGCACCATCTCGACAGGCTTACAAAATCGTCTCTTGGTTGTCATCCTTCAGCATTTATTCCCAAACCCTGTGCCCCTGAGGAGCTGACCTTGTTACTGCACAATGCCTCTTCTCACCTCCCTGGTATGTCAGCTGGAAATACCGTCAAACTTGCGAAAGCCAGAACCTGTCTGTGTAGGAAAACTCCAATGTTTTCCACTAAACAGAGCGAGAGAGAAAGGTGGTGTGGGTGCCCTGACAAAGGCAGCGAACTTGCGAAATTTGGGGAAATGAAGTCATCCCTTCGAGTTCCAGCTCACCCCGTTTCACTGTTCCGTTTCCATGACATTGTCTGTGCCCCACAGTTGTCTTTGTGGGGTTCACCAGCTGTGCCAAGATACAGTGACTGGCACCTGCTTGAGTTCTACACTGAAGTAGGAAGGCGTTGATGAATTTCTCTCTGGGAAAGAAAACGTGCACTTTGAAAAAAAGGTTGAGGGTAGAAATGATTGACATCTCAAGTTTCTTCTCTTTTCTTTTTTTAGTCAGTGTTAGATGATGGTTTTGTTGTTCCGTTCTGGAGAAATGCCATTGGTTTCTAATTCCTGCCCAGTTACTTCCTGCCTGTCCCTGTGTGAGGGCCATCTCAAGAAAGCTGCCTAGCTCCTTGGGAGAGCGGGCCTCATCCCAGGGCCTTTGGCAGGTGCCATTTCTCAGAGTGATACTTTGACATAGAGGGTGCTGCTGCTGAAGCTATGCCGCAGTTTGCCCAATCATAATTGAGCCTATTGAAGCAACTGAGAATGGGGAAAGTGCCCAAGAGGGCTTCAGTAAGTTGGTGGGGAAATTCCGTGATCTTTTTCTTATCTCTCCCCACCCTTGAACTTTTTGAAGCCCTCTTTTGTATTATACTTTAACAACTTTGCAGACACATGATGCCTATAATATACAATACAGTGGCTTAGATATATTAAAAGAGTTGTGCAATTCCTCATATATGTATTTAATTATTTCAGGGTGGATGCAGAAGATTCCTGATGTGGCCGGTTCACTCACTGCTCTCTTTTCTTCCCAGGTGTTTGGGGAAACGAGTTTAGTATATTGCGATCACCAGGGACTGTTGTTTTCCGCGACGGAAACTGGCCTCTACCAGGAGAGCGGATCCCAGATGTGGCTGCCTTGTCTATGGGTTTCTCCGTGAAAGAAGTACGTGTAGTTATAAAATAGATGCCTATTGGGAGCTTCTTCTCGGAACATTTTTGTTGATTTCTTCCAGTAGCTCAAGAAAGCAAGCCTGGTGCATTTGGTGCAGAGTCCCAAAGCCCAAAAGCTCACTGGGAAATTAGGGAGATTTGGGATAAAGGGCATCCAGGTTGGCTTCTGAAACCAAATAATTATAAGTCATTATGTCATGGTTTATCCATGGAAATGAAGTAAAGAAAATGTATCTTTGTGATGACTCAAACAAACAAAATGTGTAGTTTGTTTGTTTAGTTTGTTTCATACAGATGCAAGCTTCATTATAGATGGGAAAATGTGTATGCGTTTCACCTGAAGTTCGAGTGGTGTGGTGGGTGGCTGTGCAGGACGCTTCGAACTGGGTTTGCTAGAATTCTTCTGTAACTGACTGCTCACAGTGCTAGGAGGGGAGGGCCACATCGTGGGTCTGTGTGGGAGCTCTGAAGGAAGGATGCGCAGCTTGCTCTCCTCCCACATCCCCCTTCCTACTAGTGAGGTTCTTGCCTTAGTCACGAAACCGCTTTCCTCCTAGATCCCGAGGCTCCTGGGAACTAGAAACTGCATGGCAGCTGCTCTGCTGCTGGGACCGAAGGAGCCACTGGGCAGAGTTGAACACAATGGGTTGTTTACATTGAAGGATGAAATTTGCACTTATAATTCTTTATAAACTGGACTTTGACTACAAATGGCTTTTGAAGTCACCATGAGAAATAATGATTAGCACATCAATGGGAGTTATTTTCAGCCGGAATTTTGTTTTTCATTGTTGGGTGTGTATGTGTCTTAGTCTACAGAGAATTTTTTAATGACAACCTTGCTACTTCACTCGGAAAGATCAAATGGAGGCTGTAGATAAAGGAGAGAAAGTGGGAAGAAAATGTTCATGGTTCTGTAAAGAGGAGAGGTTCTATAACTTGGGACCTGAAAAATGCTGACATTTCATTTGCTGACTTGCTTCCCCCTCCCCCTTGCCCCGCTCCCCCCAAAAAAGGCTGTGATGACTTACTATTAGACTTTGGTGTTTCAGATCCGTAGACCATTACAAAAACTGAGTAGGGAGATTTAGCACTGTTGATGGGATCATGACGAGAACATAAAATTCTGGTTTTATGCATTCGCCTTACCAGCCTTGCCCCAGACCCTTTGAACTCTGCGTGGTGGGTGTTATTGGAGGGAACTTCAGCCCTGTTTGATGTGCTTCAATGTGTAGGACCTCTCCTGGCCAGGACTGGCTGTGGGTGACCTATTCCATCGGC
Source organism: Echinops telfairi (assembly GCF_000313985.2). Lineage (NCBI taxonomy): Eukaryota > Metazoa > Chordata > Mammalia > Afrosoricida > Tenrecidae > Echinops > Echinops telfairi. The sequence goes on from NW_022103923.1 coordinate 4,507,399, forward strand.
CTCGAGCGACTGTGATGGTGCTGGTGAAGGGGGTGGACAAGCTGGCTCTCCCACCCAGTAGTGTCATCTCATACCCACTGGAGAATGTGAGTGTTTATTCTTTTTTAAAAACGGAGGGGATGCCTTTATCATTTTTTCTGGTTCTTTATCATTCTTGAAATGCTTTCTAAGAACACTTGCCTTTTTTTATACGCATGGGTGGATATGTGAAATTTCTTTTTAAAATGTTCTTGATGGTTGTAAATCTTCTGAGGCTTGCCTGTTCCCTATGGTTGAGAGATTTTTATCAGATAAGAGGCAGAGAAATTGCCCCATTTTCAGAAGAGTCACTGCCATTGAGTCGGTGTCAACTCATAGCGAGCCAACTGGACAGGGTATAACTGTCCCTGTGCATTTCTGAGATTAACTCTATGGAAGTACAAAACCCCATCTTTCTCTGAGAAAAAAAAACAAAGACACCAGTTGGTTTTCTGTAGCACCTGCTCACCGTCTCCAGCTTTTCGAGTTTGCTACTCCTATCTGACACTTAAAGGTTCCCTGATGGCACAGAGGTTAAGAATTGGCCAAGGGCTCAAGTAGAAAGCAAATGTTTTTTTTTAAAACATTTTATTAGGGGCTCATACAACTGTTATCGCAATCCATACACACATCAATTGTGTAAAGCGCATTTGTACATCATTTCTCAAAACATTTTCTCTCCACCTAAACCCCCGACATTAGGTCCTCATTTTTCCCCTCCCTCCCCGCTCCCCCCTCCCTCATGAGCCCTTGATAGTTTATAAATGGGTATTTTGTCATATCTTTTCTGTCCGACATCTCCCTTCACCCACTTTTCGGTTGTCTGTCCCCCAGGGAGGAGGTCACATATAGTTCCTTGTAATCGGTTCCCTCTTTCCTACCCATTCTCCCTTTACCCTCCCTGTTTCGCCACTCACACCACTGGTCCTGTAGGGCTCATCCGCCCTGGATTCCCTGTATTTTCAGTTCCTATCTGTACCAGTGTACATCCTCTGGTTTAGCCAGACTTGCAAAGTCGAATTCGAGTCATGGTAGTGGGAGTGGGGAGGAAACATTTAGGAACTAGAGGAGAGTTGTATTTCTCATCGTTGCTACATCGCACCCTGACTGGCTCATCTCCTCCCTGAGACCCCTCTGCAAGGGGATCTCCAGTGGCCTACTAATGGGCTTTAGGTCTCCACTCCGCACTCCCCCCATCATTCACTATGGTAAGATTTTTTGTTCTGATTATGCCTTACACCTGATCCCTTCGACACCTCGTGATTGCATAGGCTGGTGTGCTTCTTCCATGTGGGCTTTGTTGCTTCTGAGCTTGATGGCCGCTTGATTACCATCAAGCCTTTAAGACCCCAGGCGCTATACTTTTTGATAGCCAGGCACCATCAGCTGTCTTCGCCACATTTGAAAGCAAATGTTTTGAAAATGATGATGGCAACAAATGCACAAATGTGCTTGACACAGTGGATGGATGGATGGATTGTCATAAAAGTTGTACGAGCCCCCAATAAAATGATTTTTTTTAAATTGGGCTGCTAACCACAAGGTCAGCATTTTGAAACCACTGGCTGCTCTGAGGGAAAAAGGCTAGGCGTTCTAGTCCTGTAAAGAGTTACAGCCTGGGAAACCCACAGAGGCAGTTCCACCTGGTCTTATGGGGTCCCTATGAGTGAGAATCTACTCAATGGCAGTGAGAGTAAGATTTGGCACTTAAGTGTATTCCTGTCTTGCTTTTGACTTTAGTTGTGCATGTAAAAATATTTGTGTGACATTTGACCTGGCACTGCCATGTGCTTAATGTGGAAGCATGGCCTCTCACTGCAGCTCACCTATTGACTGATAGGCCTGGGAAGAAAAGAGTGAGCCAGCAAAAGAGCCTGCAGTGGCCTTTGTATGTGCAAAGAGGAGAGAACAGTCAGGTGGGAAGGAGACAATATAACATTCTCTTTTAGTGCTTCGTTTTTTTCCCTAAGCCCCGGTGGCATAGTGGTTACACATTGAGCTGCTAACCCAACTGAAAGGAACTCTAGCCTTCCACCATTTTTAGAAGGATTCCATTCCTATAGAGTCAAAATATTTCTCAAAATCCCTAATGATATCTTTCCTTTTAACCAGAGTTGTTTGGCCATTCGGTTTTAGCATTTAATACCCTGTAATAACAGTCAAACGGGTGCACAGCAGTGCGCACAGTGCCACAGAGACCCAGCTGGCTTTGCTGTTGCGATGTTTGACAGGCTGCCGGCCAGCTGGCAGATCCAGGTCTAACTCGGGTGTGGGATTGGTGGCCTCAGTATGTCAATTAACACACCCACAAGTGTGTATTCGGTATCTGCTCATGGCAGGCACCGTCCTGGGGCCTGGGACTACAACAGTGGCACAATGGCCAGGGCCCTGGACCTGTTATGTTATAGCATAACAGAATGTTAAAGCAACTGGTGCAGATGAATCTGGGTAAAATGTATATGGCCACTTGTTAAATGCAACATTCCTGTAGGTTTCAAGTTATTTGCCCCAAGACAGTTTAAATAATTTTTTAATTGAGGCCATTACTCCTAAATACATACCAAACTATTTAGGAATAAACAGACATGATGTCACCAATATTTTGGGGGTTGGTTTGTTTGTGGAAAAAAAGATAGAATGCATATATAGTAGGAGGAAGGAGGAGAGTTCGTGCCAACAGGCGGGTAGAAAAAGCTGAGAAGCAAACTGATTTTTTCCACAGAACCTCCAAAAGGCTGAGGCATTAACAGTACCAGATACCTTGGAGCCTTGTAGTTGATCATCTTTTTTCTTTGCCTTCACAGTCATCTCATCTTTTGTTTGATTCTCAGTCTTCTCCACGTGGATTTCTGGGGATATCCTACCCGTTTTTCTTCAACTCACTAGGGGCAATTATGCTGGGGGTTTGCGTTACGTGTTCGTGTATTTCTTGCAAAGCCTGGGACGAACATAAAGGAAAGCTTTTCAGCTGATGAAAGGAAGTTGGCTAAGTCTGCTTTGCAAGTTCAGGTTCTAGCTTCTCTTCAGTTACTCAGTAACTTATTTTAAGAGAAGTTTGGAAAGATTTATTAATATGTAGCTTGAATAAAAGGTAAACAATTCTTTTGTTTAACAATAGTCTCAAATTGATAACCCTAGTTTTATGTCGGGATTTCATCAGTAGGATTTATATTGTCCATTGATTCCATATTATACATTTATATAATTACATTGGTACTAATTTGCTACTTATAAACATGAACCTGTAAGTAGTAAGGCGAGGGGCGGGGATGGTAAAAAGAAAATTTTGTAAGAAATCTCCATGAAAAGAAAATACTACTATCTTGCTTGTAATCATATAATAAAATGCCAGGGATAAAATTACTTTTTCAGGGGAACCATTACCCTAACTCATTTTTAAAACAATGTAAGGCAAAGCTACATCTTGTCTAAGAGGCTGCAGTCTGTCTGAAGACAAATGCTAAATGTTAGCTAAATCCTGCTAACAAACATTTTTTTTGATGTGGAATGAAAAATTAGGCGGGGAGGGGGGTGAGAATGAAAGGAAAATAAGGTGTGTTTCTTTTACAGTTAAATGTTAATACCACATCAATGGCTCTGAGAAGGATCACATTAGAAGGGCCTGAATAGAATGGGAGGAAAATGCGGAGCAAAGCTCAGTCATAAAAGAGACCAAGCTTACTTGTCAGATAGAGACAGGTGGGGCCCCCAAAACTATGCCCCTTAGTCACCCTTCGGGTCTTGAACTGAACTCTCCCCTGTGGTAAGATAATCAGCCATTCAAAACAAAAGGGCAGCATTTCCCCAAGGACAAAGTTCAAAGGGTTAGGAACGAAAGGAAACCGGAAACAAGGGGAGGAAATGGGGTAAGTGATGGTTCCTTGAGGAAATTGCAGTGGGTGAGTTGACACAAAATGTATGAATTGTTGGATGTAAAACGGATACCTGCTCTATAAACCTTCACCTAATTCACCATTTAAAAAATTTTCATTAAGACTTCAAACTCTTCTATATAACCTCTTTTTTATCTTTTTAAAAATGTTACTGCAGTGAAATACATAGAACAGAACATTGGCCATTTCGACCATTTTTACCTTCACCATCATATGAAGCCACTGTTTGTTCCCCAAATTGTTTATAGTCACCCTTAACAGAAACTCAGTGCCCCTTAAATATTTCTGTCCTGTCGCCCCCTACCACCAGCCCTAGGTAACTACTAATTGTATGGCCACCTCTTAAAGGCAGGCAGGTTGATACTTTATTGTGGGGTACACATGCAGCGTAGCACATTTACTCAGTATTGAAATCAGATGTATTGCTTAAAACTCAATCTGTGGTAGACTGTGTGTCCTGAGTGTGTGCAAGGAGATGGGAGCTTATGCCCCCTCAAAAAACTCCCTGCCCTCAAGTTAATTCCAACTCATAGTGACACTACGGGGCAGGGTGGAACTGCCCCTGTGGATTTCTGAGACTGAAAATACGTGCAGGAGTAGAAAGCCTCATCTTTCTCCCTGGGAGTAGCTGGTGATTTTGAATTGCTCATCTTGTGTTAGCAGCCCAGCGGATAACCATTGTTGGCCCCCTATGGGGCTGTTTAGTTTTCTATGCCCAGAAAAATCCTCTCTGTTTGGAAATAATTTAAATTTTTTGAATTTACTTAGAAAATGCTGCTTTTGAAAGTCCCCCCCCCTTTTTTTTTAAGTTAAAGTCCCACCTGAATGATTTTCTTCCTTCTCTGGTTCAGACAACAACTAAGGTCTTACTTTCCCATTTCAGGCAGTTCCTTTTAGTCTTGACAGCGTGGCAAATTCCATTCACTCTTTATTTTCTGAAGAAACGCCTGTGGTTCTGCAGCTGGCTCCTAGTGAGGAAGTAAGTGATAATGGTTTTACTGAAGGTGCTTTAAAACAGATATGTTCATTATCCAATAAAAGTTTAAAACTAACGTTAGGAAAATCGCTGTCAGACCCCAACGGGTGTTAGCATACATCTGTAGAAGGTGTGTGTTCATGTGAGGTGTGGGTTCTTCTTGCAGAGAGTGTACATGGTGGGGAAGGCAAACTCGGTGTTTGAAGACCTTTCAGTGACGTTACGCCAGCTCCGGAATCGTCTATTCCAAGAAAACTCTGTTCTCAATTCACTCCCTCTCAATTCCTTGAGTAGGAACAACGAGGTAAGTGGGGCAGCTCTTGAGTGACTAAGTGACTGCTTCGGCTCCTGACCAGTGCAACCTGGACGTTTTAGAAAATGAAAGTTTCTGTGAATTTACTTTGGAGTAGTTGTCTTCTGAAACCCTGACTCTCCTGTGAGTTGAGCAGTCATAAACAGTGTTACTGTCACACAAGGGTCGCCCTGTATTAGTCTAGACAAGTCTGAAACCAGTGGCTGCTGGAGCTGGAACGTGGGAGCTAGGGTGACTGCTGCTTGCTACTGTTTGGCCACATTTTTCTAATCACTCTTAACAATACCGTACCAGCCCTGCTGTGGACTCGGGTCCTTCTGCTTCATCATGGGTCCGCTCCCACTCCTAACTCACCTTTGGGGCTGGCCGCCTCGCCTCTGTTTTCTACTCTGGATGATCAGGACCACCACCTGCTAGTCTCCGCTGGGCAAAGTGTTCCTGGACAGGGAAGGAGCTGGCAGGGTGTCTTGCACTGTGCCAGGTGCTCCGAAAGGCCCGAGGGGAAACCACGGTAGGGTTGGGCTGCTTTGTCATCGTTTTCTCAGAAGCGTAGCAATTGAGGTCAAATAAACGTGAGGGAATGGAGACTAACCATTTTTGCTGATCAACAGGGTGTCATAAACATTTTCATTGGAAACGAATCTACCAAATGGAGGGCAGTTGCCCTAAAATTTTCCTTGATGTGATTCCCATTTGTAATATCCAGAGCCTTGCTTATTAAATGACAGATAAGAATCTCTGTTACATAATTTGCAATCTTTTGGCTCTCTAAAGGTCGACCTGCTCTTTCTTTCGGAACTGCAAGTGCTCCATGATATTTCGAGCCTGGTAAGTAGGCTGTCTGAGTTTTTCAGTCCCATTTATTTTGCTTCCAGAAGACATTTCTAGAGACTCCTTGAGCGATCAGGAAACCAGCTGAAAAATTTGATTGCGGTTTATGATCCCATGAAAATTGACAAATTAGCATTATTGCTGAAAATCCTGAATGCAGATGAGTTGGCATTTTTACCTGTATGAGGGAGAGACTCTCTCCTCCCAAGAATGCAACCCTGGGAATAAGGATACCTGGCTATAGTCCTAAGGGGGCCGTGCACGTCTTGTCAGACATTAAGACTCAATTCCCGTCTCTTTAGCTCTAAAATGGAAATAACCATTTGGACTAATTGCACTGTCCACCAGGTCCTCAAGGAAGAGCATACATCTGTCTACGGTGTTTTGTTTTTGTTTCAGTGAATGGTTTTGATTTTTAAATCATCCTGTGACTCAGATACAAAAGCTTACTGGTTGGCTATCTTCTGAAGTTGTTTCCCGAAAGTTTCCGTTGGGTATCGGCTCTAGGAGGTAGACATGTATCCTGGTGGTACAGCAGTTAAGAAGTTGACTACTTGCTGAGAAGCTGGTGGCTCAAACTCACCCAGAGGTGCCTCGGAAGACAAGCTTAGGAAAGACCAGGCTTACCAACCCTAGGGAGCAGTTCTCCTCTGCACATACTGGTCACTGGGAGTCAGACCCAGCCGGACAGCCTCGAACAACAATCATTGGTTCCAGGAGGCAGTGTGCCAGAGGCCTGGGAGGACATGGGAGTAGGTGATCCGTTATCTTGGCACCAATGGCTCGGGCTCTCCTGAGATCAAACCGGTCCGACCATCTGTGTCTTTTTACTGCCTGGCCCATGTTTGAGTTTTTTAAATGGTGAATTTGTTTTAAAGATATTTGGGGAGTTCTGTAACTGCTTCTCAAAATGAGATGTGTATTGGGATTTGCTTTATCCAAAACTCCCATTTCAACCTGTTCCATTTGCCACCGTTTTATACTGTCCGTGTGTTGTGGCATGCCAGAAGGGGCTTGTTAGCCTGGTTGAGTTAGGCATAAAGCTTCATCTGACTGTGTTTTATTTCTTCCTTTATTGGCTACCCCCCACCCCCACCCCCTTTAAGCTGTCTCGACATAAGCATCTAGCCAAGGATCATTCTCCTGATTTATATTCACTGGAGCTGGCCGGTTTGGATGAAGTTGGAAAACGTTATGGAGAAGACTCTGAACAATTCAGAGATGCTTCTAGGGCCCTGGTTGAATCTCTGCAAAAGGTGAGTTATCAGCGTGGTAGGTGGGACCACTTCGCTTTGAGCCTCTCAGTGGAAGAATCTGCTTTGTGAAAACGTGGCTGGTTGAAGTCTTTCTTACTCGCCGTCTTTTGGTGGCCAAGGACGGCAGGAAAGGGGTGGGATATAGCTTCCTAATGCTGTCAGAGGGTCCCTGGGTGGCACACATGGTTAAGCAAACTCATTCAGAGGCACCTCCGAAGACAGGTCTGGGATCTTCTTCCCAAAGGTCTCAGCCATGAAGCCTTGGGAGCAATTCCACTCTACACACATGGGGTCACCAAGGATCAGCGTTGACTGGATGCCAACTACCAACCCAGGCCCTGGGCACCGGATGGCATTAATCATTAGTAACTGGCAAGATCATTGCTTCGTATGTTTTGCTTTGTTTTGTTTAACTTAGGAGCGGGATATGTGTATGATTATTTTCTGGTGCCATAACATTTTCTCTTAATTGGGCTCTTTAAATAATAAAGCCAGTAAATATTAATAAATGGTTACAAACACCCGCCCCACCACCCAAAAAAAAAGACCCAAATTGGTTGCATCAGTTCCAACTCATAGTAACCCTAGAATGCAGAGCATCACTGTCCCGTGGCATAGTGGTTAAACGTTGGGCTGCAATCTGCAAGGTCTGCAGTTCGAAACTTCAAGCCACCCCGCCAAAGAAAGACGAGGCTTTCTACTCAAGAAAAAAGGCGACAGTCTCGGGAACCCGCAAGGGCAGTTCTGCTCTGTCTTATAGCATCGCTATGAGTTGGCAGCAACTTGATGGCAGGGAGAATCTGTTCAGAAGCCGGGTGCCACAACTTTCTTCTGTGGAATGGCTAGTCATCGAAACTGCCAACCTTTAGGTTAGCAGCTGAGAGTTTTAACCACATTTCTCCTGTTGCCATTTGGACATTTTTCGATATTTTACTACTGTGAATGTTACTGTGGTGACCATCTTCGCTGCCATTGGGTTGATGCCAACTCATAGCGACCCTATAGGACAGGGTAGAGCTGCCCCTGTGAGTTTCCGAGACTGTAACTCTTTACAGGAGTAGAAAGCCCCATCTTTCTCCCTTGGAACAGCTTTTGGTTTCAAACTGCTGACCTTGCAGATCGCAGCCCAACTCGCAACCACTACGCCACCATCTTAGTCCTGTATAAATCATTGCCTTCAGCTCTGACTATTTCTTTAGGGTAAACTTTCACGAGATTATTGGGTAAGAGAATGTGAACTGTTAAGGCTCTTGGCACTCCAGAAAGGTTATACATATTATATCACTCTATGAAAATACCTTTATAAGTCGTAGGCCATACTTTTTGCTCTGTTAAAGTGTAGAACTCGATGGTTGTTAGTGTATTTACAGAGTTAGGCAACCATCGCAATCTAGTTGTAGAACATCTTTGACACCCCCAAAGAAACCCTGTGCCCATTCAGCACTCCCCCATGTTCCATGCACACACACTCAGTCCCAGCCCCTGACAACCACTAATTTGCTTTTGATCTCTTGATTTCCCAATTCTGGACATTCATTTAAGTGGGATCGTGCAATAAGTGCCTTTTTTGGTCTGGTTTCTTTCATTTAGCATGTTTTCAAGTTCATCCCGGTAGTGGCATGTATCAGTACTTTATTTCATTGTATGGCTGAATGATGTCCCTTTATATTTATGTTCAACCAGCCTTTCATTGATCAGATGAACATTTGGGGTTGTTTCCTGTTTGGGGCTTATTATGAATAGCGCTGCTAAGGACATTCATGCATACGTTCTTTTGTGAGCATGTGTTTTTTATTTGTCTTGAACTAGGAATGGAATTACTAGGTCCTATGACAACTGATTCAGGGTTGCTATAAGTCGTCATCGACTCAATGGCAATGAGTTTGAGTTTTTATAACTGTTCATGTGTTGGGCTGCTAACCGCCAACTGCTCCATGGGAGAACGATGGCGTTTTCGAGTCCCATAGAGAGTCACAGTCTCGGGAACCCCACAGAGCAGTCTAACCTGCCCTGTCGAGTTGCTATGAGTCGCCATCGACTCCATGGCGGTGAGTGAGTTGATAACTGTTCAAAGATAGAATTCTGATTTTTAAACCCGGGATACTCTTTTTCTTTAAGGTAGCTAATTGCTCATCAGCTATGGAACAATGGCGTAGTGGTTACACATTGGGCTGCGATCCTCAAGGTCAGCAGTTCGAAACCACCAGCCGATCCAGAGCTCGGGAGAAAAGACAGGGCTTTCGACTCCCGTCAAGAGTCCCAGTGTGGGAAACTCACAGGGGCACCCATTCTACCCTGTCCGGTAGGCTCACTGCGAGTCGCCCTCGACTCCGTGGCAGTCAGTTTGAGAATTTCTCATCAATTTCATCATCCTTTCTTCTTTTGAATTGTCCGTGTTTTTGTGCTGTTATTCGTTTGTGGCATTCATTGTGCTGGGCAGAAGGTTCTGCTGGCAGGGATGGCGAGGAAGTAGAGCGCCTTGGTCAGGGTGTGTGTGGAGTTGCTGTGCAGTGCTTTCTCTGCTGGCTGGACCAGCATCCTTTACCCTGGGTTTCTGTGGAGGCAGAAGACTGGGAACTGGCTAGTCATTGTGGAGTGCTATTGTATGCGCCCACCGGAGCTCTGGGGGCAGCATTGTGGGGTCTGCCTTGGGCTGCTTACCGCATGGTGACCAGCTCGAAACCAGCAGCTGCTCTGGGGAAGGAGGAAGCTTTCTCCTCCTGTCAAGATTTACCATCGTGGACACTCACAGGGGCAGCTCTGCTCCGTCCTCCAGGGTCGCTATGAGTTGGACTTGACTTGGGCCGTGAGTTTGGTTTGGGTTGGATTGGCCAACTACGAGGAGAACTGGACTCCCTCGGTCTTTGCCAGGCTCCGTGTTTGTTAATGGAGTGGGTTTTAAGAGGGAAGTGGAACAAAGGTTTAGAGCACCCAGCGTTCACCCTTGTTTGGAGGGCTTTTCAGCAGTTGTTTCTCCTGGCTGGTCTTAGCTCCCAGCTGGTGAGGTTTTCGTCTGGAATTATTTCATCTGACTGAGAACTAAAGATCACCAGCGTCCCAGCCCTCCCTGCTGTTCCTCCCCTTCCATCTTAAGGGGGCTGGAGAAGCAGAGGCTGGTCCCTGATCCAGCTGCATGGCCATGCCCTGCTCATCACCCACCAAACCTTTGTAAACAGCCTTCTTAAAAGTGTCATTTACAAGGTAGAAATCATTTCAGCCCATATGACCAAACTGCTTTCTGTAAAGGTGGTTTTAACCCACATTCTCATCAGCAAGCATGGTAGTTCCTGTTCGCAGTCATTTTCAAATTCAATTTTATGGAGATTCTTCAAGAACTCAATGAGACACTCCAAGTAGAACACCTAGCCCAGGGCCGGACGCCGAGTGGACACATAATAAATGCTGGGTTGTCAATGTGGCTCCATCGGCGAAGTGTTTGCAGGTGTTTGTGACCAACCAGAACCCACTAAGCAAGATTGTTCCGTGGCCCTCTCCCCAATGCCTACGCCCCGAAATTCATGCTCTTCTTAAAGTATGTTGACCATTTGAATGTTGAATTTGACACTTTTCTGAGTGCCTCAACATAGACCTTTAATGCTGCTGCAGTGATGACATGCCGGGTTGCGGTCCGCAGTTTGAAACCTCCGGTCACTCTGAGAGAGAAAGGCGGGCCTTTCTACTCCTGTGAACCAGTGCAGTCCGGAAACTCAGAGGGGCAGCTCTCCCTGTCCTATAGGTTGGCCTTCACTCGATGGCACCGAGTTTGCTTTTGAGAGTTTGGTCCTTCATAAGCCAATGGGTACCTGTGTGTGGTTCTTGTGGCTCTGCTGAAGCTCTACCAATACCTTAGGATGGTTGTGATTCATAATCATGTTCATGAGTACATTTTCAGTTTGCAGATGACATGTACAATCTCTATGGTGGGAACGCAGTGGTAGAGTTGGTGACTATCAAGTCTTTCGACACATCCCTGGTGAGAAAGACCAGGACTATCCTTGAGGCAAAACAGATGGTGAGTACAGTTTTCCATCCTGCATGAAGATTGTAAAAGTAACTGAAATCCTCTCGTCGCCCATGGATGGGGGATATGAAAAAGCAGTCAGGAAATGTGGGAAACACAGCTTTCAAAACAAAGAAAGAAAGAAAACCGCTCTCTTGGCCACATGACATAAGTGACTAGATCCGGGTATATGCTCTCAGTAGTACTCGCTTCTTTGGCTTTGTAACTGGAGATGATGCAAGACTTCCAGTTAGGGATAAAAAAAGTCGAAGCTTCAAAACAAAGGCCAAAAATCAAAAAAACACTACTGCCATGGAGTTGTTTCCGATTCGTAGCAACCCTGTACAGGGTTTCCGATGTAAATCTTTAGGGGAGCCGTTGGCTGGGTTTTACGTTGACTTTTCTGGTATGGATTCTGCTTTGATTTTTAAGCATGTACAAGCCATGGTCAAGGGACTTTGGTGGTATAGTGGTTACACATTGAACTGTTAACTGCATGGTCAGGAGTTCAAAAGCACCAGCCACTCCAAAGGAGAAAAACCAGGCTTTCTACTCTTGTAAACGAATTCCAGTCTCAGAAACCAACATGAGTAGTCTGCCCTGTCCTGGGGTTTTTCATTTGAGGCCCTGGTTAAAAAAACATGTGTGTGCATATACATATGTACATTTTGTTTGGTTTTAAGTGGATTATACATAAGTACATAACTTTTTTTTCTTTTTAAAATCATTTTATTGGGGGCTCGTACAACTCTTATCACAATCGATACATCCATCCATACATTGTGTCAAGCACATTTGTACATTTGTTGCCATCATCATTGTCAAAACATTTTCTTTCTACTTGAGCCCTCATTTTCCCCCTCCCTCCCCGCTCCCTCTCCCTCATGAACCCATGATAATTTATAAATTACTATTTTGTCATGTCTTACACTGTCCGACATCTCCCTTCACCCACTTTTCTGTTGTCCGTCCCCCAGGGAGGGGGTTATATGTAGATTCTTGTGATTGGTTCCCCAACTCTCCCCCACCTTCCCCTTACCCTCCTGGTATCGCTACTCTCATTATTGGCCCTGAGGTGTTTAGCTGTCCTGGATTCCCTGTGTTTCCAGTTCCCATATGTACCAGTGTACATCCTCTGGTCCAGATGGATTTGTAAAATAGAATTGGGATCATGATAGTTGGCAGGAGGAAGCATTTAAGAACTAGGGGAAAGTTGTATGTTTCATCATTGCTGCACTGCACCCTGACCAGCTCATCTCCTCCCTGAGCCCCTTCTGTAAGGGGATGTCCAGTTGCCCACAAATGGCCTTTGGGTCCCCATTCTTCACTCCCCCTCATTCACAGTGATGTGATTTTTGTTCTTTGATGCTCGATACCTGATCCCTTCGGCACCTCATGATCGCACAGGCTGGTGTGCTTCTTCCATGTGGGCTTTGCTGCTTCTCAGCTGGATGGCCACTTGTTGTATGCCATTGAGTAGAATCTGACTCAGCAACGCTGTAGGCAGAGTCGAACTACCCCACAGGGTTCCGAAGGCGGTAATCTATATGAAAGCAGACTGCCACATCTTTCTCCCACAGAGCGGCTGGTGGGTTCCAACCTCTGGCCTCTAGGTTGGCAACAGAGCACGTAACTGTTGTAACTCCCAAGAATCCTTATGTAACATTTAGTCCTAGTTAAATAATAAAATAACAGTAGCACTGCCTGCCCATCATATAGCTTAAGAAAGGTAACACGTGTTGCTTTGCAGCCCCACCACCCCCCGTCTTACCTAACTACCCTCCCCATCCTGAGGTAATGTGGTGCTGAATCTCTTGTTCATCATTCCCTGGCATTTCTTTATAGTTTTAATTACATCTGTATTTATCCATAAATGATATTTGGTTAAACAAACAAACAAACAAATAAGGAATACTTGGGTTTTCCTGCATCTGAATTTCATATAAATGGAATCATACTCTATTTCTTCTGTGTTCTTTGCACACTAATATTTTTAAGAATCCTGCAGATTAATGAACATAGCTGCCGCACCATCATTATACTGCTCTGTATTCCATGGCCTCTAAGACCTGGTGGCACTGTCTAGTAAGTGTTGGACTGCGAACCACGAGGTCAGCAGTTCAAACCCACCAGGTGCTACTCTGCAGGAGAAAGATGAAGCTGTCTGCTCTAGTCAAGATTTATAGCCTCGCTGTGACATCCCCTCACAGAAGAATCATAAGGAAGGGATGAGTCAACCAGCGTGAAGTACAGCACTGATGAAACACACACCATTCCTCTGGTTCCTTGAGGCTTCCTCACCCCCCACTATCATGACCCCAGTACTGCCTTTCACTGTGGGCTAGACCAGAGCATCTGCACAGGTATGGATAACAGCTCAGGACACACAGAATCCAGGTCAGATAAACCCCTCAGGCACAGAAATAGGAGTATCGATACCAGGGAAGTAGGGGGAAGGTAGGTAGGGGGAAGAAACTGCGGGGGAAGGGAGACAGCAGTTGGTGTAATATATGAAAATAATAAGAATTTACAATTTATCAAGGGGTCATGAGGGTGGGAGGAGGGAAGGGTAAAAAGAGGAGCTCAAACAATATAAATATATAGAAAATGATGGCAACATATGTATAAATATGCTTGATACAATTGATGTATGGATTGTTATAAGAGCTGTAGGAGCCCCAATAAAATGATCTTTTAAAAAATGTATAGCTTCGGAAACCCCATACAGGGTCACAGTGACTCGTAACCATCTTGACAGCAGTGGTGGTCTGCATAGCTTCCATGGTATGGGCCTCTTTTGATGGGCATTTCCATCCATGCCTCATGGCACACAGACACGTTTCCCCAGGGTGTGAACTTGCCGGGCCACCAGATACATCCACATTCAACCTTTTTATGCATTGCCACACTTTCTCAAGCAGTTGAGCCATTTCATGCTTTCATCAGCTATGTCCGTCTCCTTGCAAGTTCCTCTTCTTGGCTTCTCCTGTCAATAACTGATGGCACTTCTGAGTGAGTGAGTGAGTGAGTGAGTGAGTGAGTGAGTGAGTGCTAGATAAGTGAAGCACAGCTGCCAGATTGGAGTCATTTGTTGTTTTATCATTCTTCCCTCTTGATTGTTTTTCCCTTTTCTTGATTGTAGAAAGCCCCATCAAGTCCCTATAACCTTGCTTATAAGTATAATTTTGAGTATTCGGTGGTTTTCAACCTGGTCCTTTGGATCATGATCGCCTTGGCCTTGGCTGTGATCATCACCTCTTACAACATTTGGAACATGGATCCTGGCTATGATAGCATCATTTATAGGATGACAAACCAGAAGATTCGAATGGACTGACCTTTCCTTACGCCAGACATAGAAAAGGGGGTTGGAAGCTTGCCATTTTGTTAAAATAAATCTATCCATGATTTAAAGTAGGTAGTATACTTTAAATTTATAAAAAAGAAAACTTTGTGTGCCTGTGACTGTTTTTTTTAGAGTGAATTATTGATGTGAATCAAATTGTGTGATATAGATTCCATAAGATGCTCGAATATTAAGATATAGCCATTTAATAGTATAATTTCATTCCATTTGATATTTGGAAATATGCACTGAAATAAATGTAAAATGTTTAGATTAGCTTGTGTTATTTATGTTGAAAAACTGCACTGAATTTATTCGAGAAACTTAAAGATGCTTAAAGTCCTTAACATGGAGATACGTGGAAATCACATTTGGGCCGTTAATATACTATGAACCATTTGTAAATGTCTTAATTTGATGTAACTGTCTCTGAAACAAGAGACCGGATTTCCAACCTAGTGGGGCCCTACAATATGGATATACTTACATACTCGCTTACTCCTGGAGCTGTATTCCGATAGAGGGTAGCAATTTTCAAACCTCTTCAGAAAGTTTGGTGTTCCGTATGGTCTGATGTTGATATTAAAAAGACAGCTAGATTGATCTAAGAAGAAACTAGCTGTGTAGAGAGAAAGCTGCTTGTGCATAAAAAAGCAACTCTTTAGGGCATGAATATAAAATATTTTATTTCAGTAACTTCTCCCCCGTACAAGTATATATGGTTTGTGGTACAACTTCATTTTATCGAATATTAAATGGATGTAGCTAATTCCTACTTTTCATGTGGAAGTGGACCAACGTCTATAAAGAGTGACAAATAAAGATAATGATTCCAAATTTGTGTCATTTCAATATTAATCTGTTTTATATTGTAAAAAGCTAACTCAACTGGGTTTCAGTTCAACAGAATTGACCAATTCCACAAATCCTCTTTTGCTTTTCCTTTTTGCTTCTCATTTGTTTATTCTCACTGCTTCCTGCAAGTCAGTACCAATTTAAGGAAGCCGTTTTAATTACCATTCTTGTTACGAATTTGTAACGGCATATATGATAAAGTCTCACTTGACGTTGAGTAGGAGAGGCTCACGTTTTTCCTACAGCATTCTGAAAGATGACTAAGCACCTACTTGGTTATAAAGGCCTAGGGCACAGGCCTCCAGCTCTTCGTAGTCTCTCTTAAAAGACCTGGGAAGTTTACATTGAATGCTCGTCTAACCCAAGTTTAGCATGAGCATGCCCTGCCCCTGGGAGCCACACTTGGGCTTCTTGCTAGCTGTTCCTGACACTCCTTCGGAAAGAGCATCAGGTCATCTTCGTTACGATTGCCGAAGTGGACAGGTGTGAAGAAGATGGTGTCTAGCTGTGTACAAGATACTTTTGACACTCAGTGTTAAACCTTACTAGAACGGAAGGCGTTTTTGTTTTCTTTTTCAGAGAGTTCGTGGAAAATGTTTCATTAGCTTTTACTTCCACTTTCCATGAACTTTTGAAGCCCCCCACAAATAGGAAAGCTGGTACTCCAACTACACAGGGACAAAAAGCATGCCCTTACAATCCCTCCATGTGTGTTTGCCGCCCCCTCACCCACTTGCCAGATTGATGCGGAGGGTTTTCAGCTGCTCAACGTCCCCACCAGTTGCCACTCTGACCCCACGGAGCCTGTATTGAGGAAAAAGAATCCAGCAGGCTGCAAAGTGGTTAAAAGTTTGATTCAATGCAAAGTAAACCAATGTCTTTGTGATTTAAAACTGATGAGACTTGTAAGTTCTAGGGGAAGACAATTAATTAAATGCCAAGACTAATCCTTATAGGGTAAATGGCTTCAGCATCCTGTCTTAGGAAGAAAGCAATCAATTAAATGTTCTGCCAAGATTATTATACCTGTTGCCAGTGATTTGCTCTTAAATTAAGTCTGATTTGTTCAGGGACATAAATCACGGAGTTGAGACGTGTGTCAGGCAGGCAAACCAAATTCTACAGACAATGAAAGAAAACTCAATCACGAAATCTAGTTGGTAGAATAGTCTATGATTATCAAATACTTGAGATTCTACACATGGCAGATAATGCACATGGTCTAATTCTGTTGTGGATGATACAGATGCAATTGTTACTTTCTCTGACTAGATCTTGAAAAAGGGATATTCTGAATCTTTTTTTTATTGGTACCAAATAATAGGAAAGCTATAAACATGGAGCCTGGTGCCGTAGTTGGTCACACATTGGGCTGCTATCCACAAAGTCCACAATTCAAAACCACCAGCTGCTCTGTGGGGGAAAGATGGGGCTTTCTACTCATAGAGTTACAGCCTCCGAAACGGTTCAGCTTGACCTATAGGGTTGCTATGAGTGGATGGTAGTGAGTTTGGATTTTGGTTTCTAAACTTTTTAATACCTCATGTAACCAACAATGTCTACGAAAGTAAACATGGGGTTCAATGACCATACCTGCTGAGCCCTGCAGCGGCATCAAGTTCTCGAACCCTGGCCCTAGGTAGCATTTCGTTCTAGCCTTTTCATGACAGAGTGACTTAACAGGCAGTGGTTTCTTGGGGAAACCGAGTTGTCTAAGAAGCACTGTGCTTAAAATGCATTGAGTCATAAAGATGAATCCATCTCACTGCTTTACCACCCTCTAGCTGAACAATCTTGGGAAAATCCCTTAATCTCTGAATCAGAGGTTTAACCTCTAACGGGGTGGTACAACCCCTGGTTTGCGAGAGCTAGAAGTCAGTAGGATGACACAGCAAAGGTTTCTGAATGCCTAGTAAGTAGTAACTATAGTAGCAGGACTAAATGCAAGGACCTCTGCTGGAACTCAACATTGCACCATTGGTTGCAACCCAAAGAAATGGACTTGTGTTAGCCCCTAATAAAATGATTAAAAAAAAAAAAAGAAATGGGCTTGTGTTAAATGTTGCCATTTGTCCTGCTAATGCCCTTTCACTGGACCAGGACCCCAGTCGAGAGTACACAATTGCATTTAATTGTCCAGTCACTCACTCACTGCTGTCAACTTGGTTGTGCCTCAGACTATAGTATTTAGTCTTTTTTTTTTTTAAATCACTTTATTGGGGGCTCTTACAGCTCTTATCACAATCTACATACATCCATTGTGCCAAGCACACTTGTACATATGTTGCCATCATTTTCAAAACTTTCTACTTGAGCCCTTGACAATTTATAATTTTTTTCATGTCTTAACACCAACCTCTGTCTCCCTTCACCCACTCTTCTGTTGTCCATCCCCCTGGGAGGGGGTTATATATAGATCATTTTGATCGATTCCCCCTTTCTCCCCCCACCTTCCCCTCACTCTCCTGGTATCATTACTCTCATTATTGGTCCTGAGGTTTATCTGTCCTGGATTTCCTGGATTTCAAGCTCTTATCTGTACCAGTGTACATGCTCTGGTCTAGCCGATTTGTAAGGTAGAATTGGCATCACGGTAGTGGTGGGGAAGAAGCATTAAAGCAAATGTGGCGAAGAAAGCTGATGGTGCCCGGCTATCAAAAGATAGAGCATCTGGGGTCTTAAAGGCTTGAAGGTAAACAAGCGGCCATCTAGCTCAGAAGCAACAAAGCCCACATGGAAGAAGCACACCAG
>NW_022103923.1:4526104-4579491 GCF_000313985.2 Echinops telfairi
TTCGGACAGGGCAAGATAGACAAAATAATTTATAAATTATCAAAGGTTCATGAGGGAGGGGGAGGGGGGAAAATGAGGCCCTGATACCAGGGCCTCAAGTAGAAAGAAAATGTTTTGAGAATGATGAGGGCAATGAATGTTCAAATGTGCTTTACACAATTGATGTATGTATGGATTGTGATGAGCCCTAATAAAACGATTAAAAAATTTTTGAACAAGAAAAAAAATAAAGAAGTTGGGAGGGGGGGAGCTAGAGGAAAGTTGTATGTTTTGTTGGTGCTATACTGCACCCTGACTGGCTCATCTCTTCCTTGTGACCCTTCTGTAAGGGGATGGCCAATTGTCTACAGTTGGGCTTTGGGTCACCACTTTGTACTCCCCCCTCATTCATATTGATTTTGTTCTGGGTCTTTGATGCCAGATACCTGATTCCATCGATACTTCATGATCACACAGGCTGGTGTGCTTCTTCCATGTGGGATTTGTTGCTTTTCAGCTAGATGGTCGCTTGTTTATTTTCAAGCCTTTAAGACCCCAGCTGCTATATCTTTTGATAGTCGGGCACCATCAGCTTTCTTCACCACGTTTGCTTATGCACCCATTTTGTCTTCAGCAATCATATCGGGAAGGTGAGCATCACAGAATGCTGGGTTATTAGAACAAAGTGTTCCTGCATTGAGGGAGTACTTGAGTAGAGGCCCAATGTCGGTCTGCTACCTTAATACTTAACATATAAATATATGTACATAGGTCTATTTCCCTATCATATGTAAATATATTTACATATGTGCATGCCTATAATTAGACCTCTATAAATGTCCTTTGCCTCCTCGTTCTTTCCTCTAGTTTCTTTTACTTTCCTCTTGTCCCACTATCATGTTTGACCTTCATTCCGGTTTCAGTAATTCCTCTCGGTACACATTGCCCTTGATCAGGCCCCACCAGGCATCCTATGCCCTCCTCACCATCGATTTGAGATCACTTATTCACTTGTCCCTGGGTTTGTTAACACCTACTTCCTTTCCCCCCACCCCCAACTATTGATCCCATTGTTTTCTCCTCTGGATTGTTTATCTCACCTATCTTAGGTAGATAAACATGCAGAGATAATAATAAGCACCAAAACAATGTAAAACAACCAAAAAAAGAAAAGCCTATAAATAGTTCCAGGTCTGTTTGTTGACCTTTAGGAGTGTTTTCCAGTCCAGTCTGATGGGGTGCCCTACCCTAGCCCCAAAATCTAGTTTTGGTATTCCCCGGGGATTTCATCACTTTGCTCCCCTTGCTGCTCTGTTGTGTTCCCTTAGTGTTTCGGCCCAGTGTGATGGGGTCAGATTGGGCACAATCCCCACATTGTGTCTCCAGTGTTGTCCCCTGTAGTGCTATGGGTCAGTGAGGGACGTCGTGTGTGTGTCTCATGGTGGGGCTGCCCTGTGGTCCTCTCTGTGCATTGTCTTCTCTGAGCAGGAATATCGTCCTCTGGACTTGGTGGACCAGGATGTGTTCCACTCACTCTCCTTCCCCCTGTGTGCTCTGATCAGACGGGCCCCTCTCCCCAAGCTAAAGCTTCAGTACTGTCCTCTGAAGTGCATTCTTCTGGGTGGGGGAGGGGCTTCCATGTAGATTAAAGACTTCTTTAATCTAGGACAGTTCACTTGAATATTGGCTAAGCATTTTATAAAATGTCCCCCAATTTGATTTTTATGTTTCCTCGTGAATAAATTCAGAATATGTGTTGTGGGAAAGACAGAGAAACGGTGCTGTGTCCGTTTCACTTAATCAGGAGGCACAAATGGAAGCAAGGCTCATTTGGGGAGATATGAATGTTGCCAGATTTCTCCAACATAAAGTTTCTTTTTTTTTTTAGTGAGTATCTTCTTACCTTGTAATTGTGCATGGGTTTTTTTTGGTAGGGATCTACTTTGAGGCTGTATAGATCCCATTTTTCATCTTTTTCACCCATTGAATCTTTGCTGGAACTTCCTGGCGTGTTTGTCAAAGACCAATTTTCTATTTCTATATTTTTTATTCATTGGCCTTGAACTAGAAAGCTTTCCCTTCCTCCCCACTTAGTTATTCATTTATTACATTGGCATGAACCCCTGGGTATTTCTATTTGTCTCTGTTGCAATCCATTACTTTGGGGCCATTGGGAGCCCCTTTAAGTTGGTTGCCTGCTCTCGCGCACTCTCTCACGTATACATATACATATATGTGTGTGTGTGTGTGTGCCCGTTGTTTGGAATACTGTGGGGAATATATGAGGCGGAGGACTTCAAAAAGTTTGTGGAAATTTCCATTATTGTTTAACCCCTTTTTTCCCTTTGGGTACTGTGTTGGCCCGGGCTGACTAGAGAAACCAATCCAGAGACACGCATATGTGTATAAGAAAGAGTTTTTTTAGAAAAGAGCAATTGTATATTGAGAAAACATCCCAGGCCTGCCCATATCAAGTCCATAAGTCCAATATCAGCCCATGTGCCCGA
Source organism: Echinops telfairi (assembly GCF_000313985.2). NCBI lineage: Eukaryota > Metazoa > Chordata > Mammalia > Afrosoricida > Tenrecidae > Echinops > Echinops telfairi. The sequence goes on from NW_022103923.1 coordinate 4,528,591, forward strand.
TACCAGTCTATAAATTCCTCTTCAGACCTACGCAACACATGCAATGATGCGAATGCAGGAAGATCACAGGTCAGTGGGTAGAAAGAAAGTCTTGTGGATACAATGGTGGTGGAAGCATCGCAGCGCTGGTGTGGGTCTCCCTGTGGCTCCTCCAGCTCCAGGGTTCTGGCTCCATCAGCATAGCTCCATCTGGCTTATCATCAGGAATGTCTCACAGAGAGAGTGTGTCTGGCCTCTAGTGAGCTGTTTATCTGTCAAGCCTCCAAATGAGATCATCAAGCTGCAACCTGATGTATAAGCTAGACTCCACTCCTTCCTCAAGTTGACAGATTATGTAACTGCCACAGGTACAACAAAGCATTTGCTGATGCAACAATTACTACATTGTGACACTGATTACATTCTTCATGTTGTACAATGATTTGTATTACTGGTTTCCAAATTATTCCACCACCATTAACAGAAACTCAGTGCCCCTTAAACCGAAACTCCTCATTCCCTGTTCCTTCCCGCCCCTGGAAACCACTGAGATCAGACAGTATCTGTCTTCACTGAGCATGATGTTTACAGGGTGCATCCATGTTGTGATGTGCATCCAGACTTCACGGCTGAGTAATATTCCATTGTGTGTACATGAGTTTTGTTTACTCATTTATCTATTTATGGGCATTTTGGGGATGGGGTTCTACTTTTTTGGCTCTTGTACAAAGTGCTACAGTGAACATTGGTGTACAAGTTTGAGTCCTGGAAGTATACTTGCTAAATCCTATGATATTTCTGTTTTAGCTTTGTGAAAAACCACCAGACTTTGCCACAGTGGCCGTACCACTTCACATTCCCACAACAATAGAAAAGGGGCCTCATCACTTTGAGAACCACAGATGTCTATGAATTACATTTCAAAATTAACTACCAGCATTCTTTTACATGGTGGGGAGAAAGAGAAAGAGGTAAGGAAAGCAAACATGAAGTCATTTAAAAAATATATATTTATTTACATATACAAGGGGTACCCCCCCCCAAAAAAAGGAAAAAGCTCCACTGGGAGGAGCTTTCGTAGTACTCATTATTCCCGCTAGGCAAGCATCCAGCAACTTGCTCTCAGTTAGTGCACCCAGTGGCATTGCGTGGGAAGGTTCTCTCTGGTCACAGTGAGTTTTTGTAAAAGCAGTTTCATTTTTTGTGATGACCAATTTTAGAGAACAGCGGCAGTTGTGAAATTTTGTTTCCTGCATGGGAAAAATGCTGCAGAAACTGGTGTGATGTTGAGCACAGCTTACAAGGGCAGTGCTATGGGAAAAAACTCAAGTTTGTGAGTGGTTTTCTCGTTTCAAAATAGGTGAAATGTTCGATTGATGACAAACCTGGTTCCAGACATCCATCAACACCCCAAACAGATGAAAATGTCGACTCATAGTGCATTTGGAGTTCGGTCCACCAGGCCAGGCTGTTCATCAAGCTTTCTATTTAGAGGTTCTGAAAAGATCGGGTAGTAGTGTGCCACCAAAAAAAAGGCCTGATTTGTGGCAGATGGGAGACTGGTGTTGCCACCACAACAATGCACCTGCTCACACAGCCATCTCAATGCACCAGTTTTTGGCAAGAAAACTACGTGCCTCTCTTGCAACATACACCTGACCTCGCTCCATACGACTTCTTTTTGTTTCTGCGAATGAAGAGGGACATGAAAAGACAGCGATTTGACGACAACAAAGAAGTTTAAAAAAAAATGAGGGAGGTATTATCAGCCATCCAGATGAGTTTGAAAAATGTTTCCAAGCATGGAATCACAGATCTGACAAATGTATTAAGTGTAATGGATAGTATGTTGAAGGTGGTAAGGATGTTTTGTAAAAAAAAAATTAATACATAGCTTTGAGGAGAAAAAAATTCTGGTTTTTTTGGGGTACCCCCTCATATGTGAAATACAGTCATATATATATATGACAAAGTGAGGTCGTGTGTATATTACGGGTAGATGTTCTTGTTCATGTCACTTCAAAAGATAACAAGATCATGGTTGGATTTTATGACTTTTAAGTCTATCTTCAACATTCTTATTATACCTCAGCTAGTTCTTCACCCCTTACCAAAACCCTTGTATTCCTGAAGTTGGAAACCATCTTCCAGTAAAGTATACTGGACTACTCACCATGTGATCTTGCCAATCCCTGATGTGATAAGTTTAAGAACAGAAAGCAGAGTTCAGACATGTTTTACAGGAATCGGTCATTCCATGATATCGAACACATGATCTGCTTACATGCCGAGTCACATGTGACACACACTATGACCTAGTCATGCACAGTAAAGCCAGATGCCAGTGTCCGGTCTCTTAAGATTTGCTTGCCGACGGTCAACCCAAGTATGCATAAAATCCAGAGTTGTTGTCTAACATTTACATCATAAGTTGTTGGAACTGGCTATTGAAGGCAGGCATACTGGCTTTGGTTTTTTGGATAAAAAATGAAGAGCCTGAACTTGCCAATTCACTTCAAAATCTCTTCCCTTCCTGTCAACACACCTCTGAGACCAGTTTTTCTACTCCATGTGGTAAGACAAAGCGAGAGAGAGTAATTGAGCGAGGTTATCACCCGCTGCAAGTGGTATTGTTAACAATCCAGCCTACGTTACATTGGTTAACAAGCAACCAAGCTCACTTGTCACATTAAAAACTAAGTGTGCATATTGATACATTCCATGTTCCTTCAAAGTGTGCAAATAGACATTTAATATAGGAGAATTGCTTTGCCTCATAACTTTTTGTTTAGTTATAATTGTGGAATGACAAAGTTATGAATATAATAGTGTCTATCTATACACTCCCAATGAATGTAGTTTTTACAATTGTTTTTTGCTTCAATTTATATTCATTTAAAATAAAAATTTTCAGCCTGTTAGGTAAAATATGTGGGCTTACATTTTTATGTCATTTACATTTATTTTCAAAGTAATTCCTTTTTATTGTAATTCATAAAAATACTGGTCTATAACCGATTGGAAATTAAAAATAAAAAACGGGTCCTTTAGCACAGTCGTTCCAGAAGCACTGTCCCAACATCCACCCCTACATTGTATAGCACCAACCTCGTCTCCTCTCCAAATCACCCTATCATGTCACAGGGTGATGACTGTTTGCTTGTTTGCAATACCTCGGTTAAGCTAAAGGAACCTTTGGATAAACAAAGCACCCTGGTAGCATAGTGGTTATGCATTGGGCTGTTAACTCCAAGGCCAGCAGTTCGAAAGCACCAGCCATTCTGCGGGAGAAAGATTAATTTTTTTTGCGATAACAGTCTCAGAAACCCACAGGGGCAGTGCTACCCTGTCCTATGGGGTCACTATGAGTGTGAATCCACTTGATGGCAGGGAGTGAAACTACAGAACAAAGTAGGAGGCCTCTCATTTCTCAATCTCAAAACCTACAACCCAACCACAGGAGTAAAAACATCCCAACACTGGTACATACTTGCAGAGAGCAAGGGAATAGAATTGAGAACCCAAGAAGCAAATCCACCCACCTATAGACAGATGAAACCTGGGGTGGGGGTGGGGGGAAGGGCAGTCTCTTTAATAAATGGCCCTGGCAAAAGAAGAAATGAAACAGAACTCATATCTCACGCTGTTTCCAAAAATGAACTCAAGGTGGATCAAAGACCTAAATGTAAAACTTAGAACTAGAAAGATCATCAGTGGAAACATAGGGACAAACTTGGGGTCCCTAATACATGATATAAACTGTTTGATTAAAAACTAGCAAGCAGAGTCACTGAGCCGCCGCCAGGACTCAGCAGCCTGCCCCTCGAGCCCCCTCGCTTCCCGACGCTCCGTCCCCCCTGCCCGCCTTCTCCACCAAGGAAAAGCAATCGTATCATGTGTCCACTATCCAGAACCCCCACTCTTTCGACCCCTTTGCTGATGCAAGTCAGGGTGATGACCTGCTGCCTGCGGGGACAGAGGATTCTATCCATCTAAGACTTCAACAGCGCAACCACCGTCCAAGGGATCTCTGATGACTACGACAGAAATAAACCAGTGAAGGCGTTTAAGAAGACATTCGCCTGCAATGGTGCTGTGATGGAGCATCCAGAATATGGAGAAGGGATTCGGCTCCAGGGCGACCAGCACAGGAACGTAGGCCAGTTCCTTGTAGAGACTGGACTGGCTAAGGACGACCAGCTGAAGGTTCATGGGTTTTAAGTGCTTGTGGCTCACGGAAGCTTAAGTGAGGATTTCCTTGCAATGAGTAGTAAAATTCCCTCTGTCCCTTGTCACAAGTTTAAAACCCCCAGCTTGTATGATGTAACCATTTGGGGTCCCCTTTTAACTTGGACTAGTGTAACTCCTTCATGCAATAAACTGAAAAGAGCCGTGCTGAAAAAACAAACAAAACTATCAAACATAATCGAAAACACAAACAGAAGACAAAGTAGATGACTAAGACTTTCTAAAAATTAGACACCTACATACATCCAAGGATTTCACTCAGAGTAAAAAGAGATCGCACAGACTGGGAAAATGTTTTGTGGCAATGACATAGCGATTAGGAACTAATCGCTAAAGTCTATCGAAAACTTCAACACCTCTACAAGAAAAAGACCAATTATCCAATTTAAAAATGGGCAAGGTGCGTGAACAGACAGTGCACCAAAGAAGACATTTAGGTGGCCAGCAAACATGAAGAAGGGCTCCCAATCCTTAGCCAGTACAGAGGTGCAAATCAAAGCAACAAGGAAGTAGCACCTCACCCCTGCAGGAACAGCAAATTGAAAAAAGAAAACATGCTGGTGAGGGTATAAGGAGATGGGAACCCTTACGTGTTGTTGGTGGGCCTGTAAAATGGTGCAGTCACTGAGGAAAGAGGTATGGCGTTGCTTCAAAAAGTTGGGACTAGATCATCCAAATGCAAAGGAGGGAATGGTATCAGAGCTTAAATTGTGAACACCTGGTTTGCAGAAGGCTATGGACAATAATGGAAACCCCAAATCTATTTGCAGGATCCACACATAGATTAAGCCTCTAGTGCAGTGGTTCTCAACCTTCCTCTTGCCGTGACCCTTTCTTACAGTTCCTCATGTTGTGATGACCCCCAACCATACAATGATTTTCATTGCTACTTCATACCTGTCATTTAGCTACTGTTATGAATTGGGCGGCCCTGTGAAAGGGTCGTTCGCCCCCCAAAGGGGTCGTAACCCACAGGTTGAGAAGCGCTGCTCTAGTGAATCCCCTGTGATTTTAGTCGAGAGATGTGAATAGCCTTGTTATCAAGACAGAGAGTATTGTAGAGACAATAACAGTAGATATAGTTAAGTTAAAATTTAATATCTCCCCCAATAAATTTTTTAAAATGTAATATCTTTATCTCCCTTTTGAACCATTTGAAAGTTATTTTAGTGTGTTTTTTTTAAAGTAAAATATACCTGGATTAAGCCTCTGGTGACTCACCCCTGACCAGAGACCAAGGACATGACTAGCCTTGCTGTCATGCAGAGGGCACTGGAAAGTGGATTGTGGCAGATGAGGTTAGGTTAAAGTTTAACACCTTAGCATTTGTTCTCCTTTTAACCCATTTCAAAATGGTTCTAGTTCTGAATATTCTCTGCTTTCTTTTCAACTGAGGTTTCCCTCTATTTTGTTATCGTTGTTAGCTCTTTTGGATTTTGGGTTTTGTTGGGTTTTTTAATTCGAAAAATGTAAGACAGAATTGTATTATTCTACGTGTGATGATGACAAAGAACACAAATGTGAAATTTGACTTAATTGGAAATAATGTTGAGAAAGTATTTTCAACATCATATGTTAAATTGAAGAGCTACTTTAATTGCTAAGTCAATACGCAATAGAGAAAGGCAGACTGGTAAACGTGATAATACCATCACAGTCCTTCATAAGCATACTTTCGAAGGTAGATAGTTCAAACTGGAGTGGACGGCAGTTAAGTATGTGATTTTTCTTAAATTAAATCCTTCTATTGGGGGCTCTTACATCTCTTATCACAATCCCTACATTCCTCCAGTGTGTCAAGCACATTTGCACGTATGCTGCCATCATCATGTTCAAAGCATGCTCTTCCCACTTGAGCCCCTGATATCAGCTCCCTATTTCTTCCCCCTCCCACCCTCCCTCACAAACCCTTGATAAGTTATAGATTATTATTTTCATGTCTTACATCGTCCTCTGTCACCCTTCACCCACTTTTCCCTTGTTTGTCCCCCTGAGAGGGGGTTACAGGTTGATCCTTGTGATCGATTCCCCCTTTCTCCCCGCGCCCTCCCCCAATCCTCCCGGTATCTCCACTCTCATCACGGACCCTGGGGTTCTGTATGTTTTTCAGCATATGAAATCTGGGATGGGCGAATCTGTAGACAGTAACTAGATTAATGGCTTCTCAGGGGTAAGGCAGGGAAGGTGGGGGTGGGGAGCTAATAACAATGAGTACAAGAAAGAAGAAAATGTTCTAAAATTGATTGTTGTAAGGATTGTACAACTCTTCTTGATATGATTGAACTATTGAATTGTATATGAGGATTATGTCCCAATAAATCTGCTTAAAAAATCGGGGACTAGAAATACCATGTGACCCAGCAATCCCACTGCTTCGATATATCCTAGAGAGCTAAAGGCCAAGGCAGGAATAGCTATATGGGCAGCCATGTTCATCGCAGCGCTATTCACCACAGCAAACAGATGGAAACAATCTAAATGGCCGTCAGTGGACGAGCAGAGAAATAAACTTTGGTACTTTCTCACAATGGAAAATCACGCACGTTAAAGAACAAGGATGAATCTGCAAAACGACTCATAGCATGATGGACCTGGAGGACATTATGCTGAGGGAAATTAGTTAATCCCAAGGGGCAAATATTGTATGGGAACACTAACAAAAAGGTCAAAGAAAGGTTTTCCCACTAAAAGAACAATCTTTGATGATTACCAGGAGTGGAGGGGGGGGGAGGAGAGGAAGAGGAAGTCATGGGTTAGCTAGGGGGTAGACATGTGTTAACTTAGATGAAGGGGAAGGAAATATACAATGAGAGATTAGGAAAAAATGACAAGAGGCAGGGGAAGATTCTGGGAGGATGCTCTGTACACCATCCTGCGGTGACAATGATCTATGAGCCAATAGACAAGCAGGCTGAATGGATGTGGGAGGGAGAGTGGGAGTAACCCACAAATGCATGTAGTTGACAGAGTTGTACGTGGGTATTTATCTTTGCTGTAAACGTATCCACGAATGAGGTGGAGCACATAGGGTAAAGTTATAAAAACTTCTTAGACTAAACCAAGCACCCGGGTGAGATTCTGGGGCTCATAGTCTCAGGGGACACCAGAGTCCAATGGCAGACCATAGTCTATGTGGTAGTCACCTTATCTGGTGTCAATTTAAGGATTAAGAGTGTAGGGGTGGAGTCTAGGCTGTCAATCTGGAGATAGTCAATGAGATTTCTGTGGGCATGGCCTTCTCCTGAGAATTCTGGGAAATCTGGTACTTCCTCCTTGGAGGCAGAAGACACCTCTTTCTCTGCTACTCCCTGGGAGACATTGCAGAAGGCAAGCCACATGATGCAACCAGACCTTGGAAGCCGGAGAAGCCACAGAGACCCCTGCCAGCGCTGAGATGTTTCCAATGACCCTGGATCCAAAGACTTTCTACCCACGGGCCTGTGATCTTCTGCATTCAGCGTCATTGCATGTGTTTTGTGAGTCTGAAGAGGACTTTATAGATTGATATTGGAAATATGGGCTAATATCGGACTTATGGACTTGATCTGGACTGGGCTGGGATGTTTTCTCAATGTTCAATTGCTCTTGTATATAAATCTCTTTCTTATACACATATGTGTGTCCATGGATTTGTTTCTCTAGTCTACCCAGACTAACACAGTCCACAAGAAGACAATGTTGTACATCCTACTTTGGTGAGTAATAACTGGGCTTTTAAAAACTCCTAAGTCATTGAAGGTGCAACGACTGGTCTTTCCCAGTCCAGAGGAAATCAGAGACACATGGGAACAATGAGAGCACCGGACTAATGTACCATTTGAGCATCACTGTCCACGCAACCCCAAGACGAGAAGAACTAAATGGTACCAGATACCACTACCAACTTCTCCGAAAGGGATCACGTGAGAAGATGGAACAGGAGTAAGATGTGGGACAAAACTCAAAGTCATAAAGAGACCAGGCTAAGTGATCTGACAGATAAGACTGTGACCCTTAGTCACCCTTCAGGACCAGGACTGAACTCACTCGGTGACTGAATTTTCAGCCACACAATAGACTGGTCTATCAGCGGAACAATAACACTAGCACACCTTAGAATAATCAACCCCTTGAGATCCAAAGGGCAGCATCTCCGCTAGGACAAAGTTCAGACGGGTTAGGAAGGGGATGCATGAAAGCAAGAAACACCGAGAGGAGAGAGGGGAGGGGATTACAATGACAGATGAAACCAAATGTGTACAAAGTGTTCGACGTGAAACATGATCTGCGCGGAAAACTCCACCCAATTCACAATAAAAAGTTTAAATGTTTTGAGCCCTGATAGCGTATTAGGTTAGGTGTTGGGTTGCTAACTACGAGGTCAGCAGTTTGAAACCACCAGATACTCCGCAAGAGAAAGATGAGGCTTTCTATTCTAGTAAACATTTATAGCGTTGGAAACCCACAGGGGCAGTTCTACCATGTCCTTACAGGATTGTGTGAGCCAGAATCGCCTCGATGGCAGTGAATTCATACTCATGTGTATATGAATGATCACACACATATCCATATGAACTTTGCAACAGTCTAGCTCTGCTCTGTGTCGCTGTCATTTATATGCCACTTACACTCATTATAAAGCCAACGCTGTTGCCGTGGGCTGCACTCAGGGTGGCCCACGTGGCAGAGTAGAACAGCCCCACGGGGTCTCTAGGCTGCCATCTTCAAAAGAGCACGTCGCCACGTCTTGCTCCCTTGGAGCTGCTGGTGGGTCCCACCCGCCAGTCTCTCAGTCAGCAGCCCAGTGCTTTATCGCCGTGCCACCCGACTTCCGTAAAGCAAGGCAGTGCCACCAGTTCTGCATTTAACGACACCGGGAGGAGAAATGCCCCTTTCCAGGAATGCACCTATGCCAGTGTGGGATTGTCTTCAGCCCCAGCTCCTGTTGGCTGCCATTTCCCTTCGGTCAGAAGGGCCTAGAGTAGGGTCTGCAGTGGAAATTTCCTAATGAGGAAGGCGCTCTCCGGGGAGCCAGGTCTTCAGCTGTCTGCCCTCTGCTGTCTGCCCCCAGGAAGGCTGCCAAGGAGGCCCTCTGACTCTCACACCTTGCATGGCTCACACTTGACACTGGGGAGCCGTTGCCCTGCTCCTGGAGTGTTCACACTGGAAAGCATCGAGGCTGTTGACAAAGCTCCATTTTGCCCTCTGATCTTGAGGAGCTGCGAGGGTTAGCATGATCTCCCCCACCTCTTTTTTAAAAGTTCCGGAAGATGACTCCCTACAAAGACCAGATTAAGATAGCCTCCTCTGTTTAACTGCCTCCCTCCCCCTGACCCTTCACGCCCTGCCCTCCTCTCAGTTACTACAATCTCTGAGCACCTCACCAGAGACCCTTTTCTCTCCCTTCCCTGGTCCCCGGGCCTGCAGGCAACTGTAGAAGGCAACCCAGCCCTAACTGCAACCCCCCTAGCAGTCTTCTGCAGTGCTGGCCCAGATGAGGAGAGCCCCGCTCAGCTCTGGCCCCACCGCTCCGTCTGTCTCTTCCCTCCCGATGCAGTTTCCTTGCCCCCTCCCCTCCCTCTAGTCCTCCCTGCTTCTTGCAGTAATCCTATTGAATACAGTCATTCTCTTGTGGGTGCAAATGATTAAGCACCCTCTGTTGCAAACCAAGGCCAGTGCTTGGTGGTGCCGTGGGGTAAGCTTTGAGCTGCTAACTGCCAGTTCAAACCTACCAGCCGCTCCATGGGAAACAGATGAGGCTATCGGCTCCGGTAAAGATTTACAGGCTTGGGAGATGATCGATAAGACTCTCTACCACAAATTAACAAGGCAGATTAAAAAAAAAAACAAAACACGACTAGATCCAGGAATGGGTTTGGGGCTCGCACTAAGTCCTAGCTCCAACTGAAGAACAAGTCGTTCTTCCATCATGGCCCTGCTCGATACTCGCCCTCAGGAAGGGAACACAGAAGATGTGGGTGCTACACAGTAAAATGTAGCGAAGACATTAGATGTGCCTGGCTACCAGATAAAACAGTGTCTGGGGTCTTCAAGGCTTTGCTCCAAACAAGCAGCCATCTAAGTGAGATGTCAACTAAAGTCACACCGAAGCACACCAACATCAGTGATGGAAGGACTGTAAATCATAGCATCTGAAGCCGAAGGAGGGAAGAGTAGCAGAGCCTGAATTGTTGAGAATCTGGCCTGCAGAAGGCTATGGATGACAGTGGGAGCCCAAGATACATCTGTGGGATCTACATCGGAAACAAGCCTCCGGTGGTTTTTTAATGAAGTTCAGGTTACTCCTTAATAGAGGGCTGGGAAGAAACTGGTTACCAAAGAGCACATTGGAGAGCTGACTGCAGAAGATCCAAATGAGAAACCTGATCTGAGCGGTCAGAACCGTGTCACGTGATCCTCCCTCTGGTGCACGGTAGGCCCGCTCTGGTTGTCAACATGTTCTGTAGTTTTGTTTGTTCAAATTGGGGTTTATCTCCGATGTGTTCGTCATTGGGGGTGACCTCTTGACTGTTTACATTCCCCACTTGAAGTTTCAAGCACCACGTAGGGAGTGTGAACAGAAACTACCAAGAACCGAAGGCCACAGCGCTGGTGCTAGTACGAACTGCCACCACCAAGGTTTGGACCGACAAATTTCCATGTCGGTCTCTTCTGTGGGGTAGGCTTGTCTCGTTCTTCGTGTTCTTCAACTTTCCTTGGAAACTGGGGGAAGGCTCACAGAGCAGATGATCACTTTTCCATTCAACAATTAGTACACATTCTGCTTCATCTCATTCATTGCAGTCACCGCAAGGGAAGATCGCCCAGCCCGCCTCCTTCCGGCGGTTCCTGCTTCCACTCCTCCCTCTTGCCTGCCCCCTTCACCCCAGTGGCTGATGATTCGACGGTGTGCACACACCAAGAGGGCTTCTGCTCCCCTTAGGAAGCGGCTTATTGTTTGTTTGAAAGCTGAGTCACAGGGGTGAGTTCAGTTCTCGACCCAAAGAACGAGTCTATAGGTTTATCATTTTACTGATCCTATAGGGTTCCGGCATCGGTGGGAGTTTCCTGTCACACCTTCCAGCTTAAAGCCAAATAGCTTCCAGGGCAGGCGCCAGTATGGCCTTTACTCACCTCCCATATCATGTTTGTAGGTTTCCCTAAAGGATCCTTTCCTGCTATCTTAGAAGATCCTTTGTAAATTGTTGCTGCTGCTGGTGGTGCTGTTATTGTTAATCTCTTATTTTCATTGTTTCAACCAGGAGAGTCAGTCAAGACCTCCAGCCCGCCATATGCTGGGAACCGAGTTCGCTATCATTTTAATGACTGTTCACGCTGTATCTATCGGATGGCTAAAGTGAAATAGAAATTTCTAGATGGCTCAGAAATAATAGCAGCGGCTGGAATCAGAATCTCTCCACCCATTCTCGAGCAATACCATGAAACCAACACCATGTGCAAATACCACCGCACAAAGCCTCCACCTTTAGCAGGCGTAGGAGACCAAGTCACAAGCTTCAAATGAAGTCTAAATAGACACATCACCAAATTTCATCAGTACTCCCCGATACAGACCTGTAGGTGTGTGAGGCGGCAGGGAACACTTCAGAGGGGATGAAAAAGAGGACAGAGAAATAGAGGCGGGATCAAACCCAGCTCTCCCAGAATGAGAAGGTCAACCAGGTGCCAACACCCTAGACAAAGGTCTGAGCATGGCTTTCACAGGATGGCTGCAGGAAAGGGCTGCTGCGTGTGTGTGTGTGTGTGTGTGTGTGTGTGTGTGTCTGTTGGTAGATGTTATCAAGCAAATTCTAAAATTGACATGGAAAGACATAGAAGACCTAGAAGAGCCCAAAGCATTCTGGGGAAAAAACAAAGTTGGAAGACACATCTTTTCGATTTCAAGGTTTCCTAGGATGCCCTAGTGCTCAAGAAAATGAGCTATTCGTGTAAAGGTAAATACTTGCATATAGCTCAATGGAATCGACGAGAGCCCAGGCAGAGCGGCATGCACACATGTTCGACTGCCCCTCAACTCCGAGGCCGAGGTAACTCAGGAGAGAAGCATTAGCCTATCAGCAAACAACGCTGGAACAACTGCAAGAAACGAACCTCAATCCTGACACCATACCACATGTAAAATTCACTTGAAATGGGTCCCAGAGAAACATCGACCCCAAGACTAGAGAGCGCTAGGAGAAAAATCTTGCAAAGATGTATTAGGACACAAACTTGAACTGTACCAAAAAAAGGAGTACCCTGCACTTCATTAAAAAATTCTTTCATCTTCTGCTCTTTGAAGGCCACTGTTATCACAATGAAAAGACCAGCTGCAGAGAGGGAGAAAATATTTGCCAAATACATATCTGATCAAGAACTCAGAGTCAGAACATCAACTCACTGGTATGAAAACAAACAAGCTCATAAAAACTTGGCAAAACGTTTGAGCAGCAATCTTGCCAAAGACGAGAACTGGCTCAACATCATCAGTCATTAGGGAGATGCAAACGGAATACACAAACGAGATACCCACTCGGACCCACCTCCACTCTCCTGGCCGTGGAATTGAGTGGGCCTCCCCGGGAGCCTCTACAAGGTAGCCCGGCCCCTGTGTGTTTCTGAGCCTGTCAATCCGTGCGGAGGAGAGAGTCCTCATCTTTCTTGGATCGCGGACCGTGCTCTTCGCAGCCCACCATGTAACCCACTACACCACTGGAGCTCCTTATAGACCCATTCGAATGTCTAAACCTTTAAAAAACAGAACACAAACCCCCCAACTGCCTACTGTGTGCAGATGTGGCGCCCCTGGGGAACGCTTGTGCACCACTGGTGGTACTGTAAAATGGTTCCGTCTCTTCAGAAACCCACTGGAGAGTTCAAATGTTTTGCCAATTTTTCCTGAGCTTGTTGGAAACCTACCCTTACCATTCGGCCTAGCACTTCCACTCCTAAAGAATTACCCAGGAGAAATAAAAACATGTATTCAGTGGTTGCCAGAGGCTGGCTGTGTGAAGTGGCAGGGGAGTGACAAGGAAGGGAGGAAGGAATCTTTTGGAGTGATGGGAATAGTCTCTCCGTTGGCTGTGACGGTGGTGACAGAGGCGCCTGGTGGAATAGTGGTTACGCTTTGGGTTGCTAACTGAAGGTCAGCAGTTCCAAACTACCAGCTCCTCCGAGAGAGAACGCTGAAGCTTTCTACTCCTGTAAAGTCTCAGAAACCCACAGGGGCAGTTCTACCTTGTTCTAGTCGGAATCAACTTGATGGCAGGGAGTTGGGGTTTTGAGTTGGTGCTGACCAGCTATAAACATTTTCAGAGTGCTCTGAGCTGCCTACTTACAAAGGATGTAAGTTCTATTTCCCTTAACCTAACTTCGAACAGAAACACACAGATCACTTGTACAGTCTTTTGGCCAAGAATAATATATAACCCCAATTGCCTCGTGAGGAAGATCAGACAAGCACAGACTCAGGAGCATTCTGTGCAATAATGTCAGTGCTTTGATACACAAGACAGACCCAGCAACTGCTCAGGACAAAACACCATGCACGGCCCTAGGCTGGAAAGAAGTTCTACCAAGGGCCTAACTGGGACAAGTGACACCATTGGAATATGGACTACAGATTACCAATGTCCAATTTTCTGAGTTTGATCATTTTACCTGTGGTTGCATACACAGTCTTTGTTCTTGGGAAATACACACAGCAGTCAGAAAGTGGCACCCTGCTGAGGACAGACTCTGGAGCCGAGACAGGGATGAAGCCCTGAAACCATTGCTCTGTGATCATCGTAAAACCTTAAATCAAAAACAGGCCTTGAAATCTTCTTCAAGACAAACAACTCTTTAGCCCGACAAGGAAAGAATGCCTGCCTTGCACATTGGGTTCTTTTTAGACCTTTCTCTATGGGGATGAGATAGGGATCAAGGGGGCCGGGAGTTTGTGCGCACGACAGAGCAAGAGCTAAGAAGGAGGGTGAGAAAGCATGCCCAACTCAAAGAATGCAGTCAATATCAGTGAATTGTCTGTGCACGGCAAACGGATGAATTGGTGTACAGTTTGCTGCGCATAGTCTCAACATCAACAAAATAATTGAAACGTTTCAAATATGTATTTAAGAAACCATTAAAAAAATAAAAAATTAAAAAAAGAAACAAACCATTGAAAGGCACCATGTCTGCAACCAAGTCTTAAATGGTCTAGATTTTAAAAGAAACAGGTGTGTGTGTATGTAATGAATGTATATATGTGTGTGTAAATTTTAAAGAGAATGCGAAAACAAACAGGGCAAATTGATCGCAGTGGTTTGTACTGGCAGCTTGCTGGAGCTGGAACTACATTTCCCAGAATCATCTTCCCTGTATGTCCCAGGTTAAGAGTTGATGCAGAAGTCATTGTAAGGGATTGGAACTCCAGAACCACAAACCACAAACCCCCTGCCATCAAGCTGATGCCAATTTTCAGAGACCCTATACGGCAGAGTAGAACTGGTCCCTCGGGTTTGAGACTTTATGGGTGCAGCCAGCTTCTCTCTCCAGAGGAGTGGATGGTGGGCTTGATGTCCAGCGATGCCACCAGAGCACCTTGATTGGAACGCTTTTAAAACCCAAACCACTGCCACCAAGTTGATTCCAACTCACAGGGGCTCCAGAGGACAGAGCTGAACTGCCTCTATGGGTTTCCTAGATTGGGCATGATAGCTTCATCTTTCGCCTGAGGGGTGACTGGTGGATTCAAACTTTTTGCCTTGTGATTAGCAGCCCAACGAGTAACCTATTATGCCACGATCTAAAAACCAAACTCCGACCGAGGACACACATCACTTTTGGGGTGCTCTTTTTTTAAATTTTAAATCATTTTATTAGGGGCTCATACAACTCTTATCACAATCCATACATACATCAATTATGTAAAGCACATTTGTACATTCATTGCCCTCATCATTCTCAAAACATTTCCTCTCCACTTAAGCCCCCGGCATTAGGTCCTCATTTTTCCCCTCCCTCATGAGCCCTTGATAATTTATAAATTATTATTTTGTCATATCTTGCCCTGTCCGACGTCTCCCTTCACCCACTTTTCGGTTGTCTGTCCCCCAGGGAGGAGGTCAAATATAGTTCCTTGTAATCAGTTCCCTCTTTCCAACCCACTCTCCCTCTACCCTCCCAGTATCGCCACTCACACCACTGGTCCTGAAGGGATCATCCGCCCTGGATTCCCTGTGTTTCCAATTCCTACCTGTACCAGTGTACATCCTCTGGTCTAGCCAGACTTGCAAGGTAGAATTCGAATCATGATAGTGAGGGCGGGGAGGAAGCATTTAGGAACTAGAGGAAAGTTGTATTTTTCATCTTTGCTACATCGCACCCTGACTGGCTCATCTCCTCCCGAGACCCCTCTGCAAGGGGATCTCCAGTGGTCTACAAATGGGCTTTGGGTCTCCACTCCGCACTCCCCCCATCATTCTCTATGGCAAGATTTTTTTGTTCTGATAACGCCTTATACCTGATCCCTTCGACACCTCGTAATCACATAGGCTGGTGTGCTTCTTCCATGTGGGCTTTGTTACTTCTGAGCTTGATGGCCGCTTGTTTACCTTCAAGTCTTCAAGACCCCAGATGCTGTACTTTTTGATAGCCGGACACCATCAGCTTTCTTCGCCACATTTGCTTATGCACTTGGGGTGCTCATGTCAAACATAAACACGAGGAAATGTCAAATGCACCCTGATGTACAAAAGAGGTGGCCAATACTCTTCTAAATTATTGAGGGGCTAAGGGACAGAAATGCTAACGAACTGCTCTGAGAATATAGAGACAAGCTAATTAAACATAAGGTGCCATCCTGGACTGGCTCCTAACCTAGACAAATGGGTAACAGACAAAATGGCTATCTGGGACATTATCGGGACAATGGCAATATCTGACCAAGGACTGTAGATGATAGTATTCGGTCTGGGTTTCTTTCCTTATTTCTTCTTTTAACTTTTCATCGTGAATCAACATTTCGCACACATTCGGATTTGGTTCATCCACTGCGACCCCCTCAATGTACTATCGCCCATCCCCATTCCTCCTTGTGCCTCCTGTTTCCATTCCTCCTCCTTTCCTCCCCATCCGTCTCTAGCCGACCAGAAAGCCCAAGCTTTGGATGATGATTTTGAGATTTGTTTTCTCCCAACTCATCCCAGGACCTCCGAATGCAATCCTTTTCAGAGCGGCTGGTAGTGGTAGCCAGGAACCATCTAGTTCTTTGGGGCTCAGGGTTGTGGAGACTGGTGCTTGCCTGACCCATTAGTCCACCGGACTATTTTGTTTCCATGTGTCTTTCGATGTTTGCCCCTCTTTTTCCTTCTGTGGCAGACCAAGAGTTGCACCTGAGATGGCTGCTCACCAGTTTTGAAGACCGCAGTCACTACTCACCAGAGGAGGATGGAGAACATTGTCTTTGTGAACTGTGTTCTGCCCATTGACCTTGGTGTCCCCTGAGCCTCTGGTCCCGATCTCCCTAACCCAGCAACTCTCTTCCCTCAAGGTTATGGCTAAGAAAGTTTCATAACTTTGTCCCTGTATGCGCCATTACATCCATGGATATTTGCAGCAAAGGGAAACACACACATGCAAATATCCTGTCAAGCCTGTACATACGTTCATGAGTACAGTGCTGCCCTTCCCCACCTGTTCAGTGTCTAGCCTGATGGTGATGTTGCATCATCATGAAACCCAAAAACCGGGAAAGTAATCATCCAGGTCATCAGTTAAGAACGTCCATCAGTGGATATTCTAAGTACCCCCTGAAAAGCTTGCTGGAGACTAGTCATGCACTTGCCAAGAGGTTCCCCCAAGATGAGCTATGGATTACAGAAGGGAAAAGATAGCGTTTCAACCGAGGAATTTGGCAGACAACTCCTCAGTGATCACATTCAGGGTAACCAAGGAAAAATGGAGCCAAGTAACATCATGTGCCTCCCAGTGTGATTCATGAAGATCACATCACCGCCTGGGCTAAACAGATTGGCAAAAAAAAAAAAAAGGTTTAAACCAAATCAAACCTTGAAGAAAGAAATCAGATGAATCTTAATGACGTTTGGCAAAACCACTGGCTTGGACGCTTCAAAATTGCCAGGGCCAAGGAAGATGAAAGAAACAGAAGAGCCTGAGAGAGTGTTGCAGAGGGAAGATGAATCGAAAGTATCGTGGTTGTAGAGGCTGTCTCGTGCCCTCCAGCAGATTGCCAGGCCTTTCTTAGGTGGTACCCCTCAGGAGGTTCAAATTGACGGTTTTTCGGTGACTAGCCCAGGGACCTTTCATCTAGAGATGAGAGTTAAACATAAACTATCACTGGATCCTGGCTCTCCCCGGCTTTAACAAAAAAGGGGGAAAAACCATGAAGGTATGAAAGTAAATGTAAACTATTAGATAATATAAGCACCGTGTTGTTGTTGTTGCCGGGTGCCATGGAGTCGGTCCCAACCCAAAGCTACCCATGCACAACAGAAGGGAACAAGGCCCGGTCCCGCGCCATCCTCCCAAGTGCCTCCCAATTGCACTGTACTTAATGTTCGTTATCTGAGTGGACTATTGCATTGCAGCGAAGTAGGAGACGACGGTCCTTGTTAAGTGACAGATGCTGAACTCTTAGCGTCGTGTCACTAGCGAGAGGTGAAAAACAGAGGTAGGTCTGCAAGTAATGACGAAGGTGATTTTTATAAAGGTCTCAAATGCCGTACCTGGCTGCGGGGTTTTGTATCATCACCCAGGCAACAGCACTGAGACCAGACCAACAAACCGAGTTTCCCACGGCAGGGAAAGCAGGCAGCTGGGTGACCCCCCAGAGCGCCCCAGACCTTCAAGGACTCTGCCAGGAGCGCTTTACCACAGTGCCACAAAGGCGTGGGGTCACGGCCCCCCAACACCCCTCCGCACGACAGCGCCACGTGGTGGCCTGCGCACTTCCCGGGGTTGCGTCAGGGGCGGTTGTGATGTCACGTCCTCGAACCCACGGCACCGTGGGCTGCTTGCCCATTGCGTTTCACACGGCTCAGCGATCATGGCGGCTGTGGCAGCACTGCTGCAGAGGGCCAAGGCCTACGTCAAGACCAAGGAGTTTCGGGACTATATAACCAGCACTCACTTCTGGGGTCCGATGGCCAACTGGGGCCTGCCCCTGGCCGCGTTCAAGGACATGAAGTCGTCCCCGGAAATAATCAGCGGCCGCATGACGGCAGCGCTCATTTTCTACTCGCTGGCCTTCATGCGCTTCGCTTACCGGGTCCAGCCTCAGAACTTGCTGCTGATGGCGTGCCACGGCACCAACGTGGTGGCGCAGAGTACTCAGGCCACTCGCTACCTTCTTTACCACTATGGCGGGATCGAGTTGACTGCCCATGCTAGCAGCCCTGCAGCGGCCACAGCCCCGGCCTCGAAGCAATTTTCTAAATGACCGAGGGCGTTGGATCAAAGCTTTGCAGCTTGCCAACACTGGATTTCTCCAACAGCGAAGACCGACTTAAAGCTTTGGCTGTGACTCTACAACAGTGTGCATCTGCAACCTGCGATTTGGTTCATTAAAAAGAAAATTGCACTGACGGCAGCTGTTGAGTCTTGTTAGTATTTGGTGGCCAGGAGAGGACGTGTTTTGAGGTGAGGGTAGGCGGGCATCCTTTCCATGGGATCTGCAACTTAAAGGCAGACTGGCTGTTTCAGTGGGAAAAGCACTTTGTATTCTTTTAAAGCTCTCTTGAGTACATGATATGGTTATTGGTTTTGGTGTCCAGGGCGGGCAAAGGGTACTTTGGGTTAACATGGCTTAAAACATGGTACAGCCAGATAGGAACTGAAAATACAGGGAATCCAGGACGGATGAGCCCTACAGGACCAGTGGTGTGAGTGGCGAAACAGGAAGGGTAAAGGGAGAATGGGTAGGAAAGAGGGAACCGATTACATGGAACTGTGTGTGACCTCCTCCCTGGGGGACAGACAACCGAAAAGTGGATGAAGGGAGACGTCGGACAAAATACCCATTTATAAACTATCAAGGGCTCATGCGGGAGGGGGGAGCGAGGAGGGAGGGGAAAAATAAGGACCTAATGTCGGGGGTTTAAATGGAGAGAAAATGTTTTGAGAAACGATGTACAAATGCGCTTTACACAATTGATGTGTGTATGGATTGGGATAACAGTTGTATGAGCCCCTAATAAAATGTTAAAAAAAAAAAATAGCTCCACCTTCAGATAAAAAAACAACAACAAAAAAAACATGGTACAGCCCCAAATCTCTCAGACACCACCACTGCCACCACCAAGAAGTGCCGGGGATGATTTCTACTGGGGAAAAGACGTCGAAATGTTTCGCTGATTCACTAAGATCCAGGTTAAGAGTATTAAGGGTACCTAGAACGTCTTTCTGACTGAGAACAATTACGACATCTCCCTGGGAAACAAGATACATGGCTAGGGACAGTCGTCACTCTTGGTTTCTAGGTAAATAGAAAACCAAAATGATAAAAGTCCTAATTGTTTATCTTCAGTAAAATGGCTGAATTCTCATCCTGTGTTGGACACTACCTGGGGCCCATCAGATCCTCCTACAAACCTGGTGGGTGCTGCTGTGAGAGGGCTGCCTCTGTCTCTGGGGAGTACAGGTTCAGAGTGGTGTACTGGAGAACCTCAATGCTGTCTCCTTGGCCCCCTACTCATGACCCCACACACAATGGAGCAAAATCCTGCCCTGTCCCAGGCTGACCCAGCTGATCAGTTTGGACCTTTGTGATCCCCAGGGTTTTTAGTGGCTGAGTTGTAAAAGTTGATCACTAGAAAGGGAAAGGCCTTTCATTGTAGTTCATCTTGGTTTGACAGCTTGCTTGACATCTTCAGTTGACAGTTCCATTGAAACCTGTTCAGCACTCTATCGAATCTTACCAACACACAAGCCTCCACGGACAGATGGGTTGTGGCTGTACATGAGGTGCATGGGGCTGGGATCGAACCTTGGTGTCAGGCACGGTAAGTGAGGTCACTACCATTGACCTCCTATGTCCCCTCATGTCTCCCCACTGCCATTGTATTAACTCCGACATGCGGGTGACTCGACATAGGGTTTGAGGCTTTATCAATCTTTACAGGAGCAGGCAGACTCTCCTGAGTGGCTGGTGGGTTTGAATCAGTCCCCTTGCGGTTAGCATCCTAATGCTTATCTGACAGCACCACCAGGGATCCTTCACTGATGTGTTCAGTGTTTAAACTCTGCCTTTGATAAAGATTTCAACTGCCGAGGAACTGAAAGCAACTATCTGAAAGGTTCTAAAGACGTCAGCTCTTGGGTAAGACAAGCAGGACACTAGTGGGACTCTGGTAGATGCTCCTTTAGCTTTGGTGGCATCTAAGCAGGTGTCCTCTTTGCAGGGAGCCTCCGCATAAAACAAAATCAACCCCCATCGCCATCAAGTCAATTCCAATTCGCCGGTATCCTATAGGACAGAGTAGAACAGCTGCTTAGAGTTTCCGAGGCTGTCCATCTTTACAGGAGCAGACAAGTCTCACTTCTCCTGTGGAGGGGCTCGTGGTTTGAACCAGACCCCTTTGGTTAGCAGTCCAACACTTAACCCACTGTGCCACCGGAGCTCCTTATACTCTGCATAGGTGGGGGGAATGGCAACTATTGCTATGTAACAAGTCCCCCTACAACCTGCAGCTTCAAATAATAAATAGTTATTTATCTCACACAATTTCTGAAGGACAAGAATTGGGAGTGATTAAGCTGGGTGCTTAAGTCTCAGGGCCTCTCCGCCATCCGCTAGGGCTGGAAGATGGGCTCCCCAGTTCGCTCCTCCATGATCTATGGGAGTCCCCATAGGGCTCCTCACCACATGGAGGCCCCTGGGACACAACCTGCCCAGGAAGCAGGCCCGAGATAGGAACCATGGGCTTTCAGAACCTCATCACAGAAGTGACATACCACCACTTCGGCTGTTCTAATGCTCATGCAGAGCAAGCACGGTACACTGTGGGGAGGTAATACAAGGACGGGAATTCCAGGACGCAAGGACCGTTGGGCGCCATCTTGGAGGCTGGCTTATTTCACTCTGAAATAAGAATTTCTGGGTGTTTCTGAAATATAGTAGAAAGGAAGCATGTAAGGTCACTGTCCACCTTCCCAAAGTTTGCCACCAAATGCTCCATTTATAGCCTGGCACTCATTATGCATTCCCTGCCATCAAGTTGACTGACTCCTAGTGACCCTATAGGCTAGGGTAGGACCGCCCCTGTGGGTTTCTGAGACTGTGACTTCCCAGGAGCGGGACGGCCTCGTCCTTCTCCCATGGTCATTACTAATGAGTGCCTGTCACTACTGAGCACGGGGTTTCCGAAGCAGGCCTCTGGACGATAGGGAGACTCTAGTAATATTTTAGATTCATTCCAGTGGCAGTACAGTAATGAAAACCGGCTTTTAAAGTTCAGAAATGAATAAATGAAGTCAGTAGTTTAAACCCACCAGCTGCTCCACGGGAGAAAGAGCAGGCTGTCTGCTCCTGTGGAGATGTACTGTCCCGGAAACCCTACAGAAAGCGCTTCCACTCTGCCCTGCACGGACGCTAGGAGTTGAAGCCAACTTGATGGCAGCCAAGTTGCTTTGGTGGCTCATCCTGAAGTTTCATGTGTAATATCTTCCTTCTAAGGTCCTCCGAGTTTCCTGGTAAAGAACAGGCTAGCATACACAGAACTGCCCATCTTTGCAACTATGATGCTAAAATCATTTTTCTCCCAAGTCCTTCAAAATTCTTAACCACATCAAGTGGGTCCCAGGGAATGGCTGAGACCAAATCGTCTTTCCTAGATGAAGATAGGGCCGTCCAAGATGAAACAAAGACAGCCTTGCGTGGAAGGGAGCCCACTTGCCAGGCTGCTCGCGCTTCTCATGTGCCAGGAGCTGGCGCTGACCCCCACCAGCGTGGAGGCTACCACACAGTCCAGGCACGGTGATACACAAGTTGTGCATGGTTACATTTGACTGTACAGGTCTCGATTGATTTTGAAATATGAAAACTTTTAATTAAAAAAAACACCTCCAAATACACAAGTGCATGTTTGTTATAAAAAAATTCACAGAGGCGTATACAAGTTCCTGGAGAAAAGCCCGCTCCTTCTAATCACCCTCCCTGGCCCCGTGCTATTTCCTTGCCTAGAGGTGACAGAGAAAACAAGCTTGGGAGAAGCACGCAACTTCCCTGATCTCAGTGATTGAAAATGACAAATGGTAGGACCTAGTACTCGGCCCAGTGAAGCATTTTGTTTTTCTCTTTCCCGGGTCTGACACACAAGGAGCCTTGGTGGCGTAGCGGTTGTGCATTGGGCTGTGATCTGCAAGGCCAGCAGTTCGAAACCATCAGCTGGAGAGAGAGAGGAGAGAGGAGGGGGAGGTTCTACTACCATTAATAGTTAGTTTGGGAAACTCACGGGCCAGTTCTACCTTGTCCCATAGGGTCACTCTGAGTTGGCACTGACTCAAGGCAGTGAGCAACAGGTCTGACAGACAGATCATTCCAGCCTATCGTGTTCAGTGCTGCTACATTCTTCCTCAACAGCTACCTACTCTTCTGTGGTCTGGATGGGCTGTGGCTGCCACAGAGATGTCTAGAAGTTTGTGGGAAAAGCAAATGAAAAGATCATAGGGGTTTCCAAACTTCTTGAAGCCTCCTCGTATTCCACCAGCCTCCCTGATGGCTCCCTCACCACACTGCCCTCGCATGGGCCCCTCTTCCACAGAACTGTGCACATGGATGCCACAGAAAGGGAGGACTGGACAAGAGGCTGCTCTGTGTCCACAGCACGGGCCATACGGTCTGTGCTAGAGTGAATGATACACCCAAGAAAGGGCAAATCTTTTGTTACCTATCAATCTTATCAACCAAACCCCACACCGACTGCAAAGTCGATTCGAACTCAAAGCAACCCTACAGGGCAGAGCAGGCCCTCCAAATAGGGTTTACCAAGGCCTCAAGACGCCTGTGGGCGGTCGCTGAGGGGCTCTGCTCAAGGACCCTGCCATTCACAGCCACGCACGTAGCCTCGCTGCCACCTAGACTCCGCGTGTAAATGCAGCCCAATGGACAAGAATCAAGTTCCCTTTAAATAGGGGGGGAAATGTCCAAATAGTCACAAGTTTGGGGCGTAAGCATATCCAGTATTTTGTTTTGTTTTATGAGTCTCGGTTATATAACTTCAAGATTGTGAATATTAGAAAACAAACAAACTTCCAAAGGGCCAAAATCCAGGGACAGACTGCAACCTTCTTGGGACGTTCTTTCTCTGGCAGACGCAAGGGTGGCGGAGACAGAAGCAGCGCTGGCTGTCACAGAACAGGTCTGATCTGTATCAATGGGCAACCTGAAATGAAAAAGATTTAAACAAAATTTTTTTTAGGGAAAACAGTAAAAGGTTTCCTTATGAAAATTACCCAGTTGCTGGTACTGCCATGGCCAACCAAATCAAACCCACTGCTGTCAAGTTGATTCTGAGTCCAGGCGACCCTCCAGTGCAGAGCAGCATGGCTTCACAGCACTTCCAAGGTTGTCTATCTAAAACGGAAGTGCAGAGTGGACCTTTTCCCCAGAGTAGGCTGATGATGGGTGTGAACCGCGGACTTTTCAGCTAGAAGCAGAGTGCTTAACCACTGTGCCACTGGGGGTCCTTCACAGCTAAGCACCCAGTGTCAGTGACCCGTTTGGGCTGAAACGTCTTTGCCAATGCTATAAAGCTGATTCACTTCAGGTGGGATCAATAGCTTCAGGCGGATTCGCCTAAACAAAGCTGACAGGGCATTTGTTAGGTTGAATTACTCCACAGATGGAAGAACCAGTCCCTGGAAACAGCACGTGGTGCAGTGTCCTTTCTTTCAAATCACAAGGGCATGGAGAACTTGGGATGAGACGAGAGTTGTGTGTGTGTATAAGCCAACAGACAGCCCAGGGAGAAAAAGATTCTGTTCTGGTTAAAATCAGATGCCTGAACTTACCCCAGGCGCTCACTTCAGGTATCTCCCCCTGACGACCCGGAGTTCAGTTTGTGAGGCTGGACGTGGAAGCTATCTAGCCTCTGCATCTCATCTGTAAGCCCGTTTCTAAGGTCCTCGTTGTCTCTCAGAAATTCCCTCACCAACTCCAGTCTTCTTGCAGTCTGCAATAAGGAAAGTACACAATGTACAGCTGGGGTCAGGTCATTCATGAGCAGGTGTGTGAGCCAATGAAAAACCTCCTAACTCCAAAACTAGTTCCCGCTCCTGGGTCCACGGAGGGAGACACAAACACTGGCTACTGGCCGCTCTGACCACAGACAAGTTAAGGGTTCAAAACCCTTTAAAACAAAGTGCCCTCCCCTGGAAACAGTCCCAGTTCCAGGACCACACATTGGGGCATTTGCTTGTCTTCGTAAATTCAGAGTGTGCACGTGGCCACTGCAAACATCCTATACATGTGTGAAAGGACTTCGATTTATTCATTTGTAAATTTTTCTCTGCACCCACAAGATATAAAAAAAGGTAAACTATGTACCCAGTACAGAATGTTAAAAGCACACTACGGTACAAGATGAACAAGGTGGTTGTCTTCCCAACCATGTCTTCAGTACCCTAGCTCCTCTCCCAGGGGGCCACCTCGAAGAACACTGTCAGGCGTTTCTCCTGGGAGTCTGTGCACGCATTTACCTGTGCGTACCTGTGGACACATTTTAAAAAACACAACTGGCGACACTGCTGTCCCACTTGCTTAGATCCTAACAATCTGTTCTACAACCTGAAGAGTGGCCTCGTTATTATTTTTTTAATAGCTGAACAGTCTTTCGGTTGTAGATGTTCTACATTTTAACTTGTTATTCCCAACCTCCTGCTGAGACAGAAAAGGCCACCATGAAACTGAGCTGGCCCGTGTGGTATTTTGCACAAGGGTCCAGTCCACCTATAACATCTGGTATTAAGAAGGGAATGCAGTTTTAGTCCTGCCAGACTTTCAGGTCTCAGCAGTGCTATGGATCGCACTGGGCTCCGAGATGGAAGTCCTGGCCCCTGTACCTGGAATGAGGCTTGCTTTCTGATCTTCTTTTGTCCTGGTCACTCTGCCACATCTGAGCAGGGAGGGGCCTGAACCTGGTGACTTCCTCACAAAGACCAAACCAATTTCACTGCCATTAAGTGACATCAATTCATAACGACTCTGTAGCGACCCTACAAGAACAGGGTAGAACTGCCCCTTTCAGTTTCTGAGACTGTAACTGTTTACAGGAACAAAAAGCCCGTCTTTCTCCCATGGAGAAGCTGGTGGTTTTAAACTGCCAACCTTGTGGATCACAGCCCTATGACTTACCACTATGCCACCAGGGCTCTGCTGGTCACTTCCTAGAAGTGTCTTATGAAAAGAGCAGACCAGACATAAACACACACAGGGGGATGTCAAAAGCTGATGTAGCTCCAAGTCCAGAAAAGCCAAGGTTTGCTGGCAGCTACTAAATGTGGGCACAGACAAAGGACGGATATCCTTGTGTACTGTCGGCTCCTACCCCTTCCCTACGACCCTCTAGACTTGGCCAGTACTGGAGCAGAGGCACTACAGCCACAAAAGTGACTGCCAGTGAGCTCCACACACAGCTTCATCTACTGGCACCTGCATGGTTCTCCCAGGGCTGCCCTCCACCAACCCCTTGCATGCCCGGCTGCCTGGACCAACCACCTCTTGCTCTAGTCCACCCAGTTTCTTGTCCTTTGCTTCAGGCCCAGTCCAGAAACCTCTCTTCCCTTTCCTACCCGACAGCTCCTCTCTCATCTTCTCCCGGAGTGGCTTCTAGGGACAGCTTGGAATTTGAACTGTGCTTAAGTGGTGCTCACAGCTGGGGAACGACTGCAGTTTGCCGAGACAGTGGTGCCAACGGAGGCTTTTCTTTTTCTCCTCCATTATTAAGGGTGGCGAAGGGCGTGTGCAAGTAAAGGGGAAGGAAGGAGTCGGGAGGGAAACACGAAAGGCCTTAGCTAAGCGGCTCACAGTTAAGTAGCTGAGTAACCTTGGGCAAGCAAGACATTTCAACTCTATGCCAGCTAAAGGTGGTGCTACTGACCCCACTGAGGAGTCTGAGGATTCGAAATAATCTACCCAAAGCGCTTAGCATGGTGGCTGGCACATTCCTGTCCCCTTTCCCTCATTTCAAGAGCAAAGAGTCCTGGAGAATCTACCACAAACCAGGCACGGTTCTGGCCAAAGGGGCTTTGGCAATGTCATTCTTCCCTTAAGTCAGGTTCTCAACCTGGGAGTCGTGACCCCTTTGGGGGTCGAATGACCCTTTCATAGGAGTCGCCTGATTCATAACAGTAGCAAAATGACAGTTATGAAGTAGCAACGAAAATAACTTTATGGTTGGGGGGGGGCTCACTACCACATGAGAAACTATATGAAAGGGTCGTGGCATGAGGCAGGTTGAGAACCACTGTCTTAAGTGATGCCTCCCTTTCTTTCACATGCCACACCCATCTACCTTCTCACCATCTCTATCTCTGTCTGGCCTCACTCCAAACCTCCCCTGGAGCCCCCTTGTCATCATCTCGACCTGGGCTACCGTAGCAGCCTCCCTGTTCTCTCTCCGCACAGCCGCAGCCTCCCCTTTGGTCATTCATTCCTTGGCTCCTGTGTCCAGGGCCACACCCAGTGGGATGCCCACCTTTAACTTCTCAGAGAGATATGCCAACGAATCCAACCTGACACTGGATCCACTGAGCTATTAAGAGAAATGCCAAGGCCTACTGAAAGCATGAAGTTTTTTCATGAAGGCATGAAAAAACGATAATTTACCACCTCCATTCAGAGACCTGATGACTTAGAGGACAAGCCAATGAGACCGCATTTCCTCTTTGTAAACTAGACACAAGTAAAGAACTGCGGTCCCCGCCAGCGAGAGAGAAGTGAGAGGCAGGGAGTCTGACCTCTTAAGTTGTCTTCTCTTGCTCTCCTCTATTCTCAGAGGCAACAGGAAGAAAACTCGGCTGGCTCTAATGCCGGTTTCCAATAGATCAAGACAGAACACACTCAACTCACTGCCATCGAGCCGATGCCGACTCATAGCGACCCTACAGGACAGGGTAGAACTGCCCCTCTAAAAGAGCCTCCTTCCAACTGCTATAACGATGAACTTTCTACAAGCTGGGTCGGATCAGCTCACTCTGCAACACCGCCTCCCGCCCCATGGCTCCTGTTTTTTTTTGTTTTTTTTTTAATAAAACACCCTTGGCATGGCATAGAAAACCTTTACAAACATGGCTACCTCAACACCTGCACATCTGACTGTAGTGAAGTGAAATTTCTTAATATGGCTCTTCTATCCGTGTGTCTGTAATTCCCACCAGATGATTGGATGGGATTATGCACACAGGGATGTGTAACACTTATAGAGGGGATTGGCCAGTTTTAGTTGCCACTCCCTTGGCTATAAGGATGAACCATCTCTGAAGCAGGAAAAGGGAGGATTCCAGGGACCTTAAAGGAAGAGGAGCCACCAGTAGAGCACTTTTGAAATCGGCGTGAAGTGGTGGAGGCTGAGATCAGATGCACCAGAGGCTGTGAGACAGAGCAAAAGAGATAGGACAAGACCAGAGGCCAAGGCAACGAGACCCTGAGACAGAACAGAGCTATGGCACTGAGACTATGAGACTGTGAGAGAGCAGCAGGCTGGCTTCCTGGCCCACAGAGGTAGAGGCCAAGGGACCACATGGCTGAGAGGCTGAGGAACAGAGAGAGAGAGAGAGAGAGAGAGACTTGGCTGCCAGCAGTGTTGACTGGTTGCTAACCCTGGCTTGTTAACTTCCCTTACTCAACCCCCGCGATTGTGAGTGCTGTCTCAGAGTTGTGTGTGGCCACAGCCCCAGATTCTCAAACCCAGGAGAAAAGTAGAATGTCATGGGAGGAATGGTTGGTGTCCGAATAGAGTAAAGAAGGATGGAGGGTGGACGCTTGTCTGACCCCTGCCTGTGGCAACAGGCCTTGGGCTTGCAAGGAGCTGGATTCTCCTTCTCCTTTGGGTGGCCAGAGGTGAGACATGGCCCCCTGGCCATTTTCTCACTGATCTTAGTTTGCCTGTCACTCCCCAGGCCCTTCTGAAGCACCCTTCTTCTGTTGCCAAACTCTTATTTGATTTTACAAGTCCCTGTCCAGCAAGCCCCTCCCTCTCGGCAGATCCTTTTCTGCAACCCCCTTAGCCTGCGCTTTTGCTCGGAACGGAGTCAGCCCTCACCACGGCTCCTGTTCGCATGCAAGCATTTTTGGAGCCTGTTTGTGAAACTGTAATATGACTCTATGTGTAAAGAACAGTCACTTCTGGAAATTATTTAACTTGTGGATCAGAAAGATTCACTGGCTATTCTTCAAAACAAACCACTCTCCCTCCTGCCTAGAGTCGCTAATCTTCGCTAATCTATTTTTTTAATTTCTTCTTCTTTTTTTTTTTTTACCTCTTCAGGCAACACTTCTTGCTCTTCTGCTTGAAGATACATCTCGTGAAGTTTCTCCTTTAGTAATTCCATTTCAATTTCATTTACTTGGCTCTCACTCAGATAAACTCCTGCTCCGCATGCAGACCCATCTCGCTGATCTTCCTCAGGGATGTGAACCGCCCAGTCAGATGTCAGCAGCTGCCAGAGTATCAAATGTATGGACCCACTTAGTGGAAATGCGATTCCAGGCCTTACTCAAAGAGTTTACAATGAAGCACCCTTAAGTGGATCCTCTAACACCATCCTGTGATCTCTTCTCAGCAAAGCAAATCTTCAGATTGCCCATCAGTAAGGTGGCAACTCTTTCTCCTACTTGCCACTGCATCCAGTCAATTTCAACTCACAGCAACGCTAAATTGGGTTTCTGAGACTGTAAATCTTTCCAGGAGCAGTCTCATCTTTCTCCTGAGGAGTGGCTAGTGAGCTTGAACCACTAACCTCCAAGTTAGCAGCCTAATGCCTAACCTATAACTCTGCTAAAAATGAAAACAAACTCACTGCCAATTCTGACTCATAGTGATCCTATAGGACAAAATAGAACTGCCCCTGTGGGTTTCCAAGACTGTAACTCTTTATAAGAGTAGAAAGCCTTGTCTTTCTCTGCAGAGTGGCTGGTGGTTTTGAACTGCTGACCTTGTAGGTAGCAACCCAACGTGTAACCAGTCCATGACCAGGGTTCCTTAAATAAGATATTACTTGTACTCAATCTATGGTTTCAATGCAAGCCAAATCAAAATCTCAGAAGGGACATATGTGTAGACCTTGATAAGCTGATTTCAAAATTAGTATGAAAATGCAAAAGGATCTAAAGAAACAAAAAAAATGTATTAATAAAAATAATTCTAAAAAATATATAAAATCTTGAAGAAGAGAAAAAATCTGAAGATTTACGCTAACAATTTTCAAGGTTTATCATATGAACCCACTGCCACTGAATGGATTCCAACTCACAGTGACGCTATTTATATAGGGCTTTCCGGCCTGTAAATCTTTACAGGAACAGACAGCCCATTTTTCTCCTGTGGAGCAAATGGTGTGGAACTGCCCACCTTACAGTGAGGAGCCCAGAACCGAGCCCACACTCACACCCTAAACTTTAATTTAGACCCAAGACATTTCAAATTCAGTTCTAGAGGCCACAGTGGTTCAACACAACTTGTACCTCTTCTATTCTGGCGTAGACCTCCACAATCTCTGGGATATTCTTGAATTCATTCAAGAAATTTTGGATCTTCATCTGAAACTCTTGCAGCCACACAGAAGACACTTTCATCTCTGAAGAATGCATGATCTCATTCCGACACTTAATCACCTGCAGAACGGCACAAAGGATAAAGGGCTTTAACGGCAAACCTTAACCATGGCACAGAAGGAGACCCTGTGGTTCCAAAGAGACATTTCCGAAAGGTTTGGCTAACTACAAAATCCACAAGGGTGGTCCCCAGAGGAAGACAGCCAGGACTGTCCTGGGAGGTCAAGCAGCATCCATATTTAACGGCAGCCTGCCCTGAGAGCATGCATGCCTCTCCCACAAAGACAGTAACGGGGTGGGGGGGCTGGGCAAGCGGAAGAGCGGAGGCCCTATCTAAAGGGGCAGCTGCTACTCGCTCAGAGCTTGTTGCCATGGATGCTTTGAGCCCTGTGTTGCCAGGCCTTGATTTTCCAAGAGTAGCTGGAAATCCAGATGGTTTATGACAACTAAGTTAAGACTTCCTTATTCTTCTTTAGTCCCTGGGAAAGGATATGACAGTTGGTAAAGCAGAGGGGCAGTGAAAAAGAGGAAGCCCCTCAACAAGATGGATTGCCACAGTGGCTGCCACAGTGGGCGGGGACAGGGTTAACAGTGTTTCCTTCTGTTGTACCCAGGGTCACCAAGAGTTAGAGCTGACTTGAAGGCGCCTAACAAGACGAATGAGTCAAAATTTAGGGAGCGGCGGGGAAATGAAGACAAAGTAAGATTTTTCATTTGATCTTGTGAGCCAGATTTTAGCTATGGGATTCCAGGAATAAAAAGGTCAATGGGCAAGAGACACCCCATTCCCCACCTTCCTCAGCCTCTGGCACAGACTCACAGCAATCCATATGCCCAAGATGATCACCTGGCTGCCATTAGGAGCTGTTAAGGCGAGTGGGTGCTCAAACTCCTGCCACGTGGACAGTTTAATCAAGGCTAGAAACACAACACCTGTAGTTATTTGCCGTTCTTGAAACCTTCTGACCTGCTAGCTATGGCTTACACGTGGTCATCCCTTAGTCCAGTGGTTCTCAACCTTCCTAATGACGTGACCCTTTCATACAGTTCCTCATGTGGTAGTGACCACCCCCAACCAGAACATTATTGTCATTTCTACTTCGTAACTGTCATTTTGCTACTGTTATGAATCGAGGCAACTCCTGTGAAAGGGTCGTTCGACCCCCCCCAAAGGGGTCATGACCCTCAGGTTGGGAACCACTGCCTTAGTCTAAAATGACTTGTCCAAAACCCCAAAATTATTGGCTCTCATTATACCCACAAGCTGAAGCAACAATGCAAAAAACACTGTCTCCAGGAAGTTGGGCCAGGAGAACTTTGGGATACAGAAACTATGAATAAAAGAAAACCAAGTTTTGCCAAAATGTAAAACACATGGTACCATCTAATCACGTTAGCGAATAGGTTCCGACTCATAGCAACCCTATGTACAACGGAACGAAAACTGCCGGGTCCTGCGCCTGCCTCACAATTGTTCCCGTGCTAAATCCACTGTTGCAGCACTGGTGTGAGTCCAGCTCGTTGAGGGCCTTCCTCATGGATCAGAGTAGAACTGTACCCTGTAGGGTTTTAAATGGCTATGGTCTTTTGGAAGCAGATTGCCAGGCCATTCTTCCAAGGCACTTCAGGGTGGCCTGGAAGCAGCAGCCTTTCGAGGTTAGCGGCCCAGAGACCGGCAGCACTTACCTCTGTGACTTTCTTTCGATTCACTGTGAAGTGGTCACAGGAGTTGATCAGATTTAAAAGGGCCACGGCATCACAGTCCTCTGGTCCTCGTTTGTCGGCCAGTCCTCGGGGCATGAAGGCCTGGAGTGTGGGCAAGCAAGCACACTGTGGGGCTCCTGAGTCTCTGCCAACTGCAGGAGCTGACGGGCAAGTATTTGCTGCAGAATTCTCAAGCAATGACTGAGAGTCTCTTGTGAGCAGGCGTTTCAAAAGTTACAGTCTCGTGCGTCTGACCCACTAAGTGGAGGGTCACAGCGAAGTGCCAGCCAAAGGGGACAACCAAAGGGCTGTTCTAGCTGTCCCTCCTTATGAGAGACGCTTGATGAAAGGCCTCCCACAACTGATTTGCTGCCCTGTCTTACTGGCATGTAAGCAGCAAGCCTGGGGGAACCCAGGGCCATCGAGTCCACTCTGACTCACCGAGGCCCTGCATCTAGTTTCGGAGGCTTTTTGTGTAAATCCCCACGGGGGCAGTCTCATGTTGCCTGCCATTTTCTCACCACACACACCCATCTCAGACACATTCAAGTGTGATTCTACAGAAATAGAAGCCAACAGGGGGCGGGGGGTGTTTGGTGAGCCTTGGCAGTAAAAACATTTTCTTAGAATTGGATCTCGCACCACTGTGTCTCATGTTCACACACCTTACTGCCTCCCATCACGTGCGAAGCCAAACCCTGACTCACAGCCACTTAGAGGAGAGGAGAACTGCCCCATGGCGCTACTCAGGCTGCCATCTTCACAGATGCCAACTGCCGCACCCTTCTCTGCCCAGTAGCCAGTGGGCTCCACCTATGGGCCTTTTGCTTGGCAGTCAAGTGCTTTAAGCACTGTGGTGCCAGGGTTCCCGCACCACACACTACTCACTGCATCTTCATTGAAATGAGGTTGGAGAAATAAGGCAGGGCGCGAAGTTATTCCAAGGATATCAGAAAGCCGCCAAGAGATTTCATGCGAGAGGATAATAAAGCGATCTCCTCCCATGTCTGGATCCCATGGGCGGGCAAGCGATGAGGGGGGCCCAGCACAGCAGCAGGCAGCCAGGAGGGACAGGGACCCAGGGCCGTAGAGGGCGCAGGCACAGATGAGGGCAGGAGATGCAGCAAGAACGAGTCTATGCAGTTGGTGGTGGGGAGTGGGGAGGCTTGTGGGTGGGGAGAGGGAGAGACCGACAGGTCCAGCTTTAAAAATAAACTGGAGATAAGGAAGTGGAGGGGTTGGGGTGGTGGTGGTGAGAGAGAGTCCTACTTTAGAAATAAACAGGAGATAAAGAAGTGAAGGTGTTGTGTGCATGTGTGAGACAACTACTTTTGAAATAAACAGGAGGTGAGTATCGTATGACACACACCCCCACACACGCACAGGCGCATGCGCGTGCGCGCGCCCTGCCACAGAAATAAAAGGGAGGGCAGGAAGTGAAGGTGTCAAGTAAGCAGCTGGAGGGGAGAGAAGTCAGAGCTAGGACTTAAAGAAGCCTCCTCCGGCTGGACGAGGCGGGTGTTCAGAGGGAGGGGGCTGCACCAGAAGAAGACAGAGGAAAACCAGGAGAGACTGGCAACGTCAGGAGTGTTTCCAAAGGAAAAGTGTGCGGAGTATTTCACCGGAGAGACACGAGGCCAGAGAACTGCAGGTCACCATGACCCTGACAGGGGCAGACTGGGGGGGGATAGGGGACAGCAGGAACAAATGGGAGCAGAGGAGGGATGGGTCAACATTGCCCACCGCCGTTGCTGGAGTTTTGTGTTTTGGCTCCACAAGGTTTCCCAGACTATGGCCTGTGTAGTGGCTGGTGGATTTAAACCGCCGACCCTATGGTTAGCAGTGCAACACCGACTGTGCTTCCAGAGCTCCTTTAGGGATAGGCCAAGGGAGGCTTTTCTTTCCAACTACTAACCCCAGTGTTGCCATCTAACTTAAGTGCGAAATAGTTCACTTATCAATCTACCCACTGTAAGCTGCAGGGGCAGTGAATTATTTAATGTGGCTCTTGTAGCCACAGTCTCCAACTCACACCAAATGACCTTTCCCTGCATGGCTCCGGAAAGAAGGTGGGCAAAGATACTGAAAGGATTCACCTGTGAACAGAATTCTCTGGAGCACCATGCTGCTGGGTATAAAGTGAGCCCTCTGAAAAGCAGCAGGAGGGATCTCATTATCAGCAAGAGCCAAGAGTGGGGCATGTCCTCTGGATCCAAGATTCCTGCAGTGAACCCCCCTGGATCCATGTGGGGTGAAGTCAGATACTTGTTGCCAGACTGCTGTCTCATCCCACAGCAGAGCTGGGCCTGCTCCCTGCTGCTGGAGACAATGGACTACTTCTCTCTGAAGCTTGGGACCATTAGCTTGGTTCCTGTAGGAGGGGTTTGCACCCTACTGATAAGGATTCCTATGGAGACCCAGAGACCACCCCCTAGACCACCCTCTCATTGCTGTGTAGCCTATAGTGCAACCCCTCCCTGTGACGTATGTCTCTACCTGTAATTAGTGGGCTGGCATGCTCCCAAAAGGTATATAGGCATGGGTCAGCAAGATAGAGAGACTGACTTCTCTCTCTGACTCTGAACTCCTTGCTGCTCACTCCCTGGTCACTCCCCTCTCCCTTGTTCCCTTCCCCTCCTTCCCTTCCCCCTCTCTCCACGTGGACCACCAAGCTGGGCTGAGGTGAGCAATGGTACTATGTAACATGCCTGACTGTATTATTGTATTATCTCTCATGCTCTCGATGACTTTAATATAATGCTTATATATCTCAACCGTACAATTGTGCATTACTGAATCCGAGTAGAAGTAGTACTAATAGGAGTATCAGCAGGTGGGGGCTGGCCCCTCCCCCTCCCTCAGCGTCGATATTTTTTTAATTTAATACTACAGATCCAGATGACAGTTATAACATCAGAGGAGCGGTAGCAGAACCAGGAGCCAGAGCATGGAGCAGAGTGATGGATTTTCTCCACCCATGGAGCAAGTTAAGTGGTTTTGAGCAGGAGGCTGGCTGGGGGAGTGACCCACAGAAGTGGAGCACAGTGCCTTCAGGCTGAGGCTTTACTGGCGTGGGGTGCCCCCTGGGCGCTAATTCCGGGAGCTGAGTTTGCTGACCCACAGAGTGTGTGCCGAATGTCTTTGGGTTGAGGCTTACTGCGCTGTGGTATGCCCCTTTGGATATTTATTAGCAGACCTGAAACTGTGACATGTCCTGATCAACTACCCCAAGCATGTCTCCCTGGAATTACAACTTGTTAACTTCCTTAATAAGCCCTTTCAGCATGACTTTTGTCTGTTTCTGTGTAGTCATCACAATGGACACTGGAAACTCGAAAGGTGAAATAATGGACACTCAGAGCAAGAGCAAACCATTTGTATATTCAGAGTGCATAACTAGCCATCACCTAAAAACAACCCCCTAAACCTTGTTTATAGGTCACACCCTCTTCCCACCCACCCAAATCAGACAATCACTTTGTCTGATGGACTTTGTCGCCCACATAGATAGAATCAAGTAAGATGCACCCTTTTGTGCCTGGCTTCCTTCACTCCCTAGAACACAAGAGCTCATCTCCACTGTGGTCAATCTCAGTATTTCCTTTTTCTGGCCGAATAGCCCAAGGGGCCTTCAAAGAGTTCGTGGAAAAAATTAAATGGATAGAAGGTTTCCACAAACTGTTGCAAGCTCCCTTGTACTTCAGTGGTGGGTGGTCCACATTTGCACTGGGGGTGCTTTCTCCTTTGGAGCTATTATGAATAGTGCTGGGATAACCATGTGTGTACACAATTTCCTATGGATATATAATTTCTCTTGTGTAAAGACCTAGAAAAGGCATCCTGGTAGTATTGTGGTTGTGTTGGGCTGCTAAAAGCAATAGTTCAAACCTACCAGCTGCTCCACGGGATAAAGATGAGGTTTTCTACTCCTGTAAAGAATTACAGTCTGGGGAAACTATGAGTTGGAATTGACTTGATGGCAATGAATTTGGTTTGGTTTATAGACCTAGGAGTGCAATTACTGAGTAACTCTTACATGTAATCCCTACTTAAAAAAATTAAATTATATTAAAACGATGGGGATAAACCAGGAGGGAGGAAGAGTGGGTAACTGGATACTCAAAGTCCTCAGGCAACCAGAGGAGAGCCCAGTATACAGGGAGGAGGGCTGGGAGAGTGGGTGCAAAGATGTGAAAGTGTGTGGTGGAGGCACCCATCAACTCCATGAAACATGTGCAAGGCCGCCCGCTGGGAGCAAGGATGACAGAGTGTTGGGTATTGGGGAGGGGGCGGGGTAGGAACAGAGCCTATTAGAGGCACAAGGCCTGGACTGGTGGGGCTCCTGCCTGATTGGGGACAGAAAGCAAAAGAGTCAGTCCCCTGGCGAGAGGCTTCCCCATAGCAGCAGCACCAGATGAGGATGCCATCAGGGCAGGAGCAGGACTGTGGTGACTGTGAGGGGCTGACTTACACGATGGCCCGTGGAACCTGGGCCAGCTAAAGGGTCAAGGGGGGAGGGCAGAGGCCATGCCACCAAGAGGTGACCAGAGTACGAGGGCAAAGGGCGTTTGAATCAATGTGTCGGATGAAAGCCTTCCTGTGACAGGGTCCAAGGCATGAGCATGCAAGGAGGCTGAGGTGGAGCGACCCGGAGGATGCTAGAACAAGGAGCCCAGAAGTGAAAAGGCTGGGGATGGAGAAGGACTATAAAGGTCTTGGAGAATGAGGAGGGGGGACAGGTGGCTCCAGCAGGTGGCACAGACTTCAAGAGCATTCCGAGGGTGTGAAGGCAGCAAATAGCAGACAGGAAGGATGGATACAGAAAAGAGAAAAAAAAAGTTAAGAAATGCATACTTCCACTTCTTAACATCCCCACCCCCTTTTCTTCGTAGAAAAAGAAATATGGCAACCCCGTGTGCAAGCACGCACTTGAGGCCTGGTGGGGTGGGGGTGGTTTACAGATCTCAGTATCCAGCTATCTAGGGGGCATGGAAGAGCCCTGGTGGCACAGGGGTTATGTGTAAGGCTGCTACTGCCAGGTCAGTAGTTCAAAATCACTAGTCGATCCTTGGGAGAAAGATGAGACTTTCTACTCCCTTAAACAGTTATAGTCTCTATGAGGAAACAGAGGCAGGCCCACTATCACACACATCAGCTGGGCTGGAACTCTGGTGGTTGGCTTCCCAGGCTCTGGCTGAGCCCATGTCTACTGCTCACCCATACAGACCAACTTGTGGCCAAAACCACTCTGGCAGCCCCCCCACCCTTTGCCCAACATAAAAAAGCCCCCAAACTTCGGCTCAGTTTAGTAAATCACAGGTGAACACGGGCTCCTAGCTGGCTGCCTAGCCCATCTCTGCCTCCCTAAAGTCTTATTCCATAGTTGGGCACCCGAGGTCCTTCTTTCAGTCCTAGCTTCCCTGGTCTTCCTCTGCCACCCTAGTAGTGCCCTATTTGCTAGCCAAAACGAGTGTCTGCTGCGGTTTCTCCCCTCGGCCTGTGGCCCCGCAGCATCTCTTGCGGAAATTCTTCCTATACCTTTCCAGGCAGGGGTAGCAGGCTCAAATGCCTGCAGGATAACATAACAGGCCAAATTCAACAGAACAGCTCCCAACCACCTGGACACTTGAAAACACGGTAAAACCCTGTAGGTCAAATAAAACGTGCAATTCCCCTAGGCCTCCTCTTTGTGAAGTCCGGGCTTCCGCACCACCTCACCGCCGTCCTCCGGCATCTGGTTCCCGCCACTGCCTCCTCCTCACGCCGCCACAAGTGCTTTACCTTGGCCACCTCCCAGGGGTCGACGGGCCAGCGGCCGGGCTGGCAGTTCCCCCAGTGGACGTCTCCATTTCTGTTTGTGTGATGGCTCAAGATCTCCCGTTTCCACTCGGCACACACCTGACACTGAGGCTGAAACTAGAGGTCGGTGGTGAGTAGGGGCAACAATTGAAGACCCGCCCTGCAAGGGAACCGGAAGCTGCGCTCCGGGCGAGGAAGGCTGCCCCGGGAGGTGACTCACCTGGCGGGCGCGCGGGCTGCACCGCGAGCCGCCGCGACAGGCGGCGCGGGGACCCAGGCCAGGGACGGCGGCGAGCAGGTTTCGGTGAAAGGCGATCACCTCGCGGCCGACGAAGCCTTGCAAGCAGGCTCGCAGCAGCAGGAGACAGTGGCCCGCCTTCACCCAATTTTTGTATTCAGCACAGTTGAGGCGCGCTGCCAACTCGGACAGCACCATGACCCGCTCGCGCCCGGAAGTCGCGGGCCGGGCGGGAGCCAGTGCGCAGGCGCAAGGGCCTGGGAGCGGCGTTTCTGCGGCGGCGCGGCCCCGCCCAGAGGCCGTCCCCGCAGGTGACCACGTGAGCGCCAGTGGCGCGGGGAAAGCAGAGGCTCCGCGGACGTCTGGCCCAGGGCAGGGCAGAGCCCTGTCGCTTTGCAGGCACGTTGGCCCTTCCCTGATCTGAGCAGCACCAGAGGTCCAGAGGTCCTCAAACGTTTTAAACAGGGGGCCAGTTCAGTCCCTCAGACCCGTTGGAGGGCCGGACTATAGTTTTAAAAAATACTATGAAAAAAAATAAAAAATACTATGAACAAATTCCTATGCACACTGCACATATCTTATTTTGAAGTTTGAGGACGCCTGGTAGCCTATACCTGAAACTTTCACTTTTTTGTTGTTGTTATGGGTTAGATTTTTTTTAATCGTTTTATTAGGGGCCCACACAACCCCCACCACAATCCATACACACATCAACTGTGCAAAGCACATCCGTACATTCCTTACCCTCATCATTCTCAAAACATTCCCTCTCCACCCAAGCCCCTGGCCTCAGGTCCCCACCTTTCCCCTCCCTCCCCGCCCCACCATGATAACCCCCAAATTATCTTGTCATCTTTCCCCATCCGATGTCTCCCCTCTGCCGTCCGTCCCCCAGGGCGGGGGGGTCACATACAGTTCCCTACAATAGGTTCCCCCTTTCCAACCCACCCTTCCCAGCACCGCCACTCACACCACTGGCCCCTAAGTGATCATCCGCCCTGGATTCCCCGCGCCTCCAGTTCCTATCTGTACCAGTGTACATCCTCTGGTCAAGCCAGACTTGCAAGGTAGAATTCGGATCATGATAGTGGGGGCCGGGAGGAAGCATTCTGGAACCAGAGTAAAGTTGTTTTTCATCGTTGCTCCATCGCACCCGACTGGCTCTCCTCCCTGAGACCCCTCTGCAAGGGGATCTCCAGTGGTCTACAAATGGGCTTTGGGTCTCCACTCCGCACTCCCCCCATCACTCATCATGGCAACATTTTTTCGTTCTGATGCCCTACACCTCAGGATCGCACAGGTTGGTGTGCTTCTTCCATGTGAGCTTTGTTGCTTCTGAGCTTGATGGCCGCTAGATTACCTTCAAGCCTTTAAGACCCCAGACGCTATACCTCTTGATAGCCGGGCACCATCAGCTTTCTTTGCCACATGTGCTTATGCACCCATTTGTCTTCAGCGATCCCTTCGACGCCTCTTTTCTACCCTGCCTTTCTTACCCCTTCCCCACGTCCCACCCTCTCACCCCATTTCAACACCGCTTCTCATGTTCAGGCACCCATTTTATTCCAGGGACATAGACGTTAAAGGCCTATATGTTGAACTAGTTTCTTGAATATCACATTCTAGAAACTTTAGTTACGTGGTTCCTTAAGTCCAGATTCGTTGTATAACACTGGGAATCAGTGACATGCCCACAGGCTGCCTGTACCATGTACCTATTATGTAGGTGTGGTGTACCAAGCTGACGAAGCTCAAAAACCGTCCTTGGGAAGTTACCTAGCTGAGGTAACTGGACAACACATCACCCCGTGGCTGGAGAGCCATGGATCAGATGAGGGCTTCTTTCACTATGATCTTGAAGCATTGAGCAAAGGTTAGACAGTTATTTTATGCTCGTGTTATTAGTGCTTCGCTGCCTCTTGAGCTTGGACAAAGTGTTAGCATGTAGTAGAGTCCAAAGGGAAGAGTACAGAAGGCCTGCTACCCACCCCCACCTCCGATTATTTGGTCCTCGCACGGCCGAACAGTTCTGGACTTGAAGCTTCTTTTTGGTTGCTCCTAAATCTGTTGAAGACTTCTTTTTCTTAGCTTTGCTTGACTTTAAGCATTTCCCTTCCAACATTTCTCTGGGCCTCCATTTTACTCGTGTAAAGGGAGGACACTAATACCTAGCTCTCATAGAGTTGTGAAGTTGAAGTAAACATACTTAAAAGCACTTAGAGTTGTGCTTGGCTTGGTAAGCTATTATTATTGGTGTTAGCTATTGTTTTATGATGACCTAAATATAAACAGGAGCCTCAGTGGCTTAGTAGTTACGCATTGGGCTGTTAACTGCAAGGTCAACAGTTCGAAACCACCAACAGCTCCATGGGGGAAAGATGGGGCTTCCTACTCCTATGAAGAGTTAGTTTCAGAAACTCACAGGGCAGTTCTGCCCTGTCCTATAGGGTTGCTATGAGTCGATCGAATGGACTCGATGGCAGGGAGCTTTGTTTGTTTTGGGTAAATAAAAGCAATCAGTCATATTCTAGGGCAAGGTATTTTAACCAATTGCTGGCTATTTGGAGTTGGGGCAATTTATAGAAAACTGTGAGCAAGCACTGCACGTAGTTCACTCAGTTTTGAAACCATAAGGTTGAGCCACTATCAATAACCTTCGATTGATATGTCCAGTTGAAGTTAGAACCGTGTTCCTCTCTGCTAAGTCTGAAGTATTTCTCTATCATCTGAAATCACATGTATGCAGACGGAGGAGAAAAGGTGGCAAAATCAGGCCCAATTTCTTGTTCCAAGGTTAAACTAGTACTGAACCAGACTACTAGTCAAAGCATCTTCCTAAAGATTAACTAAAGAGAGTTGGTAGTTCTCTGAAACTTGGGGAAATTTAAAAAAAAATTACTGACAGTACTAAAATCACATGGAAAATACCTCAAAGACCCAAATCACCTATTAGAAAAAAAAATCACTGAGCACCCAATCCCTTTGGTTGAATCTGGGTAACAAAAGAGGCAAACGGCATGATTTTGTGATGAAATCTAAGATCGAAATGCTAAATGTTGTCAAGCTTTAATAAGGTACATACCAATTCCAAGTACTAAGCATGACAGCAAAATTCAAATTCATGGGTTTACTTTTAATTAGCATCGAGAGCAAATTCTGTTCACTGAATCCTATCTTACTTTTGATTTTACAATGCATTCAGCTGAGTTTTATAATTAAGAGAGAAGTTGTCCATAGAATGCATGTTCTAAAAATTGCAATGAACATTTCCAAACCACACCAAAAAGGGGAAATAGCTGAAAAGTTAACTCTATTAATAGAATTATGTGAAACAATATTATCCTGCAGATAAAAATACACTTCTTGTATATACATGTAGATATACATGTAGATTTCTACATGAAAGAGAGGATTCAACACCAAATAGAAAAAGGGCTGATCCTTGATAAAAGACATCTTAGATTGCCAAACCGATGTTTATACCATTGTAAGGAGAGCTGAAAATAGAAGGCTATGAGGTCAGTTGAAGGAAGGAGGAAAGTCTTGCCATCTGCTCTCCACAGTGACAGAGTTGGGTGAGAAACAGCAGACAAAGGCAGAAATAAGACACAGAAGAAAGGCAAAGAAGGCCTGAACTCTGGCCGAAAATGGAGAGCCAAGCAAAGTTCAGAACAGACATGACGTAGCTGCAGTGAGATGCTCAATACTAGAATGTGGTGGTTGGTAGTTACAGAAGCTCAATTAAAGTAGATTTAGACAAAATATCTGACATTTCATGGAGCCAGTGTTATAGCAACCAGATAGATAGATAACTCAGCACGATATTAACCATTTTCAAACTTTCCCAATAATGTCAAATCCCCAGAAAACCTTTGCTTCAGATCATGTTATCTGAAGCTTACAAAGTCCCTAACCGAGGGGGAGAGAGAACACAGCGCTCCAAATTAACACACTGATGAGCTAGGGCAGTGCCAGAAATGCCACTGGAGACATGCACAG
Source organism: Echinops telfairi (assembly GCF_000313985.2). Lineage (NCBI taxonomy): Eukaryota > Metazoa > Chordata > Mammalia > Afrosoricida > Tenrecidae > Echinops > Echinops telfairi. The sequence continues at coordinate 4,570,308 of NW_022103923.1, forward strand.
CCTCGGCCCTGGCTCTTGGGAGTCTCTTTTGCAAGCAAAGCATTCTCTTTTGGGCTGACAAAGAATTGAACTGGGATTGTTTACAACAACTCCAATTTTGGTGAGCGGGGAGAAGTTTAGCAAGAAAAGGAAACATTACAGAAATTTCATGCAAGGGCAGAAGCATTAATGCTATAGGCAGAATTATTTTGTAGACAGAACTGGCCTCATCACAGAAAAGATTCCACATCTCCAACCGATGAGAATGATGACAATATGTAGGATTCTTGGTCAATGGGAGTCATTTACTGTCTCTTTGCCAAGCCTAGAGGCTCTCCTTCCCCCACAAATCCTACACTAAAAAAACCGCCAAGGTGCTAAATGTCAACCAGCAGTCAGGTTAGGAGTGTGGAAGAAAAGAAATTACCTTGAAATAAAGAAGATGTTTTTTGGTCAAATTTCAGACTTGTGTAGTTAGAAATGAATTATTGGCCTCACCGGGTTAAAGATGAAGGGAGGCTCGGAAAAGTTTAGGGAGCTTATACATACACACGTGAGTATTCTTGGTTTTTGTCATTGCCGTTGGTGTTTGTTTTTTAAACCTACATTTTATTAAATATTGCTTCTTTGGGATCTGTTTATAACAACTCCCAAACATTTTCATGTAAGGATTCAAAGCGGTAATATTAAAATACAGCTTCAATATAAAGTTTATCACAGTTTTACAGTATTCAAAAGTGGCAGACCTGCCTTCAAAACAAAACAAAACAAGAAAACAAAAACAAAAGGACTATTACACCCAAAACATAAGAAAACAATTAAATAAACAAGTTTGGCATTTCATAATGTTATAGTAGAAAACAATATTAAATCTATCACTGGCAAGTGGATACGGATGTATTACCTACTTGGAAATGTGTTCCATTTAAACACACTGTACAAGTGAACTATACAAAAGATTGATGATCTTTTTGATGAAAGAAGTGCACCCTGAAAAATTTTTTTGCCAGTTTAGAATTTTTAGCTCTTAAAAGTCAAAAAGTCCTTTGTCTTTTTTAATATGAAGGCTGAATTCAAATTTATTTATTGATTGATTTTGTTGTTTTTGTCTCATTTGTCAGCCTTCCTGGTTTAAAAGCAATAGTGTTTATGGACGCCCACCAGGGGGCAGTGTAAGATTAGCCATTAAATCGCGAACTGCTGCAAATATTGTGCATTCACCTGCAACAGAGAAAAATGGTCATTAGCTATTCGCAATACAGGAAAGATGATGTTAACACACTGGTGGGGGGAGGGGTAATTAAGATCCAACTAAAAGACAAATTTTAATTGCCCAAATTAGGGTGGACTCAGCTTCGGTGTTAGGGATCAGATGGTATTTGGTTTGGGTTTCGGTTTGTCATCAGGAAATCTTGGCAGTTCCCAGGTTTTCTGAGGAGGGAGATTTGCCTATAGCTTCTTTCTAGAAAAACAACACTGCATATGGCCTTGGATGGTAGGGTGGGCTCTAAGGCTACCGACACCTTGCTCTCGTAATTTGAAAGTAACAGAAAGCTCTGGTTTCTATTTGTACATTAGTTACAGCTTCAGTGAGACGTGTCTTTTGATGTCCGTTAGAGGCCAAATGACAATGTCAGTGACAGCCCAGCCCAACTGATGATGGTAATATCTACACTGATGCTATGGCGCCTGAGTACTTGTAATTTAGCTAGTGTGACTCAGGAGAGGAACTTTACATTTTAGTTCAGTATAATTAATTAATTTATAGGCGGCTGGCGGCTCTCATATTGGACAGCACAGATCTGTCACATCTGTGGGAATTTTCTCCCCAGTTCCAAGGCAACAGTCAACTTCTGGCATTCAGCATTAAAGTTAATTAAATGAAAAATAAATAAATAATGATTTTCTTAAAAGCACTTCATGGGGAGGGAGAGGTGATAGGTTTGGGAGGAGAGGAAGGAGGGTGAAGTATGGCACACCAACAAGCCAAATACAAGATTTGGTGGGTGAGGGGTGGCCGATGATTCAGCCCCCCAGTCTCCCCTTTAATTCAAGACACCGAATGCCCTGCCTCTCACATCTTTTAAGTATCACAAACATTTCAATGAGAAACAAACCTACTGGATCCCTTCACTAGAGTGTGGGGAGCACCACAGTGCTGAAAGCGAGAGATGACCGGAAGACCACATGTGAACAATGGCCTTCCGGGCAAAGGCCAGGATGTGCAGTGACACTGTGTGCAAGTTACTGCCACCTCCTCGCCGTTCACAGGAAAATCACAGCACAGAAAGAAAAGGAAACCCAGAGATTGGCCCAGCTTAAGGTAAAAAGCAAAGGAAAAAAAAGAGAAAACCACTTCTCAAACAGTCCCACACTTTTTAAAGTCAACGGAGAAATTCTTTCTTTCAAAAACATGTATTTTAATTGCTGCGGGGTAGAAGTGCTTGCTTGATCCCAGTAGGATCAAGATATTATTTTCCTTTCCTTTCATTTGACTTCTCCCAAGACATCATTGTGGGAGTCATCTGCTTGTGAAAGGAATAAGGTAAGGTGTTTATTATCCAAGTTCTACTGGAGGATCTAGTTGTAGCTGGAAGAGGTAAGTCAAAGGATAAAAGCAGAAAATTGTAAGGAGTAGAAGGATCACAACAGAAGAAGCATTCCCTTCTCTACTGCCCAGTGTCGTCTTTGTAGACTATGTCTAGGGGAAACGCGCCCGTGTGTATAATATGGGGCAACCGCTTAAACAAGGACATGGCCCGATCCCTGCGCTTGGAGTAGAATTTTGACATTGGGATAATTAGAAATGTTTCAGAGAACAACTTTCCCTCATTTCAAAATATAATATTTGTCAAACTACTGAGCCGAAAATTACATAGCTTTCTTAATTAATACTGGACGTAAAAAGCACAATTCCAGATAATGTTCTCACAATTCCAGTAATGTTCTCAATAGGAGCAATAGGTAAAATGGACGAGAAGGGCTCTCTGCTGCTCTTTCTGTTATGCAACCAAAGTTGAGTACTGCCAGAGTTATGTGGTAAGCACACGCTACTTCATCGGTATTGAAGGGACCTTGTCGGGTTTTCCAGATACGCTCTGGGTGCTTCTAAAATGTCCAGCTTGGGACCTTTCCTTGTGCACTTGGTGAAAGGTGTCTTTGGCACCCGCCTGACACTTATATTAAGAAGCCCAAAAAGCAATGATGCCATTTGTACCAGCTTTTATTCTTCACAAAACAGTTAGAAGATACAGAACTTTTTATGCGAGTATTCTCTTCATGACTGAACCATGAAAATATGAGAAATTAACATGCATTTCAACTTCGTGATGTACAGAGTGGCAGGTTATCGATAGGAGGGTGGGAAGTCACAGTCATGGAAAAGTTTTATCATCCTAATCTAGGGCTTCATGGCAACGGGCGCTAGAAATACAAGCTTCTGGCATTAGCAACTGGGTCAGTCCCGAGAGTAGATCACTAACAAAAAGCAAAATCCAGGCAGCAGAGAAATGGACAAAACTGAAGAGCGAGCGAGAAAGGAAGAGAGCGACAGGCAGACATTTAAGAGGGGTCACAGCAACCAGAGTTCTAGTCCTAAGAGTGCGGAGGAAGGAGGGAGAAAGGGGGTGGAGCGGGGGTGGGGGGGGTGTATCTCTCAAAAGAACTTTGATAACATATATGCAATAGAATAGCGTCTACCGGTCATGTACCTTGTCGAGGTGGATTCATCTCTGCAAATCTCTTTAGAATGCTGCTGACCATCATGGGAGCAGCAACAGAAGAGTTCTGCTGTCTGGGGATGTCTGCCTGCTGGGTGGTACCAGAAGCCATGTCATAAATGATGGGAACTATAATGCTAACAGGCTCTTGGGGAGGCCCCGATGTTTTCTGGGTCAGCTGAAGCTGTGGGCATACAGTACAGACGAAAGAGAACAACACAGTTAGGAAAAGAAAACATCTGCGAAACATCTTAAAACCCACTCTCCTTTACCGTCCCTTCAGGTTAAGATACAAGAGGCAAAAGAAAAGGAAACGAGTAAGGAGAGTGGGAGGCTACCACGTTACTACTATGGTTCAAATGCAATGGTGTTACACACAATTAGCTAGTTTAAGACATTTCCTGTCACCAAAGGAGCCAGGATTAACTGAAATTGAAACTAACACTGAAAGGAAGCCAGGCCTGCCTTTGGCAGGGGGCGAGAATGGATGCAGTTATTCAAAAGTTGCTCTACCAGCCTCGCAAGACTTGCACACCCTGGGTGGTACTTACAAAAAACAGCATTTTGGACTTCAGCACCACAGCAGGAGTCCCCGGAGGAGCTATGGGAGGGGCGCTGGGTGGGATCGTCAGGCAAAATTGAACGTTCCACTTGAGCTGCGTTGCTTGATCAGGGAACTGTTTTAAGAGAGAGAAACATCATAAAAAAGTCCAAGCAACTTTTAAAATTATGGTGTCAGATTCTGAGAGGTTAGAATCTCATTCCATACCTAATTAACACAACACAAAATAGTTCACTGAGACTCCCCACCCCCACCCCAGACCCACAAGCACTGTATACACGAAGTGAAAGGTCAACTCTGGATTAAGCTAACATGTTCCCCAGGCCAATGGATTTTGCTTCCAGTGTTACCAACTGCCTCTCAATTTTCGCAGATGCCACAGGCGCTCAGGGCTTCATCACTTCTCCTGGTAGCCTCTAATGGCTCCCTTACCCATCCAGCTTTATACCACCGCCAGACACTTATCTTAGACCCTAGCTCTGTTAGCTCACAATGTTCAGTGACGTTCTGTGACATGTGCTGCCCCCTCCCCCACTGAAGGACCAACCCCTCTACCTGCCATTCAAGGCCTTTTTTAACTGGTGTCAATTTAATTTAGGCTTCCAGTCCCTCTTCCAACTTCCTCCCCAAACAAACGAGCCACTGTGTTCATGACTTAAACTAACGAGCCTTGTAGAACCACAAAAAATATTAATTCCTTCGCAAACTGGAATCTGTTTCTCTGGATAATCTGTTTCTCTATCAGAGCAGAAGCCACGTGCTGTGACCCCTGAGTTTTAGTGGACCACATGGGAGCTCTGTATAAACAACTCTGGCAGTGAGACCTGGCCACATCCTGACCAAAGAGAGGTAAGTGGAAGTATGGCATGGAACTTCCCGTACAGGAGAAGGACTGTGTCTTCCTTCATTCCTTCCTAGTCTCTAGACTGCTGACCGGAGTTGCTTCAATTCAGCTGGCTGAATTTGAGATGACAAGTAATTACATGGTAGGGGAACAAGCTAGAGAGAGCTTAGATCCTTTAATACTGTGGCTCAACAGAAGGGCCCTGGATCCTCTACCCTGGGGCTTTGACATTGAGAGAGAAATAAATTCTTTTTCTTTTTTTTTCTTTGAGGCCCCGGCCCCTGAGAACTAAATTCTTAGCTTGGTTAAGTCATGGGTATTCAGGGGGTGCTGTCACTTAAAAGGAACCCTAATGCTAACAAGACCAGCGAAACAGTACACATTTAGGCAGGAAAAAATAAATAAAAGTTTATACACAGTTAATAGAAAAACATTTTTTTTTCAACTAGGGAGAGGACACTTCCTTGCTGTGATGGTATCAACCCCACACCTAGAGAACATAGCATATGAGGAAATAATCAAGAAAACTCAAGGTTGCTAGAGATAAACTTAATTATATTTCTAGGTACACGTATCAAAGAATCAAAAAATAGGCAATTCAGAAAACATCATTTACAATACCACCCCCACCCCATCCCCAAATCAAGAATCCAGAAATAAAGCTGAAAAAAGATGCACAAGACCTTATGACACAAGAGAATTTATGAACAAGCTCCAGTAACTAAGTCTGATTGAGCAGAACGATGACATAGGACAAGGCAGTCTCCGTGGGGCAGGGTAACCCTGTAAATATGGAGACTGGAGAGAAATGATGCAGCACTACAAGTTTGAGAGGGTGGCCACATAAACTGTGCCACAATTGGTTATCCACATGAGAGAGGAAAAGAACCACTTAATATGAAATGGTTAAATGTGCACAGATTTAAAGGGGGCGGGGTTGCAGGGTTGCCAATACTAACTATTGCTAAAGATTGGGATGCAGGTAGAAGTGGTATACTCTCTCACTGCCAGCGAGTCAATTCTGACTCATAGCGACCCTGTAGGGCACAGAACTGCTTCAATGGGTTTCCAAGGCTTTACAGGAGCAGAAGAAAGTCCTGCAGTTCTCCCCAGGAGAGGCTGGTGGGTTCAAGCTGCCGACTTAGTGGCTATCAGCCCAGGCCGTAATCCACCACACCACCAGGCTCAAATTGGTACAAGAGCTTGGTAAACAGATCAATGTTAGCTACTGTATATACCCGAGTATAAGCCAACCCGAATACCAGCTGAAGCACCTAATTTTACCATAAAAACTGTATTAAAAATGTGCTGGAAAACTCGACTTATACACGAGTATATACAGTAATCAAATCACATGTACTTTAACTGTAGCCTCCCTCCTCCTTTCTTTAAGATGGGGCTGAAGTTAGTATTTATTCACAGGGTTGAGAATTCAATATTACATGTGAGGATGTTAATATAGAAGATGATAATGGCTATGATATGGTACTCGTCATCGAGTTGGTTTTGAATGCTAGCAAAAGGGGTTAGAACTGCCCTTGTGGGTTTCTGACACTAACTCTTTACGGAGTAAAAAGCCTTGTCTTCTCCCAAGGAAGGCTGGTGGTTTCAAACTGCTAACCTGGTGTCATAGCCTACTATACTACCAGGGCTCCGAAGGAATGCTACAGTACTGTGAAAATGAGTGAACTACAGATACTTGGATCAAGAAAAATGAGTTTTCAACACATGAGAGTGACTTTAAAAAAAAGAACAATTCCTAAAAAGAGTTTGGTGTGTTATTACTGATCTAAAACCCCAAATTTGAAAAATGTAAGCAATATATTGCTTAGACAGTGTCCATAAGTGTTAAAATGATAAAGAAAATCAGGGGAATAATAGACACACAATTCCCCTTTGGGGTGGAAATGATAATGCTTTAATTCGATGGTGGAAAGATAAGCATGTTTTATTATTCTTTACTAACACAAATGTTATCTATTTTTTATAAACATGCAATAGTTCATAATAAAAAATTGAAAATGTACAGAAGATGTGCAGAATGTTAGTTCATTACACACTAAAACCAGCTCTATAGAGGTACAAGCATTTGCTGTTTAGCATATTTTGTTTCTGAAAGATAGACAAGACACAGTAATTGACTGCGTGGTGTGGAGTGGGGGCTAGATGGCTGTCCAGGGGCCAGAGAAGGCTGGGAACACTTTTACAGTATCACCTTGTTTTCTAAACTCAAGAGATGCAACAGAATAATGTTACCTATTCAAAGACAAATAGAGGTGAAGGAAAAAAACAAAAGAATTTAAGAAAAACAACGAAAGTGTAAGTGGATGAAAACCAATGACGACTCACTGTACCCACCAACTCCACCCTGTTCAAACCAGTCTTTCTATGAACGTGTAGCTGTCTTGGTCACTTACCAGCTCTAACTTCATAATGTGCACACAGTCTCTGAGGATGTGTGTAGGCGCTCCTAACAGCTTGGTGAAGGCTATTAACGTATTGGCTTTAAATGGTGGTCCTGCAACCTACACAGAGAGAAAAAATACATCATCACTCTTCATTCTACTTAGGCTCTTCTGACACCTTAATGACATTAAACTTACGCAGCATTAGTTGCGTACCCTGGTTTCAAAGAATTTCTCCAAAACTTGAAGCTCATCCGGTTTCCACTGTCCTGCATTTTCAGGCGTCACTTTCAGCTGAAGCGTCTGGTTGGTTTTGGGGCTAAGGGCTACTCTGCATTTCAGTGCATCAGTCTTAAACATGATCACACCTGGCTCATTGGAATTTATCAGCTGTAGCTGGAAAACAGGAGGAACACGAAATGAACACATGACAGAGAAGAAATGAAAATGTTACTGAGGAAACGGGCTCAAAAGGAAAACAATAAAGCTGACGCCGCCTCAAAGCAGACAGACCACTTGGTACCTAGCATTAACCACTGCTCACATTCCCTCTTGAAAATGAGGCAATCCTGGGCCCACTAAGCTCCGAGGACGATAGCCCAGCTCGGATGGCCCAATGGACAGAGAGGACCATATAGCGGCCCCCACGGCGAGATGCGACATCCTGCACTGACCCATGGCCCTACACGGGACAGCAGCGGAGACACAGTGTGGGATGTGCGACTGAGCTGACCCCACCACACTGAGGCAAAACACTGGGGGCGTGCAATGGAGCGGTGGGAGAAACAGAGCAAGGAGGTCCTGAGGGAGTATAAAGGATGGACTTTGGGGCCAGGGCGTGGTGCCCTATCACACTCGTCCGGAAAACACTCCTAAAGGTCAACAAACAGACCTTGAACTACTAACAGGCTTTTTTTTTCTTCTTCTTTTTTTCTGCCTATTTGTTTTCCTTTTTTCTTTTTTTAAATTTTGTATGTCAGTGGCTTTTTGTTTGTTAGCTTGTCGGTATTGCTGCCGTCATCGCCATGTCCTTATGTGCCACTTTGGTGCTGTCAAAGCCATCTGCAATTTTATGCACATATTAATATATCTGTAGGTCCACCCAGATAAGAGAGGCTGGACAAACAATGTGAGAGGAAAATAATGGGACCAACGGTCCTGGAGGGACATGAGAAGTGTGGGAGATAGGGGAAGGGAGGAGGTGTTGGCCAACCCAGGGACAAGGGAACAACGAGTGGTTCAAAATCAGTGGCAGGGAGGGGATGGGAGGACTGGTAGGGAGTGACTAAGGGCAAAGTAACTGAGAGGAATTACTGAAACCAGAATGAAGGCTGAACATGGTAGTGGGACAGGAGGAAAGCATAAGGAAGTAGAGGAAAGGTGTAGGAGGCAAAGGGCATACATAAAAGCCTAAATACAGACATGTACATATGTAAATATATGTATGATTATGGGGGAAATAGACCTATGTGCATATATTTATAGGTTTACTAGTAGGGTAGCAGGTGGACATTGGGCCTCCTCGGGTGCATTCCCTTAATACAAGAGCACCTTGCTCAGCTAAACAGTCATTTCATGATACCCACCCTTCCCTACATGATCGCTTAAGACAGACGTGTGCATAAGCAAATGTGGTGAAGAAAGCTGATGGTGCCCGGCTATCAAAAGATATAGC
>NW_022103923.1:4580233-4608667 GCF_000313985.2 Echinops telfairi
GGGGAGGGCGGGGAAAGGAAAATGAGGAGCTGATTCCAGGAACCCAAGCGGAAAGCGAATTGTGAGAATGATGAGGGCAACAAATGTATGTGTGCTTTACACAATTGATGTATGTGTGGATTGTGATAAGAGTTGTATGAGCCCCAATAAAATGATTTTTTTTAAAAAAGAAAATAAGGCAATCCAACATTATGTGCAGCTAGATGGGAAAATGTCAGTGCTCAGACAGGATCCTTGAAAAGCAACAAAAAAGTTGAACCTGAATGCTGTAGCTAAGACCCTGAGAATTTACTGTTTTGAAGGGATTTATTTGGCACCTGATTCAGACTGTAAACAATGAGAAGATGGAGGAAATCTAAACACTAAGTTGCTATCTAGTGACTTTTCTGTTTTGGGTATGATAATGGCATGTACCAGGGTTACTTTTTTAAAAGAATTTTTACCTTTTAGAATTACAAAATCTGTATGGATGAAACGATAATGCTGTGCCGAACATGCTGTGAAATAATGTGGTGCAGTGATGGCTCTTACTAAGGCTCTTCTATCCATGTCTTTCTAACTCACACCAAATGAATGGGTAAGGTATGCAAATAGGGTGTATATGACACTAACAAAGGGAATGGGTCAGTTTTAGCTGTTACTCAATTGGCTATAAAGCTAAATCTTCTTGGCAGGAACAGAGAGAAACCTCAGGACCATCAGAAGAGGGGCCGCCAGTAGAGCACATTTGGAATCTCGAACTGAAGTGGTGGAGGCTGAGACCAGAGGCACCAGAGGCTGCGGATGGAGACCATGGGACAAGGCACAGGAGTAGCACTGAGAATCTGAAGCACAGCAGCAGGCTGGCTTCCTGGCCCACAGAGGCAAAAGGACCAGAGAGAGACTTGGCTTCTGGATGAGGTGTTGTGGCTATGAACAAATTAAGGACTGTGTCCTTAATGGTTACTGGTCCTAGCTTGTGATAACCTGTTATCTTCCTAATAGGCCCCCTTAATTGTAAGTTTTGTCTGTGAGTTCTGTGTGGCCACTGCAATGAATTCTCGGACCCAGCAGAAAGGTGTTATGGGAGGAATAGTTGGTGCAAGAATGGGGTAAAGAAGGATGGAGAGTGAAGGTTTGTCTGACCCCAGCCTTATGGCAATAGGGAAACCAGAAGTCAGATATAGCCCCCTTGCCCATTCTTCAGCTAGAAGTTAATTGGCCTGAGTTAGCTGTTGAAGCTGAGTGAAGAGAACATAAAGGTTCACTATACTAATTTCTATTTTTGTATATGCCAAAAATTTTCCAAAAGACAGTCTTTAAAAATGGCCAAACCCAAACTCACTACCATTGAGTCAGTTCTGACTCATGACCAACCTATAGGACAGGGTAGAACATCCCCTGTGAGTATCCGAGACTAACTCTTTATGGGAGTAGAAAACTTTTGTCTTCCTCATTAGAGTGGGTGGTGGTTTTGAACTGCTGGCCTTGTGGGTAGCAGCACAACACGTAACCATTGTGCCACCAGGGCACCTTAAAAAAAAACAATACAATTACAAAATGTTACCTCTAGATAGGGCCCCTATTCTGTAGTGCAAGGACTGGCAAGTTTTATATATATATATATAAAAAGGGCCACCTAGTGAATATTGTAGCACTAAAGAAGCCAGACAATATGTAAATAAATGGGCATGGCTGTGGTCCCACAAAACTTTAGTTAATCTATTTTAAAATCTCCCCACCCCAACCCCAGCCTCCTAAATCTGAATGTAAGGGTTTCTAAGATGGCTTGGTACTGACCTTAGGGTAGATATTTCAGACATTAATGATAGTTACAAATAATGTATATTGACTGCCAAGGCATTAATCAAAGGGCTTTGTATGAAACCTCTCAAATGCCCACACTATCAGCTGGGTAGATACTTTTATGAAAAAGGTGAAGAAATCTGTCCAATGATTTCCTCCAAAAGGAGGGAATAGTAATACCAGATGACCCAGCAATCTCCCTACTAAATGGAGATTTTATACACACATACACACACACACACACACACACACACATATACATAGATGCATACAAATCAAAGCTGTGATACAATTAGGCATATGTTCATCACTGCGTGACAATAACAAAATGATGGAAAACAATCTCAATGCCCAACCCAGTGGAAGAAAAGATAGATAAACCTTGGTCCATACATACAATGGATTACTGTGGATCACTTAAGAATGATGAAACTGAACTCCTCATGACATGGATGAGCCTAGAGGACCTTATGCTGAGTGAAATTAAGGACAAATACCATATGGGGCCTCTACTGTGGGTCTAGTCACACTAAAAGCAACATTATTTGATGGTTACAAGGGGTGGCAGGGGAAGTCAGGGGCTACAGCGTCATGCTGGCAGGTAGTATGTATGGAATGTATGGCAGGTGGTATAAGCCCAGGCAGCCGGACTCTAGAACTAGTGCTCTCAAACAGACCTCAGAACTAGCATTTCAAGGCATCACAACAGGATGGGTTAGAAATCGGTTTCTATAAGGGCTTTACAGTCTTGTGATCACAGATAATTATAGGCCAACAGAGATCCCAAGTTCGTCTGCCTGCAAAACATTCTAGAGGGTAAACAGCTACTCAGAGGCTGTCCTTTGGCGAGCCCAGATCTAGACTGCACGTGTTCTGTTATCACGGCATTCCGCCTCCAAGGCCACGCTAGCCACGTAACACAGTACAAATTCTACAAGTATACAATCGAGAGACTGGAAAAACAAATAGAGCTCGAGTTTCATGCTAGGACAAGGTGAAAATCAGAATCCAAACAACGTGGCTAAAGGAGGTGAGGAGACGTCACTTCCGTTTCCGATATTACTTTGCCGGACATTGCACTCCACCTTTAAAAATCACCACTGAGGAGGGCACTGGGAAGGAGACATACCGTTTCTTGTTGAATAATCCTTTGGAGGTGTCGCCTCATGATGACTGATCCAAGGAATCTCTCAAGTGGTGAACACAGGTAACTACCTGCCAGGCCAGGTACGAGGCCTGGTGTTGGAGAGGGCAGCAGTAAAATGTTCAAGGCACTGTGTGTGAGGATGGTCGGGATGGATGCTGCCCAGGAGCGCTGAGGTAGTTTGCGGGGCGGAGGCATGTTTGTTGGCATCGTTTGGGAACCTTGAGGGAAAAGATAGTGTATGTTCCTTTCACCGACAAACACAGAGTATCTCACAGGTTCCTGTGTTGCTTTTATTAAAACTCTTTCGGGATGTGAATCTTCAGTGCGGTTTTAGTTGCACCTTGTAGTGGACTCTCAACAACCCCAAGCCAAACTTACCGCCAACGAGTCGATTCAGACTCGTAACCACCTACAGGACAGGGTAGAACTGCCCCAGTGGGTTTCCAAGGCTGTAAATCTTTACTTGAGTACAAAGCTTCATCTTTCTCTGGAGTGGCTAGTGGTTTAGAACTAACTAACTGCTGCCTTTGCAGAGACCAGCCCAATGCATAATCCTATGCTATGCTAGCCAAAAATCAGCCACAATGCCCTGCATTCATGCCCCTTGGAAGATGATTTTACAGACACCCCTTCAAGAGGCAAGAGTTTTATTTCTCTACCTGGAATAGGGGTTGGCCTTACGACTTGCTTTGGTTAACAGAATACCATGGACGTGACTATGTAGCAGTTGCCAGCCTGGGTTTCCACCCACTCCCTCAGAACGCTGTCCCGTAAACAAGCCTGGACTAGTGGGATAAAGTATGCATAGAGCAGAGCGAAGTCATCCAAGCTGAGGCCACCTTGCCAACCTAGTTGCTGACTGAAGACACCTAAGTAAGGCCAGCAGAACTTGGAGGGAACGCCCAGGTGCGCTCCGCCCAACTTTCCAACCTGCGGAATTGTGAACTCATACACGACTGTGATTTTAAGCTACTAAACCTCTCACCGAAAAAGCGAACAAATACGATCTAAACCATAGACTTACACAGGTCTTCACCTGTGTGTGTGTCTTTTAAGGTCCAGGGCGCCTGCGAAGCGTGAGGAGAGATCTGCAGAGAAGGCATTCTCTTTCTTGACTTTGGCCCGATTTGGCAAATGAACTAGTTAAGCAATTTACTAACTGGATAAAACTGTAAGTTACTAAGTCGCCCCACTCAAATACTAGGTCACGCCTTTCAAATGGAAGCATGGGATAAAATAAAAAGGTCACCTGGGGGTTATAAAAAGCAACAAACACAAACAGTTGACAGCACTTACTCGTTCCAGCTCGAGGGGAATGAGAAGCATCTGGAACTGGAGAATGCAGCGATGGGTTAGCTGGTGACATTCCAGGCATGCGTGTGGCTGGTGAGGGGCCAGACACTTGAGGAGACCCTGGCCAGGTCCCCGCTCGTCCACTTGGTGAGACCATGGTGTATGGTGAACTAGGGTCAAGGGTTCCTGTAAAAATAGAAGCAAATGTTGTTCCAAACCTGTATTTTCATAACTGAACTAATACTTGACAGCATTCAGGTCCTTTCATGGTGATAATCTTTTTCTTTTCAGCAAGACGGATTTCACTGACGCATGATGCTTCCAGATGCCATTTTCTCCATCTCAATTTTGTGCAGTTGATGTTCTTTTAGGCAATGATGTAAGAATTAAGAAAGTAGAGAAGCCCAGGGAAGATAAAATCCCCTTTCACACAAGCTTCAGTGTGTGTAGCAATGTAGCAAGTTGCTTTATGGTATGCCACAATACTAGACAATATCAGCAAAAGGTAAAGCTCCTGGAAGGGCATTTCAGATAACCCTCACAAATGTGTGTTTTCGTTCTCCTCATAGAGGGCTGAGGAGGAGAATGCCCACTTTCTTTCTGTAGTAAAGGCCACATTGACAGTGACCCCAGAATCAACATTTTAGAGCACCTTCCTAAATGATTTGAAATTTTCATTTGTTCCTGCTGGAGACCCATCAACATACTACCTACCTCCCTTTATCGTCAAATGCCACACTGAGGGGGTCTTTCGGAGAGTCAACGGTATAAGTTTTACAAATCATTAAGGAAAGGCAGACCATCACAACAAGAACACAGGCAAAGGATGTACACTGGCAGGCACAGGCACAAAATCAGAAACACCATGGACCAACAAACAACAACTTCATTATCGAAGAAATGCAGAAACAAGGAGAGACCATTTTCCCTTAGCAAAATGGCCAAGACCTTAAAAAAAAAAAAAGTCACAATGCTCCATGATGCCAATGATGCAGGAAGGAGACATTCTTGTATGGTGGTGCTAGAGGACATAGGCACGGCCTTTCGGGTGAACCATTTGCAGTGTATGTTTTGAAAGCTTGAGTCTTTCTGAAACCCTTGGAAACTCGGCAAGTCCACCTTCCAGGAACTTACCTAAAGAAAAACAAGCATGGATGTGTGCACACGTGGCTCAATTTTAACTGGGGGTGGGGGGCATTCTGAACAGCTATTATGTTATAGTATGCCCAGAACAGGGGACTGAAGTAACTGGTATGAAGATGTGGAGGTTTTACTGACAGAAAAATCCCTACAAATAATAACGATAAAAAGGAGCATTACAGATACTCCACTCCACTGAGAAATGAAGGCGCTCTTCGTGTACTCCACTCCACTGAGAAATGAAGGCGCTCTTCGTGTTCTGACGTGGCATGAAATTCAGGACATATTATGAGCAAGAAGGCAGGCACTGAGCACTGAGCCCAAGAGAGGAAAGGGGCATACGTCGCTGCCCCTGGGAAAGGGGACTGGGTTAGTTGGTGGAGTAGAAAGGAAACATTTCACTGCCTAACTTCTTGAATTTTGAACCTAACGTGCACTGGTGGTTGGTGTTTTGTTTTTTTTTTTAAGTTTCAAAATTCCAATCTCCAAACAATACATATCGTAGGAGCCCCATTTTGAGGGGAGGGGTGGGAATGTTTGCGATGGGGAGATGGGCAGAAGGGCGGTGAGCAAACGATTGCAGCCAAGCTGTAAGCAGGCAGGCAGGCAGGCAGTCAGGGCGTGTGAGCAGGCCAGGGAATAAGAGAGGCAGAAAGCACAGGGCAGACAGACAGGCAGACACAGAGAAAGTCCAGGCAAAAAGGGACTAAACTGGTGGTTAACTCTGCCTAGTGGGAGAGGAGGGAAGATTTTCTGTTTTGTTTGAGCAATACTCGTACTATTTTCCCCAACCAACAAGTGCTAATTTTGCAGTTAGGAAAGCATTCAAGAAAAAATGACTTTCGTGTCAAACTCTTATGCTACAGCGATTTCCATGTTTGGTTGGACTCACCATGTGGACTAGCAAAACTGGCCCCTGGTCCTATTGAGATTCCATGCGAGGATGGGGGAGGAGTTGGAACAAATGATGCTGGTGATGGGGCTCTCAAAGCCCCACTGGGGGAGCTGGCAGCATGCAGGTTTCCTAACGAAGGAAAATAAGTATAGATGATCTTGCAGGACATGTTTTCTGTCCTGTCCAAGGACCCCAGCTTCAGAATCTCTCCACAGACTAAAGAAATAGGTGGTAAAGCTCACATAAACAGTGCAAAGAACACCCAAAAAGATTTTGTTATGCAAGAGACAGTCGTTCCATGGGCTCAAATTCTAACTCTCATACTAAGTTTTGTTTCTGTTTTTTTGCACTACCCAAGAATTCTTTATGCTCACACAACCAGTAGGCACATGCACCAACTTCTCACCAGGCACTGTTTTAGGCACTAGGCACTCAGCAGTTAACAAGAGACAAAAATTACTGCCCTTAAGCAGCTTACATTCTAGTGGAATGAGAAACACAAAGAACAGACACATGTCATATATCAGTGCTATGGAGAAAACAGCAAAGCAAGTGAGGTGGGCGAAGAGTATTGTCCAAGGGAGCTCCAAAATGTTCATGGAAAGGGGAATTAAAAGAATTTTTCCAGTGGGTGAAGGGAAACATCGGACAGTGTAAGATATGACAAAATAATGAGGGAGTGGGAAGCGGGGAGGGAGGGAAAAAATGAAGAGTTGATGCCGGGGGCTTAAGAGGAGAGCAAATGTTTTGAGAATGATGAGGGCAATGAATGTACAAATGTGCTTTACACAATTGATGTATGTATGGATTGTGATGAGTTGTATGAGCCCCTAATAAAATGATTAAAAAAAAAAAAAAGGTGGAATTTTCCCACAACATTTTTGAAGTCCCCGCATGTACTAGTGGAAGTGGGTGCTACGATTTACATAGGAGAGGATTTCCAAAAGCTCATGGAAACATATAATAGAAAGATAATGGGCTTTTATCATGAACGTTTTGAAGCCCCCCCCCCCATACATAGAGCAATCAGAGAAAAGTTCTCTAAGAGATATTTGAGCTAAGACATGAATAAAGTGAAGGACAAGGCAGGAGGGTGTCCAGGGATAAGATAGTCCAGGCAAACCAAGATGCAAAACCAATCTCAGTCACTGAGTTGATTCTGACTCATTGGACAGGGTAGAACTGCCCCTGGGGATATCCAAGGCATAACTCTACAGAAGCAGAAAGCCTCATCTTTCTCCTGTGGAGCTGCTGGTGGGTTCAAACTACTGACCTTGTGGGTAGCAGCCCAACTCATGACCCACCACGCCACCAGGACTCCTAACATAGAAGCCTGCATAAGTAACAGAGCAAGTCAGTGTGGCTGGAACAGAGTGAACAATGGGGCGAGTATGAGGCCATGAGGTTGGGGAAGTCTAGATCACATGGGGCCTTGCAGGCCTCTCTGAAGACTTAGACTTTACTCTAAAGGAGAGGGGAAGCCATTGCAGAGCTTGGGGGGAGAAGTCACGAACCAACTCAGAAGAAGCATTCTACCTGCTGGGTGGAAACTACACAGCAGGCACAGGGAAGGCACCTAGAGATGAGTAGTAACTTGGGCAAAAGGGGCAGGTTGAAGTAGTGCACAATGTTAGGGATTCTAGACCCATTCTGAAGGTAGACCTGACAGTATTTGGAAAACTGACTGACCGTGGGTCGTGAAAGACAGCAGAGTCCAGGAGGCCTCTAACAGCTTTGGCACAACAGTAGAAGAGGAGGAGCTGCCTCCTCCTGAGGTGGAGTGTCTGCGCGCAGAGCAGCATAGGGTAGGGGTGGAGGGCTCAGGAGTTTCATTTGGGCCATGCAGATAGAGAGCTGGAAATACAGGACTAAAGTTTGGCAGTGGCAGCGGGGGGTAGGGAGTGGGGTGGTGGTGGTAATGTCTACATTAGATAAAACTGGGAGTCATGAGCTCAAGTTTATTATTTAAAGTCAAAGGACTAGATTTAATTTAGGATTATGACTCCCAAAACAATGAGTAAAAACGACATTAAAATGCTTGATACAGTACCAGCTTTTAATTAATCTGAGATTTCAAATCTACTCCCTGTGTAAGGCAATTTCACATTTTTTATGTCTACAATACTTAGTACAGTGCCTTACATTCAGTAAATCAATCGATCAACCTTGAAGTGGTATGTTCATGTATTCCCTAGGTGACCTGGGCAAGTGACAACTTGTCCATGCCTCAGTCTTCCTCAAAATAATAGGGATCATAATAATACCTACTCTCCAGGTTTGCTGTGAGACTTAAATGGGCAAAGTGCTTAGAACAGGGTTTAGTACAGAGTAAACACTAGATAAGGCTTTTTTTCCTCCTGGTTCTCTAACGGCTTGTCCTCAGGAGCAGAACTTACCCAGAGCCTCAACAGTCCTAAATGCGAAGGCATCCAATTCTGTATCTCTGGTCCATCTCTTATCTGATGAGACTCAAGCCGCGATACATGCAACCGTCTAGAGGACTTGACATTTCAATAGAACGCACATCCTTCCCTGCAAAATTTGCTCCCCTATGGCACTTGCCCGCTCCCCCATTATGTAACCTTGCCCCTAACCCAACAATAGCTCCCCATTACCCAGACAACGATGTCAGAAGTCTCTGACAGAGACAGACCTATCTTCCTCGCCTGATTCCTCATGCTCCAGCCTTTAGGGTCGTCCATCCAATCTGTATCCTCTCTGAACTACCCACCCTTCCCATCCCAGCACCTGTGTAGACTCGGACCCACCTTCCAGGTCTCAGCATGTATGTGTATGATGGGAGCTGGGGGAGGTGGTTATGAAGCAGGTGGCAAGGAAGGAACCTCTCCCTTCGGAGTACTCCCTCAGAAACCTCTTTTTAACACTCTCCACAATTGGCCTTTGAGACGAAGACTGCTTCCAAAACTATGAACATCAACAGGGGAGCCTCTGCTGGGCCCCCCAGCAAAGAATCCAAAGATGTATGAAATAAGGATTAATTCAAAACAAAACCACCAGACCACTACTGTATTTATTTGAAGAGCAATCTGAGTGGCTTAGTGAGACACACGGTAGGGTGACATCTGCCCATGTTGGAATGCATGGGTAGCGAGCAAGGTGGTGTCCAAACACGTTACAAGTGGGGTCCTTCTATCTCCTCCCTGCTGATTAAGCTGGCTTTACTGTCAATGTAAACGTCATACACACTCACACAGGTGGTTTTAAACTTTATACAGAAAGCGACGCACTGTCAAATTTTCAATGTGAAAACTTACAAAAGCAAATGTATGGGCTGAGTTTCTGCAATTTAATAAACAGTTTTATGTAATCTGCTTTCCTGGTTTTCTCCTAAACCCAAATACTTCAACTGGTATAAAACCACTTGAATGCATACATTCTTTAACTGAACTCATGTATTATTTCAAACCGTTTTAGCACATACTTATCTATACCTATAGTGGCAAAATTTTCTTTTATAAGCTTCAGCATGCCCTGGAAATAGGGTAAAGGCAGAGATCAGGAACGGAATCCAGAACTCTCATTCCCATCTTCCTGGCTGGAATTTGACTCTGCTGAACCCACAGCACTAAGCCGCCTTGAATGCAGAACAAGTGCTCAAGAGATACCACTGCGCTGTTTGGTTAAAATAAACATCTGGCAGGCTCAAGCCACCTGACAGTGCGCTTCATGGCCTTTTTGTCCGGAAAAAGTGGCTGTGCATCGCCCATCGCCACGAGGAACCTTTCATATACACCAGGATCCACAAGCACCTTCTGTAAAAGACCACTGCAGCAAGAAAACAGCTATAGACAACACATAAATGAGTGGCTGTGTTCAAATAAAACCTCATTTTTAAAAAATGA
This sequence comes from Echinops telfairi, assembly GCF_000313985.2. Classification (NCBI taxonomy): domain Eukaryota; kingdom Metazoa; phylum Chordata; class Mammalia; order Afrosoricida; family Tenrecidae; genus Echinops; species Echinops telfairi. The sequence continues at coordinate 4,590,357 of NW_022103923.1, forward strand.
GACGGTGGTGTTTGGCCTATAGGAGTAGGTTGCCAACCTCACATATATCATGTGACAAGAACTCCTTGAGTTGTGGCACAAGTGCAGTAAAAGTGTTCACATGCTAGCTACTACAAAGGTCATTGGTTCGAAAGTGTTCACATGCTAGCTACTACAAAGGTCATTGGTTCGAAAGTGTTCACATGCTAGCTACTACAAAGGTCATTGGTTCGAACCTACCAGGCACCCTATGGGAGAACAGTGTGGCCAGTGGCTTCCATAAAGATTTTCAGTCTTCAAAACCATATGGGGCAGTTGTACTCTGCTCTATTAGGTTGCTAAGGAGTCAGAATCAACTTGATGGCAGTGGGCTGGGTAAGTCATGTCATGATGCTGGCTGGTCTTGAGTGAAAAGTAAAAAAATTAAACAGAACAAAAGCCAAACCCACTGCCAAGTCGATTCTGATTCATAGCCACCCTGTATGGGGTTTTCAAGGTTGTAAATCTTTACAGAAGTAGATAGCCTCAACTTTCTCCTGCAGAGCAGCTGGTGGGTTTGAACGGCTGGCCTTGTAGATAGCCACCCAGTGCTTAACCCAACAGCACCACCAAGGCTCCTTAATTCAAACTTTAAAAAGTGCTCCCGTGCTCGCTTCGGCAGCACATATACTAAAATTGGAACGATACAGAGAAGATTAGCATGGCCCCTGCGCAAGGATGACACGCAAATTCGTGAAGCGTTCCATATAAAAAACAACAACAACAACAACAAAAAAAAAAGTGCTCCCAAGCCATCCACCCTGATTTCATAACCTGGTCACACAGAACAAATGGCAAACAGACACAGCCTGAAAAAGCAGTCCTCTCGGAAGCCTCAAGCTACTACACGGAGTACTTCCACAGACACAGCACTGGAGCACTGAACCTGACAGGAGAGGAGGAAGTGTCAGCTTACCTGGGGACTGTGTGTGCATCATAGAGGGAGACTGATTGACTGTGCTGTGGTAAGATGTAGGAGGGGAAGTCAGGGGATATACACCTGATGATCCAGGTTGCTTCGGAAATGGCTGGAAAAAAATAAACATTCAATATGGCATGGCAGTGTGGCGTCCTTTGGCAACAGCTACTGTGTCCACACTAGACACCACACACATTTCGCTGATTACCAAACAGGAATCACAAGGGATGAAATGTGCTAACTCCACATCAATAACACAGACGGGAAAAGAAACTTCCAAGATATTTTAAAATCCCCACATCCTCATTCCTGAGCTTATATCCATCAAGATAGAGGTAGGTGTTTTATTTCTTCGCTCATTTACCATATTGCACCAATTCTTGCTGCTGTTCGGTGCTGTCCAGGGAACCAACTCAGAGAACAGAATGGTGTGGGGGTGGGGGGGCACACATTTTTAAAGTATCACTGACACCCAGGTGTGTCTTTCAACTGATGGCCTGTCATTTCAACTAAGTGTTTTTGTTTTAAGGGGTAGGGTGGGGGAGAAGACAAAAAACACCAAAACTCGTGGCCATTACATCGATTCCAACTCATAGCAACTCTATAGGACAGAGCAGAGCTGCCCTTTTAGGTTTTCTTCCTTAGCATGTTTAAAAAAAAAAACAAGGCTTGCCCTATGTTTTGAGGAATCTTCCAATCAATGAAATACAGTAATTGAATCTGCCTTCTGGTAACATCTACCCTAACTCTTACTAATTTAAAATCAAGGAAAATCTAATTACCCTTTTTTTTTTTTTATTGAGATATTGTTGTTAGGTACCATGGAGTTGGTTCCGACTCATAGCAACCCTGTATACAACAGAACGAAACACTGCCCAACCCGGCACCAGCCTCACAAGTGTTGTCGTCATGTTTAAGCTCCAAATTGAGGTACGACTCACACATTAATAAAGTGTCCAGATCTTAAGTGTACAACTTGAGGAAATTTTTACAATTGTAAACTACCACACTCGATCATCAAGACTCCATACGTCTCCCTTGAGCACCTTGCAAGTCTGCCCCACCTCCCCAACAGGAAGCATCACTCAACCTACACCGTGTCCTCTTCAGTGCTTAGCTTCTTCTGCCAGGGAGTTTCATCCATGCTGCGCATGTAGCATTCACACTCACTGCCACCGAGTCCATGCTGACTCTTAGCAAACTGAGAGGACAGGGTAGAACTGAGTTTCTGAGCCAGTAACTGTTTGCAGAAGTAGAAAGCCCTGTCTTTGTCCCATGGAGCGGCTGGTGATTTCAAACTGCCGACATAGTGGTTAGCAGCCCAACACGTAATCACTACGTCACCAGGGCTCTTCTTGTAGCATTAGAGACGGTCTTTTGCGTTTCATTGCATGAATAGATTCCAATTTATTCACCCATCCTATTGATGGACAATGAAGTCCACGATTTTTTGGATAACGTTGCTGTGCATATTCTTTCATATGTTTGGATGTGTTCCATTTCTAGCCATTCAGAATACCATCAAATTCTATCCAAAGCATTCGTATCATGACAACTGGTAGGAGAAGAGTTGCGGTTGCTCCTAACCCCAACTGTTGGCAAGGATGACCAGTTGGCCTTATTTGTAAGTGTGGGTGTGGAGTGGGATTTCACTGGGGTTTCTACTTGTATTTCAGGCCGGGTGGACATTTGTGCCCCACCCCTGCTTTTGGTGAAGTCTTGACTCTTTCATCCAGTTTAAAAACTAGGTCTCCCTTTTCTTATTGATTTTTCCTATTTTATTCCAACAAAATTAAAGAATCCAGGATAACACATGAGCTGTAAAATCGACGTGACCTTAATAATAAAAATTACAATGTTCTTAAATTTGTATATGTTCCTTTCCTTTCTCATGAACTAAAATTGCACACTATGAAGAAGAAAAGCTATCTGCTAGCATTAAACAGAGTTTATGAAACCCTTCGTGAACACCACCCCCCCTTTAGAACTCTCTTATTAAGTAGATCTGGAGTCCGCAAACTTTTAAAATGGAAGAGCCAATCTTGTCCCTCACAACAACTTTAAAATTATTTGATTTACAAATCAAACCACCACTATCTAAATATGCGTTAAAATTTTTATAAATGAAAAATATTCATATAAATGAAACTATGACAGTTTCCTTTTCATTTTACTTCAGAGCCATATGTAGGTACCTAAACAGTCATACATGGCCTGCTAGCCAGTTTGCTGACCCCTGAAATGGATTAATCCCTTAGAAATTAAGAGCATAGTATAGTATTAGAGTTGCTATTAGTCACAACCGACTTGAAGACAGAGGTTTCGGCTTTTCCTCTCAATAGTATAAGCTACCTTGTAAAGAGAAAACGGAAACTTCCCCTCCAAATGCTCTGTTTCTATGAGTACTTAAAGCCAAAGTCATTGACTAAAGACATTAAACTACAGCAGTCCAAAGTTCTCGTCAAAGAATTCTGATGGACATTAAATAGCAAATATTTTCATTAAAAAAAAAAAAAGCTTACAGATTGAAAACAGAGCAAGAAAAAGCAAAAAATTTCTAGCATTCTCAAAAAGTACAAATTATCTTAACTTTTCTAAGACATTCTAATGTTTCGTCATCTATGTACTTCTAAATCTTTTGCCTTAGGCTGGGAATTCAGGAAGAAATGCCACTGGATCTTAACAAAATCAGTGTATCAGTAACCCAGCATATAGACGTTCACTTGGTCAGATTATGGTCTGTAAGTAACAGAATGTGGATGGGCCACTGTACAACTTATTGTACAACAGTGTACCATATTCTCCCTCCACTGTCTCCATAACTTTGGCCCTGTTATGGCTATGGCCAGAAGCCAGCTTAGATTTGTAGATCTCGTCTCAAGTTACTTGTTCCCATGCCCCCCAAACAGCTTAAAGCCCTTGCTCCACAGCAGGTACAGGGAGGGCCTCCATCACAAGAAAGCGGCTTCCACAGACAACAGCTGCTCTTGCACCTGCTGGGCTGAGGCACTTCTCACCAGGAGTGGCCCAGCATCCTCACAGGGCCTACTCAAGATCACCTGACTCAAGGCAACCCATCACAAGACCTGCTGAGGGAACACAGGCCTTACATCTGGGTTACTTAGAGGCATTCACATGAGGTTTTACTGAGCTGCTCTGTATCTTCATAAAGGTTAAGAATAAAAGCAGGTAATGAGTGAGGGGGGAAAAACAAACAAAAACCAAACGCACTACCATCAAGTAGACTCCGAGTCACAGTGACCCTATACAGAGTTTCTGAGACTGAATCTTTTTTTTTTTTTTTAATGAGACTAAATCTTTATGGGAGCAGGCAGCCTCATCAAAAGTTGGGTTTGATCTGCCAACTTTGCAGTTAGCAGCCCAGTGCTTAACACACAGTGCCACCAGGGCACTTACAGTGAGGACAGAAACCCAGAAGGGTAGCTAGGGGCAATCTACTTTCCAGAACACCATGCTCTCCTTGAGAGACCAACACTCTGTCAAAGATGAAAGCACCGTAACTTCTCACGGGAGAATCTCACTTATTAGACCAGAAGTGGTTCTCACCAGACCACAAGTGGGTGCCTTTAATGAACAGCGGTGTATTTTCTTACAGTTCTGGAAACTCACGTGGTCCTGGCTGTGCCCACTGGCCCCATGGGCCTGCCTCCTAGTTTCTGCTGGCTACATCCCTGGTGTTCCTTTGAGCCTCATAGAGACAGGTTCTTCCATCACCACAAGGTGTCAGTCTTTCCCTTTTAATAAGGAATTTCACTACAATACAATCTCTTTAATGAAACAAAAGAAAACCCCTATTTTCAAATAGGGTCACATCGCAGGTCCAGAGGTGGTAAGGACTTCAACCTCACTTGGGGGTGGGGCACAACACCCAATTTAACTCAGAGGACTAGACAGTAGAAAATACTGATTGGAAAAATGTTAAGCTAAGTTAATGTTCAACACAGGTAATGCGGTTTAACAAAAGCTTATGGGTCAGACACAGTGGGTTCTTTTGTGCACGTCTTCTAAAGGATGTGTTGAGCCAAAGAGCCTTGCCTGTGGGCTGTGTGTTCACATATAACTCTAAATGTCGCCACTGAAGACCCCAGTCCAGAGATAAGAAGCTTCTCCACAGTGGTGTGAGTATATTTCAGGATAGGGAGCCACATTGGACTGAGGAAAGCCACATTAGAGGATCAGACCACTACTGGGTGACAGTTTAACAAAGGCTGGCCTGGTAGTCTGCTCAACTCTCAGAGGCGTGAAGGTGATGGGGTAGAATGCAAAGTTCTGTAAGATTCTATAATGTGGTGCATCCAAATGGGCTGAGGACAGAACCATGTCCACTTGTTCTCTGCAGCAGGCCCTCCTGAACATCACAGGCCATTCAGCAACCTGTGCACTCCGTTAATGGCACTTTCCCAAAAAGACCTCCTCAGATCCTGCACAATGTTTCCACTCTTGGGGTGGCATAGGCATTTTCAGCACATGGGTGGTCTAAAGGTCAGTGCTGTTTCTGGCACTATTTAGTCCTCATCACTGGACACCTCTCCTACTATTGTTGCTTTTCATATGGATTTCTGGGATGTCTTGGGATTACTTATGACCTCCTTGCCTTTCAATGAAGAAGCCTAGGCACCTGTAAAATCGGTTAAGTGACACAAAACATCACACTGGAATTCTAGGTAGACATTTATTACCTGCTGTTGGGCTGGTGGCTGGGGCTGGAGTTGGGATATTAAAGAATCCATCATATCTCCTCCTATAGGAGAAGGAGGATTATCATCTTCATTTACAGACCTCCTTCGGGCATCCTGATTGCTGTCAACAAACATATTCAGGAATGTCTATGGACATAAACAAGGACAATTCAGATGACTATCTCACTTTCAAACAATATTTCTAAACATTCAGAACATTTTAAAAGCAGTAGCACCATAGTACAACCATCCCTAAAACATACATTGGATACACAACCACTACTATTAGGACAACTGGGAAGCGATGACAATACTTTTGCAGGCAGGCAGAAGACTGAGAACAACAGATCGAACGCAAGAAATTGTATCGACTAAGAAATAAAGTCCAAGCAAAAAATTGAAGAAAAACACACATCAGAGTACCAGGTCAAAAAGATATTCTCATTAACTTCAGACTCAGAAATAGCAGGTAAAAGAAAACGACACATATTGTAAATTTAAGGAAGTTCAAACACTTAGGAAATTTTCCACTTCATGGGAGTTCTCACTTTTTAAAGCTAGAAAATATGACAGGAAAACTGAGGAAGACTAAGCCAACGTCTCCCTTTTCATCTCATACAATTTAGTCATGACCCACTGAGACCAGGATAGGTCGTCAATCAAAAATGTAATATTACCTTCCCCCTTCCCACCCTCCAAACAAATCGACCATAAGCCTATCAAAAAACTGGGAATTTTTTCAAAGTCCACATTTGATTTCCAATCAAAGATTACAGATTCATAGCACATACTTCATCCTTTCTCTCTTACTAGCCCCCTGAAAGGGGGAAATTGTGTCTTTAAGCAGTAAGTCACAAAGACAAAAACCAATAGCAGAGAAGAGCAAAATATTCTGGAGAGGGTGAAGCAGATGGTTGAGTGGTGACTCAATTACTGATGTGAATTTCCCAACTGAAAAGGCATCCGTGTGACATTTCAGAACAAGAATGACCAAAGGAAGACGGCAGCGGCTTTCTTAGACATGCAGGAATTGGAAGACATGAACCACATCAACAGTCACAGTGGAAGCCAGGAGAAATGAAGCGAATGCCCTAAAAATTCGTACAGAAAATGGACTCCCACTTAGAATCAATTCCTTGTCTAGCTACTCACTCAATGAGCTTGATGGCAAACTAAAGATGTTTCCAGACAAGCAAGTCTCAAAGTAACCTTCCTCTCTCAAGAAGCTGCAACAGAAGGCACAGCACCAAAACAAAGGAGTAAACCAGGAAAGAGACACGAAGTATTGAATGCAGTAAGCGCTCTGTTGCACTACTGGGATTATAGTTGAGATAGTGACAGAAAAGCTAAACTAGAAAAAAAAAGCCAATAATTAACCAGGAAAATAAAATAATGAGCAAAGTAGGGAAAGTAATCATAATACACTAGATGGTTCAAGGAAGTATTTATATATTCATAATAATACAAACACTGGAAAACTATTACCTGTTATAGGTTGGATTATGTCCCCCCCTAAAATGTATGTTGTAAATCCTAACCTCGATGCCTGTGGTTATAATTCCATTTGGGTACAGTTGTCTTTTATGCTAAGGAGGCAGTATTGCTATGGTTAGGTGTGGCTGAGTCGGTTCTGACTCACAGCGGCCCTGTGTACAACACAAGAAAACGCTGTGCTCAGTTCTGCGTCATGCCTACCACTGGTATTCAGTTTGGGCCCATTGCTGCAACCACTGGGTCTAGCTCACTGCAAAGCTTCCTCTTTCCACTGACCCTTCACACGTGCGGTATTTCTGTTGTAGCAGCACTAGTTAACTAAGACACGAACCACTTTGCAAGGAGAGAAGGACAAAGAATATGTTCATGTAATGGGGACAGTCTGAAAGGAGAAAGGAGTGTGCAAAAAAGAATGAACATCTCAATCTTCCACTGTGAACATCAGTTAAGGCCCGAAACGGAAACACTGTTTTAAAAGAGAGAGAGAGCAATGTGAGCAGGGTATTCACAGAAAAGGAGATAACAGGAGTAGCAGCTGAGAGTTGAAAACGGACCTGTGAGAAACAGGAAAATGGCAAGAGTATGTCACAGGAGACTATTGGTCAAAACAAGCCTTTTAAAATGATTTGATTCTCTTCGGGGGCTGTGGTCCAGAACCCTACATTTTAAGAAAGCATGATAGTTGTTCCTGTTAAGTTCCTCACGGCCAGTTGGGGTGTCCCCACCAGCAAACTTTTTGGTATCTTCCACCTCACTCAGTCAGAAAATAAAGGAAAGGCCTTTTCACCATTGCATACACATAACCAGTTGCCACTTTGCCAGAGCTTCTAGCTCAGGTAATTCTAGTTCCGAACTTCAGAAAGAAGCTTCAGAGATCACAAATGTACATTCACCTCATTAAACAGAACAAGAACTTTTTGCGTTTCCTCCTCAGTGGAATTGTTTCAGAGATCATTTTTATTTCCTCTCACAAAATACGCTCTCAACATTAAAGTCTGTTACCTTTAATCCTGGCGCAGGATAAAAACCTTCAACTAGTTTGCTATTATCAAAAAGACTATAGGCACCATCCCGAATTGCTACAACGCCTCGACTCCGGCAGTATATGTCGATGCAATACATGTTCCTGAAGGCCAGTCTGATGTGGGTGGATGACTGTGGCAGAATAGAGAAGCACTGATAGGCAGTGTTGGTTCTCTGGGTCAAACCCAACATGGGCACGGTGGGAAGCTTGTTGATGGCATTTAAGGGAGCCTGAGTGTCAAATAGGACCTGTAAGGAAGAAACAGTGAGAGGTGTTGAAAGTTTCTACAAACTAGAACACCTCAGAAGTTCCCTGGTAAACAGTCCCACATAAGGCCATGCCCTTCCAGCATATTCCATAAAACTTCTTGGGGGGATGAAGGTAAGGGGGATGCAATTAGATCGCTGTATCCACTTTGAATTAAAGAAAATTCTCAGGGGGGAAAAGCAAAATATAACAACACAAAGGCCCTGTTCATTAAAACGCCAGGAAATCCACAGGACTTTTGAGTTTTGTTTGAGACCCTGGCATAGGTCGGGTCTTAAGTTTAAACAGAAGATAAACTCGATCACCTGCAACAACTGCACCACGTTTGGTGTCTTGTTGAACATCTCTTGAAGCTGGTGGAGGATGGTGTTGTGACAGTTACTGCAGCCTGAGTTTGGGCCAACAGTTCCTAATGAAATGTGAAATTTCTGATGTCCAGAATTCCATTGGATACTAATCTAAATAAAAGAAAACACATGTGCTTTAGATACTGAGAAATCAACAGATTTGGGGAGAGTTAAAAAAAAAATCTCCATAGCAAAAAGCCATGTTACTAAACTAAATAACATCTTTTTTGAAGGTAAAAAATAAGACTCAACTCCATAATTGCCGGTGTGCTGTTAATATGGACCAGTATATTATTTGAACATGTAATGTGCTAGATGGCCCACTTCTACTCCCAGGGGGTACCCAAAAGAAACCGGAAAAAAATTCCACTGGGCAGAGCTTTCCTAGTACACATTTTTCCCACTAAGCGAGCACTGAGCAACTCGCTCTGAGTTAGTGCACCCAGCAGCATTGCCTGGGAAGGTTCTCTCTGGTCACTGTGAAAATGTTTTTTGTAAAAGCAGTTTCACTCAAACCTTGTTTTTGTGATGGCTGACTTAAGAGAACACCATGTGGCTGTGAAGTTTTGTTTCCTGCTCTGGAAAAATGCCACAGAAACTATTGTGATATTGAACACAGCTTACAAAGACAACGCTATGGGAAAAACTCCAGTGTATGAGTGGTTTTCTCATTTCAAAGAAGGTGAAATGTCCATTGATGACAAACCTTGTTCTGGACGTCCATCAACTTCCCAGACAAAAATGTTGACACAATTTTTGCACTGGTGCTCGAAGACAATAACGGACCATTGAAGAGGTAGGGAAGTTACCTGGACTATCTTGGAGCTCGCTTCAGCGAATTTTAACAGAAGATTTGGGAATGAGAAGGGTCGCTGTGAAATTTGTGCCTCGGGTTCTGACCGACCAGGAAAAAGAGCTTTGAGTGGAAACATGTCATGCTTTGAACAAATGGCTCCTAAGCAACCCAGACTTTTTCCCCAAGGTCATTACTGGTGACAAGACATGGTGCTATTCTTAAGAACCCAAAAACCAACATCAGTCAAGCTAATGGAAGAAGCTGTCACCTCACCCAAAAAAAGCTCATCAAGTAAAATAAAAAAAATCAAGACAATTCTTTTTTTTTTTTTCATGTGAGAGGGATAGTGCATTTGGAGCTCATTCCACCAGCTCAGCTTTCTGTTTAGATTCTGAAAAGATTGCGCAACAATGTGCGACAAAAAAAAGGCCTGATTTGTGGCAGAAGGGGGACTGGTTTTGCCATCACAACAATGCAGCTGCTCATGCAGCCATGTCAGTGAGCCAGTTTGGGGCAAGACACAGCATGCCACTCTTGCCCCACACACCTGACTCACCTGAAATCACTCTGTGCAACTTCATTTTGTTTCCGTAAATGCAGAGGGACATCAAAGGACAGGGATTTGACAAAGTAGAAGAGGTGAAGGGAAATGAAAGGGAGGTGCTGTCAGTCATCCAAACAGATGAGTTTGAAAAATGTTTCCAAGAATGGAGTGGCAGATTTGACAAATGTATTCAGTGTAATGGAGAGTACTTTGAAGGTGAGACGGTTGTTTTATTTAAATTTTAAATACATACATAGCTTTGAGGGAAAAAAATTCCGGTTTGTTTTTTGGTGCCCCCTCATAAACAGGAACAGCATTGCAGAAAAAAATTATTTAAAATCTATCATTGGTCTTTATTTCTCTCCTTCCCGCCATCTCCCAGAACTTAAGAAATATCATCATCACCAATACCATCTATACCAAGGAGCACCTTCATAAATGGGAAGGTCTGCTTAACCGATTCTGAAATACGACAAAACACACTGTCATCTTCCTTAAAATCATTTTCCAAGCAGATTTGAAGTCAGTGAAGAAAAAGAGTACAAATTGGGGGGGGGAATATACTGCCTTATCAAAAAACTCTTCAAGGTCATATACCACAGCAATTAGGGCACTGCTTCCATTTCTGGCATAAATGGGTAAGGGAAAACATTATCATATACAGTAGCATATTTCGATCAATAAGATTTTTTAAATTCACCATACTGTCCATATTTTTACTTGAGCTCAGTCATTTTGAAACCGTTTTCTTATTGTAGGATTTGGTAACAATGGGTTGGTCCGCTAGGCACTTCGGCGTTTTCATTCATTCACAGACTTAGCGTAAGCTGTGTAAAGCTTATTACTTACTGAGCTTCCCTTGGTGGTTCCATAACACAAGATCAGTTTTCGATAATTATAAACACGGACTTCTGAGAAAATATTTAGATGAGCAGGTATCTCTAAACAATAAGGAAACAAAAGATTAAGATTATACATGCAAATTTTAAGAATCTAAACTTGGAAAAGAGAACATTTGGGATCTATTACACACTGAGGTAGGCAATTCTCTAAATACAGGCAATCATTGTGTAACTGCATATATTATCTTTGGTTCCATAAAGCTGTTGTGTTACTTTTATTTGTTTATTTAAATAGAGACAGACAACAGCTCTCTTTTTATTATTTCCCCCAGTGATTTTAATGAGTATGGTGGCACTGTTGGGTGTAAGACTTCAATGTCGGTGGTTCAAAACCACCAGATGCTCCTTGGGGTAAAGATAGAGTTATCTGCTCCCAGAAAGACTTACATTCTTAGCAACCATATATAAGGTCACTGAGTGGGAATAGATTCGATGGCAGTGGTTTGTTGCCGTTGTTTTCAGTGGTTTTAAAGACCTCAAAGACAGACTCTTGCAATACTGAACTATGAGTGGGATACAGAGAGAGGCGAGGCAGAGGCCATGACTTGCATGCTTTATCTGATGGGCAGGAGAATGGCGGCGAGAGGCCTGGGTTGTTGCTGCTCAGGTGGGTAGAACAGGCAGAGCTATGCACATCCTACTCTCTCCCTCCACTTCTGCTGTATCCCCCTGAGCAGGCACAGCTGGCGTTGCCTCCCATTCCTCTGACTTTTCTCAGCAGCTCTAGCAACAGCAGCAGAGGCACCTTGGAAGCAAACTTCCATAGGGTTCTTTTTGTTGGGGGAGGGGGGGGTGTCTTCCAGAGAAAACCAGCTAGACAAATTTTAAAAGAGCTCTAACACTCCTATATGATGTTCACACAACATCCAAATCACTTACAATGTCCTATCTATTTCACAGAACGTATCATGGACACTAAGCAACACATACCTGTATATTTGGTTAAAAAAAATGTAACAGTATAAATACATTGTATGTTCTATTACTATAAAAGGAGTCCTGAGTGGGGGGCAAGATATGCTGAGCAGCACAACTAAGCATAGAGGCTCAAAAACCTCACTGCCATCAAGTCGATTCCAACTCATAGTGACTCTCCAGGACAGGGTAAAACTGCCCCTGTGGGTTGCTGAGATTGTAACTCTACACGGAGTGGAAAGCCTCATCTGTCTCCTGAACATGGAGACTCCGGGGTTTCACCCGCAGGTCTGTTTCTTACAGCCAGGTGAACTGCTGCAAGCTATTTAAGTCTCTGACTTTTCTTTATTTGTAAAATAGGGAACACTAAAATACCTGTCTTTTTCTTTTTTTAATAAAATACCTGTCTTATAGAGTGACTGTGAGTATTAAATGATTTAACACAAGCAAACTGTTTAATTATACTGTGACATGTAGGAAGTTCTCCTTAAGTATTAATCATTATAGTACACCGATGTTATCAAAATTACTAGCTACATAAGAAACTTAATGGTGGTTGTCTCTAAGGTTAGAAACTGGAACCTGAACTGAAAGGAGACTTAATTTTTCATTGAGATATCCTTTTGAAAGAAAAAACGTTGACCATGTCCGTGTTTTCACCTTAAAAAGAAAAGGCCCCCCACCCACCCACCAAGGAATATTATCACATGTACCTGGTAAAGAATGTGCAAATTCCAGCACACACTCATATAATCGGGCAATGCTAGTCCAGTCATTAAGGAACATTTCAACCACTTTTCGACCACCAACGGGTTCAGACAACAGATTTTCATATGTCAGATATACATGCCTGGACGGCCCTATAGGAAGAAAAGAGAAAATTAATAACGATACCGGGGGGATAAAATGCAAAGGCAAAGTGGGCAAAATAACTCACCTTGCTCCCTGGTTGAAGTGCCATTAAGCGGGCAATTTGCAAACACTAGCTCTGCCACCCACGTGCGGTTATTTCTCCCTTGTAATCGGAAAGTGCAGTCAAGAAGCGAGCGGTCCAGGGTCTTTTGGGTTTCCTCACTTACACCCTTACATGGAGGAATTCTGGTGACGAAAGACAGCATGTGAAGAGCACTGCCCATCAAAAAAAGCATAACATGCACGACAACAGGCATGGTGAGACTAGAGCTTCAGTTCAAAGCCCAGTACTAAGTTCTGCAAAGGAAGGAAGGAAGCAATTCATAGCACCTGACCCACTCACATGTACGGAGGCTCAAAACGCACTGCCATCAAGTCGATTCCAACTCATCGTGACCCCAGAGGACAGGCTGGAACTGCCCCTGTGGGTTTCCACGACTGTAACTCTTCATGGGAGTAGAAAAACTCGTCCTCCTACAGAGGGGCCAGTGCTTTGTTTCAAACTGACCTTGCGGTTAGCAGGCCAACATATAACCCACTACTACCCCCACCGGGGTTCCCACCATGGATTAGGGCTCTCATTTGAACAAAGTGACATTTGCCTTCATCTTTGATCTTGTTATTAAAAAACAATGTAATGCTTCAGAATGAAAATCAAGGACCAGGGACAAATAACAGAAGTATGGGTGAAGGGAGACAATGGAAAGTGTAAGATACAAAATAAAAACAATATATCATTTATCGAGGGTTCATGAAGTTGGTGGGGGGGAGGGGCTCAAGCAGAAAATGTTTTGGAAATGATGATGGCAACATATGTACAAATATGCTTGATACAATTGATGGAATGTTATAAGAACTGTAAGAGCCCCCAACAAAACTATTTTAAGAAAAAAGAAAGAAAATCAAGGACCATTTCTCTTAGAACTCTATGGAGAACATCTCCAAGGAAAAGCTATGAGAAATAAGACTTGTAAACCCACTCTTTGAGGGCAGGATGCTATATAATGGGGCAAAAACAAGGATTGGAGTCAACGACCTATGCTTTAATTCTGCCTCTGCCAAATTTAACCTCCCTGAATTTCAGTCTCTCAACTATAAAATGGACATGATACTATCTTATGGCTGACTGATGAAAACAAAATATACTTAAAAAGCTTAGTGGGGTGGCTGATACAACAAGCATTCATGTCAGTTTTCTTCTACAGTAACAGCAAATCTTGCTCACTGACTGCTAGCACAATGGTCTGGAGTCATAATTCCTACTCCGCTCCCCTGCCCCGACGCTTCTGCTGTGTGGGTGACGTTCACTGTGATATGCAAACAGGAAGTTACATGAAGCAAAGAAAACCCAATGGATTCCATAAAAACCCCCTTGTGAGCAGGGGTGGGGGAACCTTTTTTCTGCCAAGGGCCATTTGGATATTTATAACTGCATTCATGGGCCACACTAGTCAAATATTTGATGAGTTCACATGTGATGGCTGGAATGGCTTTTCTTTGGCGAGGTGGGTGATGTTAACTGGGGTTGATGATTTCTCAGGCCTTATACAGCCCGTGGGTCAGATGTTCCCAACCACTGGACTAGAGGATCACAGTAAACCATCTGTTACTGGAAAATTAACTTGGGGGCGGAGAAGGCGGCACGGCAGCAACAAGAGCAGTATTACACAAGAGCTCAAAAGTAAACATTGTGAGCATGTTGTACTTCTCAGATTCCTATTTAATTTACTTAGGCCTGAAAGCTTAAAACAGTTTCTGGAGATGAATACATCTGCATGAGTAACTACATATTAGATCTGTGCAAGATATATAACCTTTAGAAACTCATTTGTTCAATTGTATATCCTCTCCTTCTCAAGTCTTAAAGAAAACAAAAGCCAGGAACATAAGAGGCTTTCCTTAGAAACAGATGTAAATTGAAGCTAAAAACTGAAGTGCTTCTTGCCACTGCTCCCGAGAGTGTCTAAGGCTGTAATCTTTACAAGTCAAGGAGGAAGTGTGGTTGGTGGTGTTATATGGAGGGGCTTGCATACGAATTCGAATGTGTGCGAATTGCTGAATGTGAAACTGATGATCTGCTCTGTAAACTTTCACCCAATCCATAATAAAGTCTAAAAATGAAACTGCTAAAAAAAAAGCTGCTGACCAAGTTATTTTTTAAATCTTGCAGAGTATGAAAAATATAACTAAGGGAACAGAACACATAAATGTTACTATCTGTATGTGCCAAGAGTGAAAAGAAAAAAAATGTTTTAGGCAGAATTCAAAATCAAAGTATTACATTTTCTTATTGATTTCCTTAAGATTATCTCTCCTCCTAAAAAATGTCTGCAGAGATGATGTTATGGTGAGTCAGCTGGAAAGAGAAGCTTTCTGGTACTACTTCGAATCTATCTACAGCAGGGTGGGGAATGTCTGGCCAATGGGCCACCTAAGGCCCAAGAAATCATCAGTACCAGCTAAAGTCACATGTCTCACCAAAGAGAAGCAATTCAGGCAGTCACATTAGGTATGCAGTAATTAAATGTTTGACCAAATACAGCATGCTAATTTTTAAGTTGATAATTTTGTATGGCCCATTAAATATTCAAATGGCTCTTGGCACAAAAAAGGCTCCTGCCACCCCTGATCTAAAGCAAGCACAAGGATGCATACGTGCAAATGCATGCATGTGCACACAGGGACACACATGCAGACAGGTACACGCACGCATGCACTACTATCCCTCAACTCCAGAATTTGAGTTTGCTCACCCTTCTCATCTTCCACCTAAGCAAAATGATTACTGACCAGCACATGCTAAAGCCCCACTGGCTCAAATGACAATGGTGACAAAGTCCAAGAATAATAATTCCTCATCTAACTTGTATTATTGAGCAGTATCGAAGAAACAACAAAATGCCAAAAAGAAAGCTGTGTTCTAGACCAAAAAAAGATGGTTTTTGAATGGTCTTCGAGCTTTGGAATAGCTTACATGGGGTCACTTTATAATGCGTATGTCTAAAACACAAGGTGGCTTCAAGTGTGTGGAAAAATTCCAGTCTCTTCATTTCATTTTCTCATGAACTTTCTGAAACCTCCTTGCTTTACTTTTAAACAACCTTTGAACTGCTTCTAGCCATTTAGAACCAAGTCCTCTGCCCATCTGCCTTGTATACTCTTTCCTGAGATCTAATCTACCAACTCAGCTCAGTTACCATCACTATGGTGATGGCTTTATCTGTATCTCCTATCCAGACCTGTTATCTGAGCTTGAAACACATCCCTGCCAGTACCTCACACTTAGCAAACCAAAACCTCATTGCCACCAAGTCAATGCTGATTCACAGTGACTCTATAGGACAGGGTAGAACTGCCCCTGTGGGTTTCTGAAACTAACTCTTTACAGGTGTAGAAAGCCCTGTCTTTCTCCCGTGAAGTCGATGGTGATTTCAAACTGCTGACTTTGTGGTTAGCAGCCCAACGCATAACCACTTGCCACCCAGACTCCTAGCAAAGCCCCTTCAAACTTACATCTCCTTTTGTGTCCCTTATCTAAGAAAACATTACCATCACCCAAACATTTGCCATACATAAAACTGAGTCATCTTGCCACCTACCTTCTTGCACATCTCTCACAACAATCAAGTCACCAATCCTTGAATATTGCTCTCCACCACCCTAGTCCACATTATCAACAACACTGGTGTGAACTATTTTGGTAAATGGTTTCTCTACTTCAGTCTTGTCCCCCTATTTATTCTCCACATTACTATCAAGATGAGCTTTCAAAAACACCCATCTGATATCAGGTTCCTGCTTAAAACCATCTGAGAGCTTCTTATTATTCTTAAGATCAACTCTAAATTTCTTAAGGACACTACCAAGCCCCATTAGGCTCAAGCCTCTCCCAATTACATCTCTAGCTTCATCTCTTCTACCTCCTGCTGGGTTAATCTTTTAGTTCCAAGATGTCATTTCTCTCTGGCCTCCAAGCCCACATTCCTGCTCCCATGCTCCCTCCTTTCCTCTGGCTCTGATTTCTCCTTCCGTCCCAGTACAATTGGTCCTTCTCTCAGGGATATGCTACCTGACTTCTGAACGAGCAGCTGCCTCTGCTATATGAACCATCACATCTGGAAAGGCCCTAACAGATCTCAAGCCTGACACATTGCTCCATAAATACCTGTGAAGTTAAAAAAAAAAAAATGGAGAGAGAGAAGACATCCCAAGATATCAAGTAAGGCTGGATCTTCACTTCCCAGGTCAAGGGAACCCTCTTCAGACCTTAACAATTCTGTGTGTGCATCAGGACATCCATAGGTTCTGAACTCTATGTGTCTCATGGAAGGAGAGCCACGTATGGCACCACATGAAACCAACCCTAAGCAGAGGCTTACTTTAGTAAGCGGATTGCATGACTGAAGCCATCGCCTTCCATTTGCACTCCTTGATGTGGGATCTCCAAATTGGACAACTGCAAAGAGAAAAGCACAGTGCATCACACCACCAGCTTTACAAAGGAAGCTATCCTCTCTAAGTACTATTATCTTTATTCTCGTGGAATCTGTTTGTCTGTCTGTTTGGGGGGGGACATCTATTCTTTGCCCACTAGGCATGAGCACTGCCACCGTTTCATTTCTTAGGAACCAATATCAATTTCGATGAAGTGACATTAAATTTCAGTGATGCTCAAAGCTGCCCAGATTCTCTCCTTGGTATGTGTGAGGGGGTGGGGGCTGTAGTGTGTGTGTGTGTGTGTGTGTGTGTGTGTGTGTGTGTTAAAGGCAAACAACATCCCCACAGGTGGCAAGCATTCAGAATTGGGAGTCGTGGATCTAATTTTTGCATCTAGACCAAAGTAATGTGGAATCAATTCTGCTGGGTTCAAACAAGGCAACTGTAAATAAGATGAGTTCGCTTTTCTTGTATTAATTCTAAAGCTGTTTTGTTTACTCGCAACAATGTTTGGAGTCACAACCCTAGCTCTGATCTAATCATGACAGTCTCTGTAGTTTGTAACATTTTTGAAACATATCTTGTATTTTGAACAAAATGAAGTGATTTCCCAGGTAAAACCCATGACAGGGTTTCCAATCTATGCATGTACCCAATGAGCTACCTTGCCCAACTGAAGGGTTCGGAAAATTAGTTTAATAGAAGGGATTGTGCCTCAAACTGTGCCCTTGAAGTTGAAGGTTACTAGGTTGCCCAAAAAGCCAACTGCCTTTGGCAGTTATTTCTATGTCTTTTATGACAGGCTACTTGTTGATACCCACTCTGTTGCAGGAAGGGCTCGAAATATGAGTGAACTCTGCTGTTTAGGCCTGGAAAGGGCAGCAATTTAGCAAATATGTGCTGACCAAAGAGACAGTAAGGGTTTGCGTTCAGAAAAATGCAAAGTGAGAAGGGCTGGAAAATGTTGCTATTATTCTATCAGTTAGCGATATAAGCATCTCTAGATGTTTGGTTATTTACATCTCAGGATAAATGG
>NW_022103923.1:4608823-4626394 GCF_000313985.2 Echinops telfairi
ATACAGGTGCTGGTCTATATGGGCACTAGAGTTACAGGTTGTTGTGAATCCTAGCCTATGTGTGTGTGCGTGGCGGGGAGAATACGAGTGCATTATACTGCCCTAGGGTACCCTGTGTATCCTCCCTCCCCACGGCACAGCTAGTAAACTAGTAACCAAGTAACACTGATATAACCATCCAAATGACATGCAAAAGGCAAGGAACACAATAAAGTAGAAATGAAACACAACTAATCATCTGCTTAACTAATGCTATGAAAACATTTACAGATCAGACGTTCGTTCTTAGAAGGTTTTTGTTATGTAACTGGGAAAGGCCCTTACAATTTAATTTACATTCCTGTAAAGAAATAAGGCCCAGAATCGCAAGTCACACAGACAAAATACTCTTAGGTCGTGACGGTAATTTGTACATATACCGTGGGGTACGTTTGAGTTTGACCTCCAAAACCAAGCTCACTGCCAATGGGTAGATTCTGACACACAGTGACTCTGGAGGGCAAAGAGCTAGCTACCTCTGTGGTTTCTGAGACTATGAATCTTTACAGGAGCAGAAAACCTCACCTTTCTCCCGAGGAACGGCTGGTGGGTTTGAACTGCTGAACGGTGGTTAGAAGTCTAAAGTGTAACCCACTATACAACCAGGACAGTCACCCACAAAATGAACAGCATGGCAATTCTGGTTCTCCCAATGGAATTCTTATTGCTTTAGCATTGCAATTCTAAAATTCCTCTCGTGTACTGTACACCCCAAATGAAAAAAAAAAATTACCTCCAACCGAAGTCCTACAAATGGCATGTTTGTATCACACATAGCGACAAAGTGAGCTAGTACTTTATTGAAGGCACACATTTCTCCTGATCGCTTGGTTCTCTTGGGTTCTACTGGACACGGATCACCAGACAACTAGAATGTATGGAGAGAACGTGGGTTAAAAAAAAACACACAAAACTTGTGTGATGCAATTAGTTAAAGCAGTTAAACCACTGTAACAGTGCATCATAAAGCTAAACCCAAAAGATGTTCTATTCTGAAAACGCTAAACCCAAGGCTGGTAATTCTGTAGTAACTATCTGTGTTTAAACAGATTCTCTTCTAGAAAATAGTGCATGACTAATTTAAATTAACAAAGAGAGAAGCACTTTCAAGAAAATGCAGATGAACTATGGAATGGTATGAAGTCTGGGCTAATTCCTAATAAAATGGTTTAAAAAAAAAAAAAGGGCTCAAGTAGAAAGAAAATATTTTGATGATGGCAACAAATGTACAAAAGTGCTTGACACCATGGATGGATGGATGGATGGATGGATGGATGGATGGATGGATTGTGATAGGAGTTATTAAGAGCCCCGAATAAAATGACTTAAAAGAAAAAAAATGCAGAAAATGGTTTCTTAAGCCTTACTGCTGCCCAGTCTCTTATAAAGCACGTCTAATTTTTTCAGGTATTAAAAACGGTAAAAGATGCCAACGATAAAGTTAATTTACTACATAAAAATCCCGTGTTCGTCTCCTATGTGCACATACCTTGCGCTTGGCACCGGTTCTAGGCTGTTTCCCAGCTTTCACATGCACAACCATGTCCTGGATGCTTTCCTTGAACTGCTGCAGCATGACTGCAGTGCCCGGGGTGTCCTCGCGGTCTGTACTGTTCACAGACAGGAAGTAGTATTTGTATGCCAGCTGAGTGGGTTTATTGGGAACCTCCAGCAACTCCACAACCTACAAAAACCCAAAGTCCAAGTCAGCACAGAAATGAGACGCCTGTGAATGAGCAAGTGCTGGATATTCTCCTTCACACATGAATATGAATACACACTCACGAGCACTCAGAACTCAGAGCTGCAAATCTCATGTACATGTCTTGGTGGGGGACATCAATCATAAGCATAAACATAACTTTCCTCTAGTTCCTAAATGCTTCCTCCTCCCCCACTATCATGATCTCAATACTATCTTACAAATCTGGCTAGACCAGAAGATGTGCACTGGTACAGACAGGAACTGAAAACACAGGGAATCCAGGACAAATGACCCCTTCAGGACCAGTGCCGAGAGTGGAGATCCGGGGGTGGGGGGGGACACACCGATTATAAGGATCTACATATAACCTCCTCCCTGGGGAACAGACAACAGAAAAGTGGGTGAAGGGAGATGTCAGACAGTGTAAGATATGACAAAATAATAATTTATAAATTATCAAGGGTTCATGAGGGAGAGGGGAGAGGGGAGCGGGGAGGGAGGGGGAAAATTGAGGAGCTGATGCCAAGGGCTTAAGTGGAGAGCAAATGTTTTGAGGATGATGGCAACAAATGTACAAATGTGCTTTACACAATTGATGTATGTATGGATTATGGTAAGAGTTGTATGAACCCCAATAAAGTGATTTTTTAAAAAGAATGTCATAAGCATTCCTATTAAATATTTTCTTAAAAAATAAATAAATAAATATTTTCTGAGAAATGGACCAAACTAAAGAAAACAATAAAAAGCAAACATGTCATTGAAAAAACCAAAACAACTATGTTGATATCACTGTCATCTGCAAAGGCATCAATTCTGACTCATAGCAGCCCAATAACATAAAGAAGAACCCTCCCTCAGAGGCACTATCTCCCTGAAAGCTCACAAGCCTCTGTCCAGATGAAGGAAGTGGAGGGAGAAGGGGGTTAGCTGGTCCCAGGTCACACAGCCAACTAATGGGAGGCTAGGGACTTAACCCATTTGGGCTAGCCTTTAATAGTCATGGCAGATCACCTGCAGAGAAGCAAGCTACATGAAACCAGGGTTCTTCATCTGGCTTGTGCCTGGCCAGTCAACAGGCAGGGGCTACAGAAATAAAAGGAGCTAACTCAGCATTTAAAAAAAAAACAAAAAAAAGGTCCGATGGGATTTCTTAGGCTGTAATCTTGACAGGAGCAGACCATCCAGCCCTTTACTCCTGTGGGGCAGGCTGGTGGGTTTTAATCAGCCAAACACTGAAACAACCACTGCACACGCCATCGGGGCTTCTTAAAGCAACTCTAACCGACAGCAAATGGGGCCTTTGAACTACTATAAATAGGTGTTCTTGATATTCATACTTTACCTTATACATTGGACTCCATGATATTGAGATTATTTATATTTATTTTAAGGAGAAAAAAGCTGAGGCACAATAACGTTTGCTTGTCCGATGTCACACAGCTAAGGTAATGTATTCCTACTTTGATACCAGAAGTTTGACTCGAGACTTTATTCTTACTCGAGATACCAGCTTACTTATCTTTAAACTAGAGTCAAACTTTAAGTTCTCTACATACTTTAGTGCCAGAAATGTGATTAGAAAAGGCTTTTTATTAATATACATACCCCTCACCCCACCCCCTTTCAAGAAATTGTTTGTGGTCAATCCCTAAGAATTACATTAATGCATTGAGAGTCTAAAGAATTAAAAAGTAAAATGGAACTTTTAACAAAGAAGATACAGATGTCTAATAAGCACACAGAAATATTATTAGTCATTAGAGCAATGGAAATTAAGAACATGATAAAATACCACTATACGACAAAATACCCATTTATAAACTATCAAGGGCTCATGCGGGAGGGGGGAGCGGGGAGGGAGGGGAAAAATGAGGACCTAATGTCGGGGGTTTCAACGGAGAGAAAATGTTTTGAGAAACGATGTACAAATGCGCTTTACACAATTGATGTGTGTATGGATTGAGATGACAGTTGTATGAGCCCCTAATAAAATGTTAAAAAAGAAAAAAAAAATACCACTATACACTTATCAGAATAGCTACAAACTTTAAAATTCAGTAAAATAACCTGTCGATATCAAGTGCTGACAAAAATGCAGAGCAATTATAACTCTTACTCACTGCTGGTGGAAATGCAAAATGGTACAAGCAGTTTGGAAAAACCTTTGGTAATCAACCCTGGGGTAGTTTCTCATTAAGTTAAACAGACCGTATGATCCAACAATGCTGCTACTAGTTACTAAGCCCAAAGAAATTAAAACTTATGTTCATATAAAATCCTGTATGCAAGTGTTCCTGGCAACTTTACTTATAGTTGCTCCAAACTGAAAACAACACAGATGTCCTTCAATGCGTAAATGGATAAACACACTGGGATACATCCATACAATGGGATACTACTAAGCCATAAAAACAAATTAACGATTAACTATTACAAATACACATGGATGAACCTTAAAGGCATTAAACTGGGTGAAACAAGCCAACCTTGAAGGTTAGATAGTGTATGAGTCCATTTATAGTACATTCTGAAACGTGCACAACAAAGAAGCGGCAAACACAGCAAGGGCTACCAGTTGAAGGTGGGAAGATTTGATTATAGAGGGGCAGCATAAAGGAATTTGGCCAGGGATATACTGCTGTCGGTCCTGATTGAGATGGAGGCTATAAAACTGTATGCATTCATCAGGATTCACACTGAAGTGGTGGAATTTTCACTGTAAATCAATTATAAAGCTGACTCCCCCCTCCCCTCCAAGAAGAAAAGTAAAACGGTAGCAAGAAATTTAAAAGGAGATCACCTTCTGACTGTCCATTTCTATGTCTGCATCATCACTAAGTGATAAATCAAGACGAGGAGTATCATACATTCAGTTTTGGTCTAAACGACACGAGACAAATTATGGCCTTTTAATAAATCACTGGCCATCAAAACTAAAGCCTGGCTTTTGTCGATGCTAAATAAGATCAGAAAATAACCAGTTATACGTAATTGTATTTTGCGTCAGGTTCAATATACAAGATCTTTGTGAGTTCACAGCTTTGGTTATCACACATGTGCTTTGCATGTCGTTTCACATGTAGACCAGGCAGCTCACTGAGAACTTTACTGTGCTTGGATAGTCCTATTCCTGAACAACACTAATCTACATAGGTAACCAAATGGAAAGCTATGTTAGAGTCCTAGCGGAGGGTGCCTTTTTCAGGCGGCTTCTTTCAAAAGTATAGGTCAAAACCTTGAGAAATTCAATCCTGTTACCTCCAGCCAACAATTTTGAATTATAGCTTCAGATACCTGAGATTCTTAGCCAAAGATATTTATCTGGAAAACACAGACATGTCTATAAGTGGGGAAAAACAAGACACTTCAAATTCTTGCCAATTTTAACCAGGTTCGAAAAGATCTCAAAGACACTACCTGGAAAACACCTAGAAAGGTACAAAAAGAAGGGATCTCACTGTGTTCTAAAAATACTAGAGGGCTTCAAAAAGTTCCTGGGAAAATGTGACTATCTTTTCAGCCCATGGTGCCACAAAGCTTTTTGATGCAATCATTAACATAAAATCCACTTTAAATCAATCAGGGAGGAGAAAGGAAAACAAAGCCTACTTCGGCTACCCCGGATTTAAGAGACTGTATTATGGAAGTGTGCACTGAACTAAAACCAAACAAAACCCATTTATCTGCCATCAAAACATCTCCAAACCTTCAAGGTAGGTTTCAATGTTTTTCTTCTTACACAGAGATGACTCAGTCCAATCAGAAACTAGACCCACTACAGGAGAGATCCTACGGCTAGGGATGGAGCCATATCTTCTATTCCGCAACTCTGAGAATTACCGCTTTTCTTAGAGAGATGGTTTCCTTCTCTCCTCCATCCCTACCCGAGTAGAGAATCACTACAGGACAGTTGCAGATTCAATAAAGGTCATTTTTGCCAATTAAACAATATAGCATTCAAGACACTCATAGAATCACTGAACTTGATCCCCTGCCCCAACCCCACCCAAGTCACCCTCCCTTGCATACTTACAATGTAGTATTGTGGAAGCCGGGTGAGTTTAATAAACAACTTATTCTTAGAAAGTTTACCAATAGGATGGGTTGAGTAATTGGAAAGCTGCAATGTTTCACTGCTTATGGTAGGCAGGTGTTTTATAGATTGTTTGCAACGCTGCTGTCCAAGCCAAAACCTTAATTTGAAAGAGACAAGTCACACCATAAGATATTCTTGCAACTTTCACTATGTGTTGCTGATGGATAAATAATCAGTAAAAGACGCATTACTTTGAATTTAACTGAACAAGTCAAAACATGGGAGGGTCGACTTTTCAGAGGTACCTTAGGACACAGGCCTGGTGATCTGATTCTGAAAACCCTATGGAACAGTTCTACTCTACACACGTGGAGTCGCCGAGCGGCTGAATTGACTTGACAACAACGAGCAACGAGAGTCAAAGAATATGAAACCATAATGAAGAATCACTTCTCCAGTTCCATATTGGACCGTCAGGTTTTTGCCGTATTTCAGGACATTTAACTGCAATGTGAGTGATGATGATTAGTTCTAAGGAAAAATGAACTAATAAGGCTAAGATACCCAGAATTCCGATGGCTCAAGGATAGCAACACTAACCT
The DNA here is from genome assembly GCF_000313985.2 of Echinops telfairi. Classification (NCBI taxonomy): domain Eukaryota; kingdom Metazoa; phylum Chordata; class Mammalia; order Afrosoricida; family Tenrecidae; genus Echinops; species Echinops telfairi. Next base: position 4,615,209 of record NW_022103923.1, read on the forward strand.
TGACATTCTTTATAAAATGCCTGAAGTATTATGAACCAAATACCCATTGCCACTGAGTCAACTCCAACTCAGAGTGACCCTACAGGACAGAGCAGAACTGTTTCTTTGAGTTTGGGGGCTTTGAATCTTTCAGGGAGCTAACGCCCTCATCTTTTTCCCATGAAGGGACTGGAAAGTTTGAACAGTTGACCTGGTAATTAGCAGTTAAATGTATAAACCACTATGTCACCAGAGCTCTCATACAGCAAAATAAAACAGCTTATGTGTATGTTCATATATATATAATTGTGTTAGTACTAACAACTGTGCAGTTTCTAATTTTATGAAATATGAAGTAAAAAAACTGTTTACAAAATCATAGAAACCTTCAGTAAACAAAAACATCAAAATGTGAATATATTGTGTCTCCACATATCCTCCATTTAGGACTACACACTTCTAAGAAGCATGGTTTCTATATCTCTAACCCTTCCGCAAGAATTCTGCACTCTTTAATTTACTTTAAAATAGCCATTTTGGCATCCTTGATAAGATTCAAATTATATTCCTTTTCCATGTCCTTTGAGTTTGGGGAACAAAAAGAAATCTGAATGGGCAAGACCAGGCCTGTGGGGTGAATGGAGCAATGTTTGCCATCAAGAAGGTGATGGGAAGAAAATCCCTTAGCTCAACTTTCCTGGCCTTTCTGCCACCAATGCAGTCTTCTATGCTCTTAAAAGCTCATCCTAATTAAGCCCATGTAGTCGTTCTGTGTCATTCAAGAAAATCTAACAAGATTATGCATTTGGAATTCTAAAAATCAGTCACCGCAACCTTCTGATGGGACCTTTTTGTAGAAGGCCCCCCTAAGGAAACTAAGGCCAGCGTATTATGAAGAGTACTCATCTGTAGCCAGCCACTGATCGCAGACATGTTTAAACAGGATTTGTTCGGAATATACTTTTGTATATGAACTGGAACCCTACTAGCATTACCTTTTTACTTACCCTGGTGTATTACTATCGCCCTGCCACTTTTATCCGAAGATAATGGATAGAGTCTGGCATCAAGGGTTATAACCTACTGCTAACTAATATTCTTGGAGGTAACATAAAAAGCTGCCTGCCCCTATACTAAAGAATCCCTATACATTACACTTTCTAGGGTTTTATACTGTGTATGTGTACTGTGAAGCTCTGATGGTGTAATGGGTGCGTGTTGGGAAGCTAATCACAAGGTGAGCAGTTCAAAACCACCAGCCACTTTGGAGGAGAAAGATGAGGCCTTTTATTCCTATAGTTATCGTCTCAGAAACCCACGGGGGCAGTTCTGCCCTGTCCTAAAGGGTTACTATGCATCAGAATCAACTGGTGGGGATGAGTTTGAGGTGTATAACACACAATGCAGAATCTCTTGCTCTCCCTCTAATCGTTCAGTTAAGCCACCACCAAATATCGCTTTGATGCTTTCACTTGTCATTCTGTCGGTCTATCTTTGAGGAGGCTAAGAAACAGTAATGTGTGAAAAAGGAATTCAGAGACTGTCTCACAAATTCCTACTAACCCACAATGAGGTAAGTACAAAAAAATCACAGGATGAATCTAGAGACAACAAAACCACAATATTCAAGGTCATGATAAGGTACAAACCAGTTCTGGTACTGTAGCATTCCAGTGGTGAATCACATGCTGTGTTCACTGCATACCAGTCGTGCAGAGTAAAGCCATGTTATCATATGTGGCATTTAAAGGGAAGTCTACTATTACTCAAAAGTGCATAAAATCTAGAAACACTTTTTGTTAGTGGTGGTAGACAAATTTAACTACAACTTTACAAGGTACGATGTTAGAACTCACGATTGATGAAGGAATAGAGATGAATTTCAAAACTACGACTATAGCATCACTGGCTTCATTTCGGATAAAAGTTCAAAATGAGTATGTCAAACTTGCTGAAACTGCTCTACGATCTCTACTTCCATCCATCAGCACACCGCTGTGGGATTGGTAGCTATACTTTGTATTATATTGAAAAAAGAAACAAAGAATCTGTGTATGTGTGTTCATGCATCTCTTTCAAACATTCAGAGGATTGTGAGACAAACTGAATGGCAGTTATTAGAGAAGCAGACACTACTCTTTTGAAAGTGTCCTCTGGTAGATTCATACCATGCAGATGACTTGGGATAATTATAATAAGACTGCTGCAGAAACCACCTGACACAGTAAAATGCAATGTGGCGGTGATTTGTACGGTACTTGTACAGGAGAAAATGGATCACAGAAAGAGAGTTGAGCGTCATAGCCTTCAGATCCATTATTTGCCCTAGAGGAACATTTGATACCAGCACTGTTGTCTTGGATCAATTACAAGAGAATTTAGATTCGAAGACATCAAAGGCGTTCAAGTTTCATGTCAGGAATCTTAAGGACAGTGGCTGGTCACAGTAACACTGGAGAAGAAAGCATATAGTGGTAAAAACATTTTCATTTTCAGCCTTGAGCTAAATAAATCAGCTTACTTAAGTTGTTGAATCCATGGGATAATCTGTTTAACATCATCATTCACAGACTTCTCCATATCATCTAAAGTAGCCTGGTCTGCAGAACAAAGGACTTGATTAATTACTTATAATTAATCACAAATAAACACGACACAAAATCGCTCTCTAGGATTCCAAGGCCCAAACATCATTTTTTTAAAGCAGAATAGTGTGTTATTTTTGACCCAGACAAAAGCTAAATGCACCCCTAGATATAAATCCACCTGAATTGTTTTCCCTCTTTGACATTTAGCATGAAAATTATCGTTATGGCAACCAATGAATCCAAAAATGTTTACTAGCAAGAAAAAGTGATACATGAATGAATTCTCAGCCTGCATTTTCATTCCCCAAAGTTTTAGTCTAATCCATTGATACTTTTGAACTATCATAAGCACTTAAAAGCTCACTGCATTATGGGACTTAGGACCTTAAAATACATAGACACTACAAAACCCCAAAGAGTGTTTCTTCAGCAAACACACATGGTCTGTGACGTGAGCAAGAGCAGTGAGATGATGAGATTTGGGAAATGCGCTTTCAGCCTTTTATAACACTGGAAAACGAAAGTAACATACAATTATTTCAATATGAAACAAAGGCAAAGAGCAAATCAGAAGCGTGAATTGCCTCTACAATAACAGAAATTGCCAAGAGATGCCACTTTGCCGCTGCTCTCATTTTGAAATGTTTAGGTGTTTTGAATTCGTGAGTGTGTACTACGCTAGTAACCAGGAAAATGACTAAATACTTTTAAAAAAATGTAAAGGAGGGGGGAGCGGGGAGGGAGGTGGGGAAATGAGGAGCTGATGCCAGGGGCTTAAGTGGAGAGCAAATGTTTTGAGAATGATGAAGGCAATGAATGTACAAATGTGCTTTACACAAGTGATGTATGTATGGATTGTGATAAGAGTTGTTTGAGGCCTAATAAAATGATTTTTTTTAAAAGAAATAACAAACATAGTTGCTTTATTGGTCTAGCAACAAAGCCAAAGAACAGTCATTTTTAATGGTTACTTAGCTATCGCAAATGTGATTAAAACTGAGGGGAAAAATGAGGACCTAATGTCGGGGGTTTAAATGGAGAGAAAATGTTTTGAGAAACGATGTACAAATGCGCTTTACACAATTGATGTGTGTGTGGATTGGGATAACAGTTGTATGAGCCCTTAATAAAATGTTAAAAAAAAAAAAACTTTAAAAATTCAACAAAAAAAAAATGATTAAAACTATGTAGTTTTCCCATAATTATCTCTTAGGAAAAAAAATCTCTCAGTCACACAATATAACCAGAAAACTCTTATTTGAAGCACTCTGTCTAGGTTGATACTAATGGCCACCACGATAACTCATTCAAGAATACTATTCCAATACAAAATCACTCAGTTCCCTAGTGATATATCATTTCAGAACTTGGCAACAAAACAAACCAGAAATTAGATAAGCCAACAAGTTAGTTAGATTTTCTGTCTCGGTTATATGAACTATTCTTTACTAGCCAGTAAAGAATTCCCTTCCTCCCAGATTCTGAACTCCAAGTTATCTTAGATGTTTATACTATCCTGAATTTGTTCTTCAGTCATGTCAATGCCACTCAACTACATGTGGGGAAAATCCAAACTAAGCTACTGGAATTGGGAGCTACAAAACACTGGGCATCAAAATTATTCTTTTAACCCAACAGGAATAAACTTCATATCAGGAAGCTTATTACTGGTAAACGAACATCCAAAAAGAGTACTTAGGAAGAACAGAGGGCCAGGGTATAGACATGAGCCAGAGTTATTCACGCCATACCTATCTTCCACAGTGCTGACTTCTGTCACTTCTAATATTTAATACCAAGTGATTATATAATCTGATAGCTTACCAAGTCCATAAAGCATCAACTGGAACATCCCAGAATGCAAATCTACAAAAACATGTAGACACTCCGAACTATTGCAGGGCTCCAAGATAGGAACAACAAGGGCTGGAAGTGCAGTCTCTATGGAAGCTGAACAGTTAAAAATAAATTTAATTTTTAAAATTTATTTCTACTTGAATACCTCTCCCCCAGGCCACCCCCCCCCACAAAAGTTTATTTCTCAGCAAGTCAAAACAAAGCAACTATATAATAATCCTCAATGTTGGAAGGAAAACATGATTTTACAAAATTTGGACTAGTACTCTATTTCCATTCGTATCTCAAAAGGAAGAATAAAATTTGCAAGTTGACTTAAAACAAGTGAGTACATTTTCACTTGGTAGTTTATAGTGCATTAGATTTTCAAGAAAGAAAGAAAATCAGCTGTTTGGTATAAAGAAAGAAATTCCATCTATGGCCTGAAGATTTTCAAGGCCATTCTTTGCAAAAAAGTTTCTGGCATATTTTAAACAGGAGCCCTGGTGGCAGCCTCTCTCTCACTGCCATCAAGTCGGCCCTACAGGACAGGGTAGAACTGCTCCTGTAGATTCCCGAGACTGGAACACCTTATGGGAATAGAAAGCCCCATATTCTGCGGAGCGGTTTCGAACCAACCGTGTAACCACTATGCTACCAAATTGGCTGGTGGTTTGGACCCACCAGTCACTCTGTGGGAGAAAGATGAGGCAGTTGGTCTGCTTCCATAAAGATTTACAACCTTGGAAACCCCATAGGACAGGTCTACTACCTCACAGGGTGACTGAGTTGGAATCGCTTTGATGACAATGAGATTCAATTTACTCTTGGGCATTTGAAAACATCATTTATTAAATGGGGGTGGGGGGGTGGGACACCACCGCCCCGTTCCCAGTCATTGTGTACATTTTCAAGGCACAGATGAGATAAGAACATAGCAATTGCTAAACATATGTATCCCCCAGAGCTGCCAATACACTTGATAGAGAATTTCACAGTATTTCCACCAGGCTCAATTAGCTTGTCCCTTAATCCCCACATAGGCAGAGCAAAATCCAAAGGCTGAGTGAAGCACTGAAAGCACTCCAGTTCCTCCACAGCTATGACATCCAAGACCAGCAGGGAGGGGAGTAATGGAGGCAAAGACTTGCATAAGCCTCGACTGCTCTGGGTTACTTTGTCAGGCAATGACAATAACACCTTTCTTTCCATACACCCCATCAGAAGGAGACCTGGCAGTCTGCTACTGTAAGATTTACAACCTTGGAAACCCACAAGGGCCGTTTTACTCTGGCCTATAGGGTTGCTAGGAGTCGGTCAACTCCATAGTACTGGGTCTAGAGTTGGGCCCATATACCAGGGCATTCCCCAAACCTCACACTCAATGCCATCCAGTCCATCTCAACTTCCCTGGTGGGTTTCCAAGATTTCAAATTGGATGATGGGGTAGTTTTCTGGGACAATGAGCCTGAGGTTCCTAGTCCTGAAGATGATTTCATGCCAGAGCTTGAACTAGACTAGTTCCAGATGTATGAGAGACACCAGAACCTGAACTGACAGGGGATTTATTTGGCATTACATAATGGGCTTCAGTGGAGAGGCAAGGAGGTAGACAGCCTCATCTTTCTCCCAGAGGGGCTGGTGTATTCGAACTGAGGACCTTGTGGTTAGCAGCCCGTGCACAGCCTACACTCTCGCACTAGAGCTCCTTAACAGGCCATTAGGAGGAAGAAAGAACAAGTTTTGTGAAGGATCTTCAACTTCATTAGTCAACAAAACCAAAACCAAACTCCCTGCCACTGAGTCGATTCCAACTCATAGGGGAAGTTCTACCCTAGTCTCTCTAAAAATACTCCTGTAAGCTGACACTTTGGTTGGTCTTAGGCTCTTTTTGTTCATCTCTAGTCTTTCACTTCTCTTGAGTAACAGTTGTGTATAAATATAAATTCCTGTTCCTGACAGTCTGCCTTTTCTTCAGGCAGTGTTTCTACTATATGGAAGCACTGTTAGCCCAGGGCTCCCAACACCTACTAAGAAGCTGCTTCCTCTAAGTATAATGGCTGGAACTGGCCTCCAATGAAGATTTCCTATTTAGATAGTACTCATTTACGTCACCCAAGGAAAGGTTGTTTCCTTTAGACACAAGGAAACCACAGCCCCAAGCAATCAGGGTCCAAAACTCTCTGCCATTGAGTTGAAATTGATTCCTAGTGACCCTATAAGACAGGTTAGAACTGCCCCTGTGAGTTTCTGAAACTATCACTCTTGGTGTGCGTAGAAAGCCTCATTTTTCTCCCATGGAGCAGTTTCAAACTGCTGACCTTGTGGTAAGCAGCCCAACTCATAACCACACACCACTAAGCCTCCTACAAAAGCAGATACCTACATTTTATCCTACATTATTATGGGTGATAATACAAAAGTTCTTAACTGCCTGGGAACTGGTGAGTATTGTTCCCCCCTGAAAAAGGGTCAGTAGGCCAAATAAGTCTGGGAATCTAATGCCCTAGAGCAGGGGTCCTCAAACTTTTTAAACAGAGGGCCAGTTCACTGTTCCTCAGACCCGTTGGAGGGCCGGACTATAGTTTAAAAAAAAAACTATGAACAAATTCCTATGCACACTGCACATATCGTATTTTGAAGAAAAAAAAACCAAATGGGGCAAAAACACCCGGCGGGCCAGATAAATGTCCTCGGCGGGCCACAGTTTCCCTGCCTTAGAGGAAAAAACCAGAAGAGATAAGATTCACATGAAAAGGCTACAACAGCTTCCATTTCAATAGGAAAAACAAGTTTTAAGGAGAGTCAATACACAAACAGTGCAAAAATAAGACCAGGTTAAATAATAAATAATAGGAATTTTAGAAAGAGCTTGGTAGGCCACAAATTAAAATATAGGAATGCCCAGCCTCTTCAACAAAACCAGCATACAGGTAATCCATCCTAGATTTACGATGTAACTGAGTTGCAAGGAACTCAATTTAAGGACAGTTCTCTTTTTGGTACATTGATAATAATGATACAATGTGTTGGATTTGGCTTGTATGTAATTTTGCTGACCTTATGTTATTCTCATTACTAACATATTTTTTTGTATATGTTCAATATTATGGTTTCTAAAGATACTGATAATAAAAGGCAGTAATAATGCAAAAAATAAAATAAAATGAGGTATTCAACTTATATCACAATGTATAATGGAGTTGTGGGAACTGTGGACACAGAAGCCCTTTGTAAGTCAGGGACTACCTGTACCAGGCAAAACATCCTATTAAGAAAAATGGCTTATAAAATAAAAGTGGACAGTAAGTTAAACAAGACAGAAATGGCAATTTTTATAAACCTACAATTTTCGTTGCCATTGAAGCCTCTCAGAATGGCCTTCAATTCCTGGAGTTTCTGATGAGCCCTCGCATGGACGCTGTCAATCAGGAGTTTTTCTATTGATAAATGATCAATCTGCATCAATAAGAACAGACCCCGAGGGGTAATTTAAGAGGGTTTCGTTTTGACAGCCTGAGACAGTTACGTGACTGGAAGTACATGCTGTTAAAATCACGCTGACTAAAATGTTGACCAGAAAAAGAAAGTAAATTTAGATAAAGTTAAAAATTAACTTGTATGTTGCTGATGCCTTAAAGCCTGTAATCAGCATTCTGACAAGTATGGATAAAAAGATACTAATCAGTTGTCAGTGAGTAAATGCAAGACTTTAAAAAACAAAGGTGCTCTGATCTAAGCTACAACATTTGAAAGAACATCTTAAACATTATGTACAGTATCAGATCTTTTTTTAAAAATCACATACACCATGAATTCAGAAGTATAACATTCATATAAAACAAGTTTCATCAAAACTTTAGGGAAAAATTACATATTTTAACCAATTTATACTTTAAGTATAAATGCTAAACTAGATTATATTCATTTAATCAAGCCAATATGCAAATACAGTGAGATCTTTTACCTTCATTGCTCTTTCTACTAACTTGGAATCAGAAGCTGGCAGGGGAGGGTCATGAAAAATTTGTAAAGGCTTAGAGACATCATTCTCATCAATTTTAATTGTAACTTTGTGAACAGATGCTGTCCCAGTTTTTCTCCCCAGAATCTGTTGACTTAAAAGGAAAAACAAACAAATACGTTCAGATCTTTTTTACAGAACAGTCTGTTAATTTTTGGAATAAAATAGAGACACTATCTCAGGAATCTTAGGATCCCTAGTGCTTGGCTGCTAATGGGCAAGAGGGCAGTTCAAATTCATTCAAAGGTGCCTCGGAAAAAAGGCCTGGCAATCTACTTCCAAAAAGTCCGTACTGAAAACCCTATTCTGACACACATCCATCCACACATCGGGGTGGTCAGGAGTCAGAATCCATTGGATGAAAATGTTTGTTTGTTTTTAATTGTGTCCATAGCCAGAGGCTAGAACATGGTCTGCTTTGAATGTTTGTGGAAAGAATAAATGAATACTGGGAAGACAGCTATTCTGTAACCCAATACATTTACTGCATTAAGAAAAAAAAAGATTTTTTTAAATCATAAAACTTAAACATAAAAATGCACAAAATCCAAAACTAAACAACAAAAACAACCTATTTTCAAGGTGGTATCTGTCCACCTTTTATAAAAAAGTAGGAATATCAAATCAAGTTCAAATGGGGCATGAAGGCTTGAAAACTGCCAGATCCCAATTTCCCCCATAAATCCAAAGAAAAGTACCCTGCTATGCGGAGCAGCGAAGTCTCACTGCAAGTCGATTTATCGAGTAGAGAAGTAACAGGGTAGAACCCTGGCATAAAGGCTCCTCCTCAGTACAAGGAGTAGCCATTATGGGTATGTTAAAAACAGAAGAAAATGAGTGTTTCTAAATGACACTTCAGTCTATAGTAAAGATATGACACTTTTAAGCATACTCATAAAATGTCACTTAGGAAAAAAAAAGTCACTTAGCCGAACTGCAAAATAAAAGTCTTTAAAAGGCACATTTCAAAATGTAAAGCCATGAGATAAACAAACTGGTTTTTACAAAAGATGTTCAAACACTGTATCTTTAAGCAAGATGGTATGAGCCCAGAAGAAACTAATTCCTCAAATGTTTTAACAATGGCTGAATCTTAGTACTAACAGGTAGATAGGTATTTAGAACATGCTGTGTTCTTTAAAAAAAACAAAACAGTGTCAATTATGGGTGTCCTATGTGGTCTGTGATACCATCGGACCTTATTACAGAAAACTCCCATTAACCGAGAGCCAGTGGCATATTGAAACTGAAGCAGGGCAGAACAAAGGAGAAGTAAAAAGCTGAGATTATTTTGCAGTTACGACCACGAACTCGCCAGAACCAATAAAACTTACTTCCACACGGAGAGGGAGAGGCACTTTCCAGCATGGTACCTCTCCACTTGCACAAGGTCTCCCCAGCGCTCTCGGATTAACATCAGAGTTTGGGAATGTAGCACTTCTAATTGCAGTGATAAGCAGAACGAATCTGGTAGCTCTTGTTAAGCAAATCCAACAGAGTATTTTATTCCAGCAATCAACCAAGTACCTGAGAATGGCACTGAACAGAGGCTCCAGTCCCTAACATTTGTCTAGGAAGGTAATTTCTGAAGAGTGTTATAATTTGTGATCAAGTTTTAGAAGAGTTTTCATGCTTAATGTGAACGAATACAAACTCACTATAGGGTCCAGGTTCCCCCTTAACTCATCCTAGTTTAGAGACTATTTTAAACTCAACACTCTTTTTTGCTTTTACCTACAAAGTCAATAGTAAAATTTAAAACTTGGTCTACAATAAAACTCACTCAACTGACTGCCATCAAGGTGATTTCGACTCGTAAGTGACGGGACAGGACAGGGTAGAACTGACCCTGTGCGTTTCTGAGACTGTAACTCTACGGGAGTAGGATAGGATCATGACTACTGTAGATGTATCAGTGTTCACACTGGCCAGTTCTCCAGTCTGACATTCACTTGAAGGGGTGGGGGTAGGCTGCTATATTTCAGAAGTGCAGACAAGCGAACAACACAGAGAGTGAAAGGAACAATACAAAATCTTTACAAGTACACCCCCTCAAATTTTAGAAGGATACGTAGGCAGTTGTACATGTCCTGAAGAGGTTTCTCATCAGCAAAGAGCCTAGACTGCACCAGCTGATGGATAAAGTTGATTTGCATACTATGCACCAACGCGCGTCCATCTTCCGTTGGCAGGAGGAAAGAAGGTAGTTAATGAGAAAGGTTTTTTACAGATCATGTTATAACCCCAACTAAGGAAAAGCCTACAAATGGTGGAGTGAAATGAAACTAACACACATCAAGAAATACTTGCTCTATGGAAACTGGAGAACATTCTACTTTCAGACACAGACTTCTCTGGCCAGGGGGCAGCTACAATAGGCTTACAAGGTGTTTCAAATGAAAGAATAAAGTGCTCAGTACAGGCATTACTCTGCAGGAGTGTTTCAATAGTGTACAAATAACCAAATACTGAAATCAATGCAGCACTCAGGATTTACCTCCCGTTTCCTTATCTTCAACCAGAATTTCCAGCTTGAGAAGACGCCATGGCACATCGGGGTCATCGCCCATCACAGTCAAGGTAGCTTCAAATTCTCCTTCAACTCGAAACTTCACTCGGCCATTGGCTTTTAGAAAAGGAAAAAGAACTGTACTTTGCTAGAAAAGCAGGACCTTGCTTTTTGGGTTTTGAACTTAGGAGTGTGGTGGTTTACAGAGCAGACCATCAGTTTTCCACTTCCATTCAACAATTCACACACG
>NW_022103923.1:4626494-4627088 GCF_000313985.2 Echinops telfairi
CTTGCTTTTTGGGTTTTGAACTTAGGAGTGTGGTGGTTTACAGAGCAGACCATCAGTTTTCCACTTCCATTCAACAATTCACACACGTTCGTTGGATTTCATTCACTGCAATCCCCTCAATGGAACATAACCCCTCCCAATCTCCTCCCTGTAGTTCCTGTCTCCTTTCTTCCTCCTTTGCTAATGGTCAATTATTCTACGGTATGTACACCTCAACAGCGCTAGTCTTACACACCTATCTATTGTTGGCATGAAAACTGAGCCATAGGGGAGAGTTTAGTTCCAGACTGAAGGACAGCCAAGGACCACAGTCTTCGAAGTTCCACCAGTCTTTATCCAACCAGCGCAACCGGTCTCCTTTATGGCTTTAAGTTTTGTTCCACATCCCCCCGCCCCCCCACCTCTATCCAAGAACGTCTAATGTGATCCCTTTCAGAGCAGTTGTGAGTGGGAGCCAGGCACCATATCTACATCTTCTGGTCTCCGAGCTATGGAGACGTTTTCGCATTGTACATTAGTCCACTAAACTAATTGCTTCCATGTGTCTTTCGATTTCCATCATTATTCTTTCCGCCAGATAAGGAGAGACCAATA
>NW_022103923.1:4627188-4630732 GCF_000313985.2 Echinops telfairi
CTATCCAAGAACGTCTAATGTGATCCCTTTCAGAGCAGTTGTGAGTGGGAGCCAGGCACCATATCTACATCTTCTGGTCTCCGAGCTATGGAGACATTTTCGCATTGTACATTAGTCCACTAAACTAATTGCTTCCATGTGTCTTTCGATTTCCATCATTATTCTTTCCGCCAGATAAGGAGAGACCAATATTGGCACCTTAGAGGGCTGCTCTCAAGCTTTTAAGACTCAGCGGCTATTCACCAAAATAGGAAGGAGACTTTGAAGACTATGTTAGGCCAATTGACCTTGGTGTCCCCGGAGACTATGGTTCTGAGCCCCCAGATCAAGTGACTCATAGAACTTTCAGTCTTGCTTATAAAGAAGTCTCAAAAGAATGAAGGTTCTTTCATAAGTGTCCAAATATTTCAATGGTTCAGGCATAAGCAGTGGCCAGCTTCCAAGTTACTCATCAAACCAAAAGCAACTCCTCTAACATGAACACACAAATCTCTCTTGGGGCTCCACTCTGGAGCCTCTTCTCTCCTCCACCTCGAGCTGACTCACTTACTCAATAGCTTCAAATGGCCAGTACTGTATTTTGGGTACTACAGAGAAATAAGATGGCTAACAATTCACAGCATCAAAGACCACCCACATGGTTATTGTAAGGGAGCTTAAAACAAACATTCTAACAAGTCAACTCTTAAAAAGAAATTTCAGAAGGTACATACCAACTGTAAGATTCGCTAACTGAGGAGGGAGATCTGTGGTGACAAGCCGATGTCTAAGAATCTGGTTCAGCTGATGAAGAGTGGTTTGTTTCTCAATTTTGGTGATTGGATCGGGAGGAATAATTTTATCCTACGAAAACAGTTAAGTGCTTATTTGATAATGTACAAAAAGGCCTATTTTACCTGTGCTTGTCTGTACATAAATATTTTCTCACTTCAGCCAAGAGAACCTCAATCCTCATCTCTGCCGTCACTAGAGCACATTTACAGAGAGCCGGTCACTGCCCTAATTACCTAGCTCAGTCACTAATACAACACTATCGGCTGTGTGCTCCATTTATGAAACCAACTCTATAGCACTGGATGCCCTCTGCCACCCCTTAAAAGTATAAAATATATCATAATAGCACCGAACCAATAAACTACAACAGCAAATTAAAAGATTGCTGCTAAAAACCTACTGGGTTGGATTTTCCCATCTACAATTTGTTCCGTTCCCTCTCCTTCACCGCCCACTGCCCCTCCACCCCGGGCCCAAAATAACAAGTTACTTATTTTGATAACTACTCACAATCTGGGACCACCCCCCCTTTTTTGACACCCCCAGTTTTAGTTTCGGAGGAGAAAAAGCAAACCACATGAAGCATTTGTTTCAAAAATATGGAGCAGCTTTATGCTGGGCTAGTAATACAGCGCAAGCCAACAGCCACAGTTTATAGACATTTTTTAAGAACGTGGGGCATAAGCGCTTACCCTAATGCAGGTTGGCAGCCGTGGATAAGACCCAGTAGTCAGTACATCAATGGCATAGGGGATGGCAAAGCTGGGCAGGCGTGCATGGACCAGAGCGTCTCGAGCTAAGGAGGCCAGGCGGTCAGCTGTGTCCACAAACAGGATGGCTTGCTGATCTAAAAAACTGGAAATCATCTTGAAGGCAAAAGAGGTGTGAGCATTAGGCTTCCTTGAAAGGGGGCAGCTTTTTAGACTTCAAGTGTAAGTCATTTACTTATTCGAAGGTAACCTTCTGGGGAATTAAGATAGATTTTCTGTATTGCAAACTATTTCTTAACATTTCCAAGGAACTTGAAGAAAAAAGAAATTAATACAAGAGTATTTAACATTAGAAACAATCCTTTCCCATCACTTAAAAGGCTTACCAATTTATTTCCCCTTCCTTAGCAGTGGGTGCACACACGCAGTGTCAGAAATGAGGGAAAATGGGATAAAAGCGGTCTAATCTTACAGGCGTCTATAATTAGCTGGCAATGGAGTACCTTGGACTCTGGACCCAGACTGCCTTAGTCTGAATTTCCTTCTGCAAGTTCACAGTCATATAACCACGGGAAAGTTATTTAGCCTCCCCCCTGTGCCTCAGTTTTTTCAACTGTAAAATGAAAACAATTTGATCCTCAACTTCATAAAGTTGTTTAGAGGCTTAAGAATTACTGCAGATAAAAGCTGTATAACCACGCGTGGAACATAGGAAACACTCAATGAATGTTGCCCATTATGAGATGGAGCCCAACTTCATGCCCCAAACGGGCTTCCTTTCTATTAAGTTCTCTACGAAATGCATTTCACAAAGAAGTCCGAGTTAGTTGCTCTCACTGCAGAGTGAAAAATATTTCTCCAATCTTTTCTCATGCAGCTCTATTTGGGAACAATACTTGGAAGTCTCTTCTCTCACATACTTCAGAGACAACTCCCACCCCGGCTTCAAGCTAAACATTGATTCACTTTATTTAGTCTTCCTATCTCCAGATTCCTGACTTCCCAGCCTTGCTCCACTACCTGAAAATGTTCGAATCAGTCAAGGGTTAAAGGGGACTAAGTGGCAGGTGAGAGTGAGAGTAAAGGTTGGGCTGCTAACTGCCAGGCCAGTTGTTTCAAACTGTGGTATAGTTACATAATCTCATGTGAACTTGTGGAAGGGTGGAGTCTAGCCTGTCAATCAGGTCGCAGCTTGATGACCTCATTTGGAGGCATGAAGGAGATAAATAACTCACTGAAGGTGGGGGACACACTTCCTGTGAGACATTCCTGTTGACAAGCCACATGGAGACAGGCTGATGGCAGCCAGAACCTTGGAGCTTGAGGAGCCACCTGGAGACCCACGCCAGTGCTGAGATGCTACTACCACCACTGGATCCACAAGACTTCCCACCCACTGGGCTGTGATCTTCCTGCATTTAGCGTCATTGCATGGATGTGAGTCTAAAGAGGAATTTATGGACTAGTATCGACATATGGGGTAATCTCGGACTTATGGACTTGAGCTGAAATTTATGGACTAGTATCAACATATGGGGCAATAGCAGACTTATGGACTTGATTTAGACCAGGATGGGATGTTTTCTTTTCTTTTTTTTTTTTAAACTCTAATTATTTTATTGTATTATTAGACTGATGAACTTTAAAGGCCGGGATACAAATCTTCAACTATTTTTTTCCTAAAATGATAGATACACAAAATCACATTTAGAAATAAAGGCTAAAATGAGCCATTGGCTTCAATATGGGCCTGTTTTTTTAATCATGTTTCTATTATTTGTCTCCTTCCAGACAGTTTTCCTCTGTGCCTGTGTCTGGACTCATTGTCCCACTGATAGAAGCTTTGTCTCGTTTTATTTTTTAGTTATTCAGGTACACTTGAGTCTGTTCTGATTCATAGTGAACTGGTATACTACAGAACTAAGCATTGCCTGGTCCTGCATTATCCCTACAACTGAGCCCATTATTGCAGCCACTAGGTCAGTCCATTTCCTTGACAATCTTCTATTTTAAAAATTTCCTCCTTTCATTTTTATTTCTTTTAAAGATCATTTCATTGG
>NW_022103923.1:4633261-4642105 GCF_000313985.2 Echinops telfairi
GCTTTACACAATTGATGTGTGTATGGATTGGGATAACAGTTGTATGAGCCCCTAATAAAATGTTAAAAAAATAAATAAATAAAAGGCCTGGATCTTTTGTACATAACCCTGTATCAGGTTAGACCCCTACAGCCATCCTGAATCGAAAGCAGGACTTGTCAACGGATTGCGGCATGGTAAAATCCTTGAGTCCTGCTTCTCTCAACTTCTGGACTGAGTTTTATTCAGCCTTAGGTCCTTTATTCAGCCAAGTGTCCCTTTATAGGAACACCAGACAAATGTTCATCAGACCAAAGCCAAGGCCCAAGAGCACAAAGCCTGTCCTCCAGGAAGGCATGTGTGACTCCTAACGGAGCAACACAGCTGATCTAGCCCACACTGCTCCCCCGGAAACACGGGCAAGTAATGAAATACCTTCTCAACTACCTTGCCAAACTCAAAACACACTAGCAACAAGTGATTCTTTTGACTTAGAAAGCCAACTAAACAGACAAAATTTTAGCTTTGAGTGACTTTATTAGTGAATCCATGCGGCTCCCTAATGATCATCATGTTCTTTTCACTAAACTCTTCACATACCGGCTGCTAACCAGGCTAATAATAACCTCCTTTAAAATTTAAATGAGCCCTGAATAGACATTTCTCCAAAGAAGATACACAGAGAGCTAATAAGCACATTAAAAAACAAACCCCCAAACCAAGTTCAATATCATCAGAGAAATACAAATCAAAATCCCAACGTGATGGCACTTCATACTCACTAAAACGGCTAGAGTCCAAAAGTCAGATAGTAGCATGTGTTCACATGGAAGTGGAAAAATCCAAACCCTCATATACTGTGGGTAGGAATTATCAAATGATGCAGCCAACTTGGAAACCTGCCTGGCCATTCCTCAAATGATTAACCAGAGTTACCATATGGTCCAGCAATTTCATCCCTAGGTAAATATAAGTTGTGTGGATATGTTTACAGCAGCATTATTCATGTGAGTCAAAGGTAGAAGCAACTCAAATGCCCATCAACTAAAGACTGGATAAATAAAATATGGTATGCCCACACAATGAATTAATATTCAGTCATAAAGGGAAAACAAAAGGCTGCATTTCACACAACTGCATTTACATGAAATGTTCAGAATAGATAAATCTAGAGACACAGAAAGTAAATCAGTGGTTGTTTATGGCCGGGAAGAGCTTATAAAAGGTATAGGGTTTCTTTTTGAAGTGGTGACAATGTCCTAAGACTGACTATAATGATGGTTGCACGTGAACCACTGAATTGCATACTTTAAATAGGTGAATTATATAGCATATGAAATGAGAGAGGGGCATCCTAAAAGTTTATGGGGAAAAAATCCATTATCTTTTCATTCCATTTTCCCCCACAAACTTCTTCATTCCTTTATAATATCTATCTCAATAAGACTGCTTTAAAAAACATTAAAAAAAAAAAAAAGGCTCTCGCCCTCTCTCCCTCCTTGCCGTGGAGTTGATTCCAGGCCACAACGATCAATCAATCGTATAGGACAGGGTAGAACTGCCCTGTGGGTTTTCAGAAACAGTTAACTTTTTTTTTTTAAACTGTAACTCCTGAAGGGAGTAGAAAGCCTCACCTTTCTCTAGAGGAGCTGCTCGTTGTTTCAAACTGCTGACCTTCCAGTCAGCAGCTTCACTTGTAACCCAACAGGGCACAGGGGTCCTTAAGCGAGAAATTTTCTTCTTTTCTTTACATAAAACATGATCCATACTGCCTTACCATTAGTCAGAATTCAATAAGCTGTGGACTCACACACATCATTGATGTTTGTCTTTGCCAAAGATTATGATCTAAGAACCTCTAGTGGGCTAGTTAAATAATAACTAGACTGAGAATAGATGTAACAAACCATGCACAAACGCTTAATTTATCCAGTTGGTGAACTTTAGCCCTGACAGAAACACATCTGTGTCTATATTCACAAAGCCCAAATACACTACCCTTGGAGAAGTTCAGTATGACACTTTATTCAGAATATGATTTATCTGATCAACCAATTCAGAGAAGAGATGACAGCTATGCTTTCAGTTAAAGACGAATTAATTGCAATACAGCTCAATAGCAGAATCAGAAGTTGTAGATTTTGTTTGATCTTCTATCACAGAAGCCCATGTAGGTGATACCAAGCAGGTAATTTAAATATCCGTGGTTTTAAGGGATTTAACACCAGCTTTGAAAAGCTAAACACTTAGCTCTGCAAGACCTCCAACTTTGCACTAAGAATGTGAGCATCTTTAATAAAAGATTACTCTAAAGTAACTAATCACTGAAAAGAAACCCTAAGCTTCTCAGAGAGAGTAACCTATGCGTCTTCATTTCAGTCAAAACAGATTTAGTGTCTTAAACTTCCAAAACACTGCTGGGAACTGTAAGTTTTCTAACTGTAAGCTTGAAAGGGACCGGCTTATTAATATTTATAACAAAAACAATTCTGTGAATGATGTTCAACCACATAGGTCTTTCTGCTTACAAACTTCAATTTCTTTTACATGAACAATTGACACAGATGAATAAAAGGCATCTACCACTTTATTTTTTAGCCACAAGGAAAACAATATGTTGTATATAATGTACCATCCCTATAATAAACGTTTTATCAATATTCTAAGGAAGAACTCTACCATTGAGTTGATGCAGAACCACAACGACCCTTTAGGACATGGTAGAGCTGCCCCTGTGGGTTTCCGAGATTATAACTCTTTATAGGAACAGACAGCCCCATCTTTCCCTCAAGGAGGGACTGGAGATTTCGAACTGCTGACTTTGTGGTTAGCAGCCCAATGTGTAACCAATACACCATCAGGGCTCCTTTTATAATGAAGAACAATACCAACTTATTCATAAAGACAGAAATCATGTGGTTGGATGTGTCCTACTGAACTGATTTCTTCCAGCTCTGCCATTTGCTTAGCTACCAGGGCTGGAACTGAGTATTAACTTCAGTTTCAAATGGGGGCGTGGAGCATGGCCAGGAAGCTAAGGAACAAGATAATCAAAAGCAGCAGGTCAAGACTAAGGTGAGATGCTAGGAAATCATGAAGAAACCCACCTGTGCTGCACACTCCTCTGACGTGAAATTCTACAGAACAGGCAAGTCCCCACGACAAGTGTGCTGTCTACGATTTTTAGAAATCATTTGAAAATTACATAATTTATAAATAGATAACCTCCTGATTTAAAAAGAAATCATTTCTACTTTATACACTAAAAGCTACTATAACTTGGTTTGTCAGGGTGCTAAAAATAAAATTTTTAAGGTACCTCTACACTGGTTAGCTGCTAACTCTAATTTCCCCTAAAAGGCCTGATAAGCTTAAGAAAACTTAAAAATGAACTGAATATTCCATTGGTACCTGAAAATGACACAGCTGAGTTACAAGGAACCACAGTTAAGGGGAATCTGTCTTATCTGGAACATTGCACTCTCTTGGGAGGAAGTTACAAGGAAATAAATGCAAGTGATAAGGGAAGCACTGTGACTTATGCAAAGGTACGTCAAGATTTGATCCGGATCATCTAGTGGAAAAGAGGGCAGAACACCATCCATACTGAAGGACACTAAATGTCATGGTGCAGACCAGCTCATACGTCACAAAGCAGGGAACTGGCAGATTACGATTTGACGGATTTTGAAGAAGGAACCAAGTGCTTAAGAGGAAATAAATAACGAAGAGGAAAGAGAGGTGTCAAGTTTTACAATGACAGGGATTGGCTGGGTTTTGGGTTGTTGTGGTTTCTAACTAAATCAGTCTTCGGGTGCTTGAAAACATGGTCCCAAACGCTGAAAACTTTGCTAATGTTTATAGACAGATGTGGGAAGTAGTTAAGATGTTACCACAAAATACATGAGAGGAAGGGGGGGGAAAAAAGGCGATTGCAGGAGTGGGGGTGGGAAGATGTTCAATACAGACAACTACTGTTAATTTTTAGACTAAAAACACCATCCCCATTCCACAAGCTGAGTTATTACCACAATTGACAAAACAACAGCGTGTCCATTTTTTCTTCACATTTCAAATTCCTCTTCACAGTGGTGCCATGTTTAGGTACAAGCATCTCACAAGCCAAATCGGTTATAAAGCAGTCACAAAGTTTTAGTTTCCTAGTCTGGGAGATTTATTGGCTACAAGTTGGGCTGCAAGCCACATGGTTGGCAGTTCAAAACCACCAGCAGCTCCTCGGGATGAAGACTGGGTTTTTTTGTTTGGGGGTTTTTTTTTTGCTTTTCAACTTTGTCTACCAAGGTAAAATGTCTGTTTTGTTTTTCTTTTTTAAATAATTTTATTGAGGGCTCGTACAACTCTTTTTTTTTTTTTAAACATTTAGGGCTCATACAACTATCACAATCCATACATACATCAATTGTGTAAAGCGCATTTGTACTTACATTCTCAAAACATTTTCTCTCCACTTAAAGCCCCGACAGTAGGTCCTCATGCCCCCCTCCCCCCTCCCTCATGAGCCCTTGATAGTTTATAAATTTTGTCATATCTTGCCCTATCTGATGTCTCCCCTCACCCACTTTTCTGTTGTCCGTCCCCCAGGGAGGAGGTCACATATAGTTCCTTGTAATCGCTTCCCTCCTTCCTACCCACTCTCCCTCCACCCTCCCTGTTTCGCCACTAACACCAGTGGTTCTGTAGGGCTCATCTGCCCTGGATTCCCTGTATTTTCAGTTCCTATCTGTACCAGTGTACCTCCTCTGGTCTAGCCAGACTTGCAAGGTCGAATTCGAGTCATGGTAGTGGGAGCGGGGAGGAAACATTTAGGAACTAGAGGAAAGTTGTATTTCTCAAGGTTGTTACATCACACCCTGACTGGCTCATCTCCTCCCTTCCCCAAGACCCTTCTGCAAGGGGATCTCCAGTGGCCTACTAATGCGCTTTGGGTCTCTGTCGAACGGATCACTGAAGACAAATGGGTGCATAAGCAAATGTGGCGAAGAAAGCTGATGGTGCCCAGCTATCAAAAAGTATAGCGTCTGGGGTCTTAAAGGCTTGAAGGTAATCAAGCGGCCATCAAGCTTGTACAACTCTTATCACAAAAGATTGGGCTTTCTATACCCGTAAACAATTACAGTCTTGGAAACCCAGAGGGGAGTTGCTATGAATTAGCACTGACTTGATGGCAGTTAAGCCTGCCTTTTAAAATTCTGTCCATCCTTCACACTAATACTCAAATGCTACCTTCTTTAAAGAAGTCTTCCTGGATTCTACCACCCGCTCCCCCACTCCAAACTGCATGTGGTCTTCCTTCTCTTTTTAGAATTTCTAATGTTTCCTACTATGTCTTCGAGTACTTTATAATAGTCACTTGACTGCATGTGCAGGCAGACCTCAAGAGACATTGCAGGTTCGGTTCCAGAACACTGCAATAAATCGAATCCTGCAATCAAGTGAGTCAAGGGCAGTTTCTGTCTCCCCATACATGTCAGTTATGTTTACACCCCAATAACATGATGAAAAAGTTTGCAAAAATGTGAGAATTACTAAAATATAACAGACACTAAGTGAGCATAGGCTGCCAGAAAAACGTAGCTGAACATGCCTGCTGCTTGCTACATAAACTTTCGATTTGTGAAGACAAGCAGTATCTCCAAAGCACACAGAAGTGTGCCTGTAGTTTATTGTTTGTGTCGTTAAAATATAGCTGTTAAATTTATACTCACTGTTTTCAACCCAATCAGATTTATAAAGATACTGAAAATAAAAAGCAATTATAATTAACACCACCCTTACCCCCAGGCATTGGATTTACATCAAAATCAATTTTCAACTCAGAAGCCCACTGTAAGTCAGGGACTACCTGTACTTTAAGTGACCGAGGTAAAGTTGTTATTCTGCCTCAAGCTATGATTAACTGGTAAAAAATTCCAACGTGATTGCCTAATTGAGTGTGTGCATGTGTTTGTGTGGGTGGGTGGAATGGGAATGTGCTGGGGATTTTAACTGAGTATCAATGTCAAGTTTACTGAATCTATCCACTTTCTAAAAATATTTTACAGTGGCCAGAAGTAAAGCGTGTAAACAAAGCTGAGTCTGGAGACTGGTGTGGAACAGATAAATGCTGTGATCAGCCACATGACTTTGAGGAGGCCATTTAACTTCCAGGAGCCTTACCATTTTCTCATTTGTAAAATATGAAAACAGTTACTATGCCATTCTCAGAGAGTTGGGGAGGATCAATAGGCAAACGTTAAAAAAAACAAACTCATTGCTACTGAGGCGATTCCAACTCATAGTGACTCTACAGGGCACTGGAGGGCTGCCCCAATCCTTCTCCCAAGGAGCGGCTAGTGGTTTCAAACTACAGTCCATTGTATAAGCAACCCGCCGTGCCACCAGGGCTCCTACAATCAAAATAGAAGGAAGTAAGCTACAAACTTGAAGGCGCCATGTAAATGTAAACATAGCATTTTCCCCTTGTAATTCAAGTCTCATATTTAAAGTCTCCCAGCGTAACGATCTCTCCAGATAGCTTGCATCCTTCTTTCCAACCAGGTTCCACAAATACGCACGCAGTTAAGTTTCCACAAAAATATAATATACAGCATCACACAGAAAGAAATACGATTACTCACATAATGACTGTTTCTCAAAACTATGGTAAGTGAGCATTTTAACACATTGCTTTACACAACATAAAAGCAAAAAGGATTCACTCACCGCACATTTTTCCACTTTGCCAGCATTATTAGCCCATTTTACTAAAGCTAATAATCGAACGAAGAGTTGGCGTGTTCGGCTGGCAAACTGCACAATTTCTATTTTCCTAGAAAACAAAAGAAAATGTTAATGAATCAGAATACTAGAAATATCTCACAATCAATTTCTTCTGTGCTCAAAAATGAACCAATCTTCATTTCCAACCGCTACAACAAAATTAACCGATCACACTTCTCTAAACATGATTTATCATTTTCTCTTTTTGTACACCACTAGTCTAGGTTTTATTTTTCACCCCAAAGCTGATTAAAGGTCTTAGCAATGAGTCCCATTTTAAAAATTATATTGTAATGAAAGTTTAGTAAAAGATTCCAAATCCATGGATATGTGGGAAAGTGAAAAACAGGACTGGTCTTAAGAGTTATGAATGAGATCCATGTACCTTTTGAGAGGGAGCTCTGGTGGCACCTTTGGGTAAGCACTGACTTGCTAACTGCAACGTCATTGGTTCAAACTCACCACCTGCTCTGTGAAAGAAGAGGTTGCCTGCCCCCAAACAGATGGAAAAAGCCTCAGAAACTCTATATAGGGCTGCTATGACTTGGAGTCGACTCGATGGCTGTGGGTTTGCGTTTGGGGTACCATTTTTAGTAAAGAAGGGGAATTGAAGTTATCCAAACTTGAAACTGTATTCATTCTACAAAAGCAAGGGCCATTTCCCCATTCCACAGGACTATGATTTACAAAGTTGGACCCTCAAAGAACTTAGCCATGCAACTCTCTAACAAACTAATTCCCATGGAAAATTTAGAGATGCTAAATCATCCAAGTGAAGTTCAAAGAACTGCTACCTACAATTTTCAAGGCTCTGGTCTTCGGGAAGCAGATTGCTAGTCTTGTCTTCTGACAGTCTGGGTGAGTTCAGCTCGTAGTCGAGTGTTTAAACATTTGCACCACCCCAGGACTCTAAAATTGAAAGCTAAAGAGTTCCTATCTGCACTGATTCTCTATCTACTACAACACTCTCTCTCTCAATACTCGTCAGTATTTTTATTGCCTTAAAACTGTTACTGAAGCCTTTATTCTGCCAATTCATGTGCTATTAGCTAAACCTCTCCATTTCATGTCACCTACAAAACTGAGCTATCATGGCTTACCTTAATACATTGCGGGACGGGGGTGGGCAGGGGTGGGGGGACACAACACACAACACACACACACAAAACATTCAACAGGTCACGACTGACAACGGGACCCAGCCAGACAACAATTTCCCTCCAAGTGGACTCTGAGGTACAGCTGTTCAATGACCTGCAGAGCCAACCCATATCTCTGCATATCCCCCCAGCAATACCATGGTGCACCACACCAAAAAACCAGAAGCTTCTTCTGCTGAACTATCAGCCTGACGGAAGACAACAGTCTAGCATCTACTGACAGCAGCTATAGCCCACAAAGAGTCCCTGAAAGGGCAGCCAGCAGTACGCTCACTGGTGCGATAAAGAAAAGAATCAAGGATGCAGATTACGCTGTGACTCTTGACCAGTCCATATGAAGGACCTTAAGAGCTAAGCAAGCTGTGCATCTGGGGCAAGGCTGAGCCAGAGCAGAACAGTAAATGCATATGAAGCTCTAGCAGTCACCTCTGTAGCATCTCTCTGCTCCTCTCCCAGAGCAATCATCCTTCAGACACTACTAACTCGGGTTCCCAAGGTCGCTCCTCTACTGGAAAGGAGGATTCTCTTTGTAAACTACTGCACCATGGTTGTCAGCAACCAAACTGACTCTCAAGTGATAGGCAGCAGGAGTCGGCTCTCCAAAGGCCCCGCTTTCCTTTGTGTCTCAGAGGGACAGAACATATCCTAGGTAATATTCCCTTCCTCAAAAACTCACCAGCCCCACCCTGACACATGCCCCATTTGTCTCTTCCACCCCTTCTTTGCAGCCTAGGTCTATCGGTGTTGGGAGCCGGTGGCCATGAAGGCCTTAGCCTCAGCCACGAGCCAAACTTGGCTGCTTCCTGGTTAAGTGTGTCTTTCATTTGCTAAATCTGTGGGGACTGGCCCTGCCTAAATTCCTGCCTCCGCGTTCCTAGCTACGTGCTCTGTAGCACGGGCAGTTGTAAAGTTGACCTTTTCACCC
>NW_022103923.1:4642205-4644085 GCF_000313985.2 Echinops telfairi
GGAGCTTCTTTAATGTACATGTTGGATTGGATGTTGTGTCGCACACCTTATTAAAATATGCACCTCCCAGTTCCCCTTTTTTATACCCCAGCTTTGCCCAAATAAATGAGTTTGATCAGAGTTTTGTCTTGCTCCACGTCTCCGGGTCTTTTCTCCATCCAGGTTCATCTTTCCCCGCAGGGCCTTGCTCGTGCGTCCCGCAGGCCGGGACGCAACATATCGGAAAGGTCAAATGGGGATGGGTTGTGGTAGAGCCCTGGTGGCACCGTGATTAAGTGCTAACTGAAAGGTCAGCAGTTCAAACCCACCAGCTGCTCCATTAAAGATGTGGTAGCCTTGGAAACCCACAGAGTCTCTATGAGTGAAAATCTACTCAATAACTATGTTGTTTTTTTTGCAGGCGGGGGAGTGGGGGGTTTGAAAGTGGCAAGTAGGCAAAACTTCTACAGGATCAGATTGCTAGGCCTTTTCTTCCATGGAGCAGCTGGTAGGTATGAACCACCAACCGTTCTTTCAATCAGCAGCCAAACACTTCACCTTTGTGCCACCAGGACTTATTACGGAAGCATATCAGTATTTAGTTATGTCTGAAGCCCCAAATTCCAACAGAACCAAAGTCCTCTCCGCTACAAATCAGCAATCATAGTAGGCAAATGCCAATTTTCTAAAGATAGCTAATAGTATCACTATAGCAAATGATCAATTAGCAGCCAACGTTTTAGTCGGCTTGCTCCTCAGCTTCTTCCGTCCATTAAGGACTGCATCTTGTACATCTTCCTCATCACCACCACCCTATCAAACACGACCCATTCATCCGCAATGCATGTCTATAGAACAAAGATCTAGAGGTGCTCGCATAGTAGGTATTCCCAAGGATGAAAAAAATTACCCCTCCTAGGGGCTTCCTACAAATTGGTCACAAATCCCCAATCCACAGCCTACAACACGCACACACCCACATCAAAACAGATTTAAGCAGTGGATTTTTGGTTTTGTTTTTCAATACTCACCTTTCTACATCAGATTTCCTCGGCAGTCTAAGAGAAAGGGGGTAAAAAAAAAAAGAAATTGATTAAATATATGCATTCCTTCAACAAAATGTGCTGTCTTTACTTTGATATTATTAAATATCTTCAGGATTTCAGAAAACCTGAGTCAACGGCTATTACAGGCTCAGCAGCTACCTACTCGTTGATTTTCAGTCATTTCCAGCAATATGGCCGGAAAGGGGAAAGCAACAAAGGGATCCTTCTCTCCATTCAGAACACTTCAAAAGGGGCATCCATGAACCTCACACACCTAAAAGGCCAGAGTAGCAGACTATCCCAGTGTCAAAGAAGATATTCTTTTAGGACCAAAATGGCCTCGGCTGCTTCAGCCCCGTTGTCAGCCACCCTGTATCCAATGGAACCTTGGTTCTGAGCAATGATCCCGCCCCATTTTCTAATCAGCCCGAGAGCACACAAAACGGCCAGCCAGGGTCGACAGGAGGCTTTGCAGTCACAGATGTTGCACAGTGGTTAGACAGAAATGATTGCTATTACTTTGAAAGTACTCCATTAGGATGGTTTTTATTTTGGTTCTTCTAGCTAATTCTCCAGTACTGATGGCCAGCAATCAATGTCAACCTTTTCCTTGACAAAGGACATCATCTAACACTCACTGTGCCCTGGTGGCGCTGTCAGGTAAGTGCTGTCGGATAAGCATTGGACAGCTAACAGCAAGGTTGGTGGTTCAAACCCACCAGCCACTCAGTGGGAGAAAGATGGGGCCCTTTGTTCCCATAAAAATGTCTAAAACCGGCCTGTCTGGATAGGACAGGCTGGATGAACAATCTGGAGGAGAAAACAACGGGACTGACAGTTCCGGGGGGACATGGG
>NW_022103923.1:4645625-4663862 GCF_000313985.2 Echinops telfairi
AAAACATGTCCCACTGTAAAAAACCGATTACATTCAGAAAAATAATTTATAAAATAGAACTTAAATCTAATAAAGACAGGAGAACAAAAGTTAAGGGAATAACAGTGTTACAATGTTGAAAAAACAAAATGGGAAAACACAAAACTTTACATGAGTGAACATAAGCCTTATAAGTGAACATAAAAAATACAATTTCTGACAATACACACAGATCTTCACTAGGAGATATTTTAAAGAAAATGTATCTTGCTGAATGAAATTTTTCAGATGAAAACTGAGTTTTTACAAGGAAATAAAGAACACTGGTAATGGTAAATGTGTCACAAAAAAAAAAAAATGTCTAAAACCTCAGGAAGCCAGTATAAGGGTCTCTCTGAGTCAGAGTGGACTTTGATTTGACAGCAATGGGTTTGGTTTTGGGAGATGCTCCTAATCTTTAAAGTTATGTCCTGTGGCCCAAGGTCTAGTGATTTGAACTATTCTTATACCTCCCCTTATACCTCCCCTGAGTCAACCCCCTTTTTGAATGCCCACAAAGCTGTGTAGATCACTTCTTCCCACCCCCAAACTGCAGAAATTGAACAAACGAAAACCACTTGCAGATGTGGTACTGGGAAGGGTACATAGAAAAATGGGCTTTGGCTTGTGGGGTGGGAGAAGTGGAGGCACTGCCTGGAGCAATCCAGGAAAGGAGACAGGATCTGGAAGAACCAGCAGATCAGGGGAGTGGAGCAGAACTCTTGTCCACATTTTAAGGCTGCAGATAAAAGCAGCCACTGGCAAGTTCTTTTGCTTGCAAAAGCCCCTGGGAAAGTGCCCCAAAGCCACAGTCCTGGTCCTCCAGGGAGGGAGGATGACTAAGGAGGTGCGTGCACATGCGAACAAACAGAAGAGCAGAGCTTCTGAGGACTGCAATCAGTGCTCCAACTCTTCCCACTTGCCCATAAAACCAAAGAGCCCACTGCCTTAGGGGTCATTTCAACTCAGTGACCATCCAGGGCAGAGTAGAACAGCCCTTTGGGGTTTCCAAGGCTGTCATATTTACGGAAACAAGACTGGCACAATCTTCTGTGGAACAGCCAGTGGGTTCAGACAGGCAGCTTATCTGATAGCTGCTGAGAACTTAACCACAGGGCCCCGAGGCCCTCTCCCCACTTGCCCTAAGAACTCTAAAAGAAGGATCATCTTAGGTCAGAGGTAGTGCAGTGTCATTTCAGGGACAAAGGTTTTTGCGGCCTGCCTCCTGTCCCCCCAAAAAACTCAAACTTACTACCATCAAGTCGATGCAGACTCACAGTGACCCTGCAGGGCAGAGTAGAACCGTCTCCTGTGGGTTTCCGAGACTGTAACTCTTTACAGGAGTAGAGAGCCCCATCTTTCTCCCATGGAGTGGCTGGTGTTTTCGAACTGCTGTCCTTTCAATTAGCAGCTCAACACATAACAACTATGCCAGCAGAGCTCTTACTTCTTTCTCCTACATCCTCCTTATCTATTTGAAAGGCCTTGGGGGGGGGGGGGCGAGATAGGGAAAAGACGTAAATTCCACCTCTTGTGGGCAAAGCTCTAAAATACAAAGGTTTACAAGGCAGGACGTCCGGCACTGAAACTTATTTACACTGAAGTGCTGTTAAGTTTATATGACTGAGATCCTGGCATCCGATTCTAAAAGAGGTTAGGAAAGGAGAGAAGAAAAAAAAGAAGGGGTGGGTGGGGCGGGAGATGTCAAATGGTACAGACATGATGGGAAACAGCTGGTGGCACCATAAAAAGTTGAGCACAGAATTGTCATTCGAGCCAGCAATCCCAAGCCTAGATATATAAATATATATATTCAGAAGTAGGGAAGGCATTTTTCATGAACGTCAAAAAGGTGGAAACAACCAAAATGTCCACCAACAGGCTAATAAAACACACTATGTGGTTCTCTATGTACAATTCAATATTACCCGGCCACAAAGAGAACTGAGTTCGTCACCTGGACGAACTCTGAAATCCGGTTGAGCCAAATAAGTCAGTTGCTAAAGAACAAACATTACATGCACTCACTTAAGAATCAGGAAATCTGCAGAAACCAAGTTTTACAAAAAGGTTTTAATCAAAGTGTAGCAAGCAACCACTGGTGGGTTCGGAACAGCATGTTTTAAAAGGGTCACCCTATTTCACAGAAAAGAAACTGCAGTGGGGCAGGAATGGCAGCTGGCATGCCAGTTGAGACACGATTGCAGCAACAGTGGTGTGAAGAGGTTATATGGTGGGTTGGATGAGACTGGTAATGGTGGCAGTGACGGGATCATTGATAGATTCTGAAATCAGAGCTGACAGGACTTACATCCTCATGGACTGGATGTGGGATGCCCCCCAGAAAAGGGAGCCAAGAATTATGCTGAAATTTCCTTGCCCGAACATCAAGAAAGAGATAGACTAGAGATATTATTTAGTGCAAGAGGAAGATCAGAAAGGCTTCGAGGGGTTGAGGGGAATCAAGAGTATGGCTCTGACTCTGGTACACTGAAATGTCCCTTAGATATTGAAATGTAAGCATCTGAATGTAGAGTCAGGAGCTCTGATGGTGTAGTGGGTTACCTGTTGGGCTGGGAACCACAAGGTGAGTGGTTCAAACCCACCAGCCTCTCTGCAGAAGAAAGATGAGGCTTTCTGTTTCCATAGATTTATAGCTTTGGAAACCCACAGGAGTAGTTCTACTCTGTCCAAAGGGTTGCTATGAGTCAAGATTGACTTGTGGCAGTGAGCTTGGACTTTTTTGGGGGGTTGGGGTGGGGACAGTCTAGGATGTCTATGCTGGAGCTATAAATATGGGAACCATCATATAAAAGGTGTGGGACTATAACTACACTTTCATTCTAAGGCAATTATAAAACCTGTTTCTCTCTTCATAAATCAAGTCCTGAAAGGGTAAAATAGCAATAATCAGGAACACAATACAATTCAAAAAAGTTTTCTAGAGAAAAAAAAAAATTACACAAGCACTAACAGCAGTTGTCAGTATTTTCCCCACAACTATACATGAGCTTCACATACATGACACTTTCTCATGGACAAGCTGGTATTTCTATGAAATTCCACAACAAATGGTACCAAAAACCATTTATCATTGCCCCGTGACTGTGTTACTGAACATTGTAACTGCTACAGGACTGCATTACTCCACGACTGGCACTAATCACGGTAGCTATTTCTCTTTGGAGAGGCGCCTGCTGTTAGTTGTCAAGACCTGATGTGTGCAGAGAAGAAGTGCTCCACAGGGTTTCCAAGGCTGTCACCTTTCAGAAGCAAAATGCCAAACTTGTCTTCTGAGATGCCTTTGAGTGGGTTCGAACCACCAATTTTCAGGCTGGCACAACTTAGGGATTCCTTAGACAAATAGGCTTCTTTAACTTTCCCTCTGTCTGTCAGTACAGTACCCCAGAAAAAAACAAACACAAAATCTCACTGCCACCGAGTCAATTCAAACTCATAGCAACCCTATTTAGGGCAGGGTAGAACTGCCCTTGTGGGTTTCTGACAATGTAACTTTTTTTTAATACTGTACCTCTTTCTTGATACTGTAACTCTTTACCGGCTGCTGGTGGCTTCGAAATGCTAACCTTTCTGTTAGCAGCCCAATGTACAACCCACCATTCCACCAGGGCTCCTTGTTCAATAAAGTACTGTCCATCAAAATGAGAAAGAATGATACTCTATAGAAATAAATGGAATCTACTCTAATCCTTTAATCATCTGCAAATACTTGTTTGTAATAACAAATTACTTGTAACATTTTACAGCTTGCTATCAATATACTAACGTATTTCTATTGAAACCTGTT
This sequence comes from Echinops telfairi, assembly GCF_000313985.2. Lineage (NCBI taxonomy): Eukaryota > Metazoa > Chordata > Mammalia > Afrosoricida > Tenrecidae > Echinops > Echinops telfairi. The sequence goes on from NW_022103923.1 coordinate 4,649,452, forward strand.
AACTAGAAGTCTAGCAGTTGGTATATTAGCAGTAGATGCATTAGTACATATCTGCATTTTAATCTTTTTCTCAATTAAAACTGTTAACCAGAAGTTTAGCAGAAGATAAAAGATAAAAATGCAGGTAACAATCTGGTACCACTTTTTTCTCAAATTTGTTAACTGTCAAATTAAATGACCCCAAATTTGAGGCGGCCTTTTCTTTACATACTTAAATACCATAACAGGGCGTCCTGATCCTATTCTGAAGGTACTAATAATATTCTAATCATGCCCAAAGCATTGCGAGGGTAACAGTGATTCATAAACTCAAGAAATAATAGCTAGCAGGTCAGTTACACACACACACACACACACACACAAAAAGGAGGGAGGGAGAAAAACCTATAACCTACACCAAATGCATGAAAACTTCAAATACTCAACGTTCCAGAAGAACCATTTGGCACCAACATTTTGGATTATTTTACACACAGCACACCTCTGGCGTTCAAACTGAAGTCACAGACCATTCGCATCTCTCTTTCAAATGAATTGTCAAAAAAGGCTTTGGGATTCTTGTTAAAGCTCCAGAGTACGTATTTCTAAGCCCTGACCTGTAATCGGGTGTGGGGCCAAAAGGCTTCCAGGAGAGCAACTCGAACAACAACAAAAATCTCACCATCTTCAGTGAAAGTCTACCACGCATAATTAACAAGTCTCGGCCGCTGCAGCACCAGGAAAGACGCCCCCAAATGCAAAGCGCCGCCGAGCCCCAGCAGTTGGGAGATTCTAGCCTGAGTCGCCGGCGGGGGGAACTGCAGCCTCTCGGGGTGCGGGAGACGCAGGCGGCTCAGCAATTGGGCGGGAAGGGAGGGGGCTGGGGAGCGAGCGGGCGCTTCGCGGCACTTACAGATCCGTCAGCACCATGAGCTCCGAGTAGGCCCTGTGGAGCAAGAATTCGATGAGGCTGCTGAGCCGGTAGCCGGGGCTGGCCGCCGCCGCCGCGGCCGCCGCCACGGCAGCTCCCGGGGGAGGGGGTGCCGGGGCTGACGCGGGGCCGCCGCTCCCCCCGCCTCCGGGTGGCACCAGCTGGTGGTTCTCCAGCTGCACAGGAGCCATGGCGGCGCAGGGTCGGGACTGGCGCTACGGCCCCAGGCGCGGCCGCCAAGCGTTCGGTCACCGCGCCAAAGGGGGCGCGGGCGGAGTCGTCGCCGCCTACCGCCGGGCTGCCTCTGGACAGGAAGCCGGGAGCGGGCGGCGGAGGCCCGCCCCCATGAAGCGAGTCGCGCGCCGGCCCCAGGGATTGGACCGCGAGAGGCGGGAGGCGGGCAGGGTTACAGCGGCGGACAAGGAGCGGCGCCGCCGAGAGCGAGCCGAAACCCCTCCGCCGAGCCGCCCCAGCGGCCCTGATGACTGCTCCCAGCGGAAGTCGTTCGGCAGAGCGGAAGAACCTGCAATGAGGCGTCCGACAGCAACCTGTACCCTTTCCCGCCCCGCCCCCCCCACTCTGGTGCTGAAGCGCGTGGGAGCGGGGCGGGGCCTGTCCCTTGGGCGGGAAGGACGGAAGCGGGGGCTACGCGTCACCGGAAGCTGGTGGAAGGGCGGAGTCGGTGTCGTCACCGAAACGTCAGTGCTTTGCAAGCCGGGACTCTCGCCTCTCTGTAAGCTTTTTAAGGCGGCAGTTTGCCCAGCGCGACTGCGCCCTTAAGAGCCCTGTTTAACTCGGCCTTGGAGGCCCTCCGTAGATATTTGTGGTGCTGGCAGCGCGCTGAGTGGTATGGCAAGCTTTGCGTCCATCCTTGATTTATCTAACCGTGGGGGAAAAGGGGGAAAAATAATATAATTTGAGGTAGAAGTAGGGCAAAATAAATTAATAGTTAAACTATACTTTTCATGACATATATAATCACTTTCAATAGATATATGTACTGACCACAGTACTGACCGCCAGATCCTGTCAATTCAACCACAGAAAAAATACAAAGCAAAAACACACACACAACTGAACCCCCCAGTCTATTCCAGCTCTTAAATTGGACAGTAAAACTGCACCATAGAGGTTTCCAGGCTCTAATCTTTCCGGAAGCCAAGTCTTTAAGCATTATGCCAGCAGGACTCCGGGCTTCATCGTGTACCACAGAAATAACCCTTAAGCCTTCTGCCTTTCACTCATTTCCTGCCTGTGCTTTTGCACCAGCTGCTGTCTTACTCTCCAAGAGCCTTCAATTAATCCAGGTCTGCTGTCCCCACATTCGTCCATGTTTTCTAACGACTTTCAAACCAAGGGTCCCAAATTTGGGTGATCATCGGAATCACCTGGGGTCATTTTCGAAGCTACAGTTACTCAGACACAGAGTCAAGAGAATGGTAACGTTTTTCTTTTTTACTGAGATTGCCCTCCAGTCAAAGCCATCTTCCAGCAGTCTTATATACAATATAGGTCCTGAGCCATCCTTGCAGTGGTGGTTGTGCTGCAGCCACTGTCTGGTGTCAATCCATCCCCTTGATGGGCTCTTCCGGTTTTGCGGATCCTCTACCAAACATGTGCCCTTCTCCAGAGACTAGTCCCTCCTGAAAACCGGGTCCAGAGTTCATAAGACAATCTCACTATCTTTGCGCCTACAAAGCATTTTGGACAGACTTGTTTGTTCTTCCGGCAGTCTATGAGACTTTCAATACTCTTTGCCAGCACCTTCGTTCAAATGGATCAACATCTCTGCTGTCTCCTTATTCATTGCTCAGCTTTCCATTCAAATGACCATGGGTTGAGTCAGGGTCACCGTCATACTCAAAGTGACATTATTGATTTTTAACAGGTGAAAGAGTCCACCTCAGTCTTTTCTCTGTGTATCCTGATGTTTATTGGTACGGTTGTGGGGAACTTTGAAAAAAATGTTCCAGAATTTTTTTTTGTTTTTGATTTCTTTTTTTATAAATCATTTTATTAGGGGCTCATACAACTCTTATCACAACCCATACATACATCAATTGTATAAAGCACATTTGTACATTCATTACCCTCATCGTTCCCAAATTTTATTGTGGTGATTTCAAAACTTTTATGTTTAAACCATTGAATTATATGATATGTGAATCAATAAAAAAGAAAGATGGTAATCAATTCCTCTACAATAAAGAGCAAGACTTGAATAGTCCAATGTTAACCTCTGCCTTAGGTGTAGATGGAGCAAATGAACCTGTGGTCTGGCTGCCTTGGAGTGGGGTACTCGGGATAGCTGTCCCTCTGAATCAAGGAGAGAGAAGCTAGACCTGAGAGGCCCTCCTCGCCTCTACCTCTGTGAGAGTACAGCTCCCATGCACGGCAATGCTGTGAGACCTCTTTGACTCAGTGCTGCCTCACCGCCCCGCCCCCACCTCTGTGCTGGGATGCTGGGGTGCTCCCGGAGCAGGTTCACTGGCCCCTCTGAACCACTTGTGGAGCCAGGCCAGGCAGAATCAGGAACCCTAGGGCTCAGGCCTCTCAGTACAGACCCTGTAAAGGAGCCATGAAAGGAGGACCGTGTCTCCTGTCGTGTATCTGTTTAGGACAGTTCGCAAACGGCTGTCCTAGCTTGTTCTTGTAAACTGCTTCCTTTTCTCCCTGGCAGCTTGCACTTGAGCTCAGGATGCCCTTCAACAGCAGACAGTAAGGAATTTGGGGAACAGCTGCATACAGTGTTTCCTGGGAGCAATAAACAGGAGCAGTACGTGCTGAGATAGGAACTCTGTCAAGGCTAAGTGAAATTCAGGCGTGGGAACAGGGAGCATATCTAGGAACACTGCCAGTATTGATGCTTTAAAAATAAAACACTGTGGTCCTTCGAGGCTGCAGTCTTGTACCGTCTCTCTGTGTGTGTCTGTTTTATTCCGTCTGTGTGTGTGTGTGTGTGCTGCAGTCTTGTATGTCTATTTTGTGCTGCAATCTTGTATTGTTTGTGTGTGTGTGTCAGTTTTGTTCTATGTTCATTTTCCCTCTTCAAGAAACCGCAACACCCTGGCCCAGACTCTCACTGCCTGGGCCCTGGGGCTCCGCTTGCCCTCTGTGCTTGCCCACCCTCCACACTCCCTTGGCCTGTCTGTCATAGGGAGACTTCATCCTTCCCTTGTTCTTTCTTTTTTTTAAAAATGAAAATAACCCCATAGAGGCCATTTATTGTGGTTCAGTAAGAACATAAGGGTAATGAAAACAGTATGAGCACATGTTTTATAACTATCTGAGGGGGGGGGGAGCTCTTGTCCTCAGCTTCTCACTTCAGTCATCGTTTCTAGTTGAACACACTTTGTAGGAGAGTAACGTTATCTCCTTTTAGCATGATCTGTCCCAGTTGTTTTCTTGACTTTGTTTTAGAATGAATCTCTTCAGCATCATCTAATGCAAGGTTCATATACTCATCAAAGCCTATGATACAGCCCTCTCTCCACATATTCCCTGGCTCATAGAGCCACACCTGAATCCGGGATCTATTTTGCAAGTATCTGAAGATGAGGTTGATGGGCTGCACCATCACCTTCTGCACTTTCTGGCCCTGCCCATATAGTATGCCATTGTGGAAACTCAGAGCGACCACACTGAGCTGCATGCTAACTTAAAAAATAACTTCTGTCTTCCCTTGTTCTTAACTGTGACTCATCCTAACTGCCATGCCCATACCACGTACACAGTGAATGTACAATGTGGAATGAACTAGACGATGTGTCATCTACCAGAAATGAAAAGATTTTTAAAACAAAAATGTGGAGGGGGGGGGGGGGGGGGGGGGAGGCGAGTAGTAACTACATCCATTGAACGGCTCCTCCAGTGGCCTTGTGGTTATGCGTTGGGCTGCTAAGTACGAGGCCAGCAGTTTGAAACCTCCAGCTGCACTGCTGGAGAAAGATGAAGCTTTTTATTCCTGTAAAGAATTATAGTCTTGGAAACCCCCAGGGGCAATTCTGTTCTGTCCTATAGGGTCACAATGAGTCGGAATCAACTGGACGGTGGTGAGCTGGGTTTGAGTTTGGGTTTTGATGTCACACTGCACTTGAAGGAAAGAACTCTTAATACTGTGGATATGCTCTGTTCGAACCAAGGGAAAAAGGAAAGCATGTTGCAAGGCTTTGCGTGTAGAAAAAAAACATCCCAAAATTCTTACTGTGGCCTCCTTTCCCAGAGTGATCCTTGTCTGCTTCTCTACCCACCACCTGCTACTCTTCCCTTCTCTTTCCTCTGTAACCTCCCGGGTTCAGTACATGCCAGACCCTCCACCTTCAGAGGTACGCCCTGTCCCAGCTACCTGAAAACATGGGGTCCCTGACCATTCACCTGACTTGCAGCTGATTTCTCATTTTCTAAACAAATGTTCCCCGCCCCCCCCAAAAAAACAACCTCATTGCCATTGAGTCGATTCCAACTCGTAGCAACCCTATCGTGTTATGAGGTGCCATCAAGTCCACTGCGACTCATAACGACCGCATGCACCACAGCACAAATCACTCTCTCTCTCGGCTCCTGCGCCATCCTCACAGCCTCGCTGTCACTCCATCTCCTTGGTGGGCTTCCTTTTTTGCTGACCCTCCACTCTACCAGGCATGATGTCCTTCTCCCACCCTATAAGGCAGAGTCAAACTGCCCCTGTGGGTTTCCAAGGCCACGCATCTCATAGGAGCAGAGAGCCGCCTCTTTCTCCTGGGAAGCATGCTCCAGGGTTTGCACTGCTGACGCTGACACGTAATCCTCTAAACCAGCAGGGCCGCTTTCTTATCTGGTATCAGCTTAAGCTAGGAATTCTTATCTGGTATCAACTTAAACTAGGAATTCCTCACAGAGGCCTTCCCTTCTGCTATTATATTAGGCGCACACAAGGAAGTTCATTGCACCCTTGTTTGTAAAAACAAAAAACACCTAAACTCTCCGTAGAATGGATAGGTAAATTGCTATATTTCTATTTAAAACAAAAACAAACTCTCTGCCATTGGGTCATTCGGATTGATCCTATAGGGTAGGGTACGATTGTCTCTATGAGTTTCCAAGACTGTAACTCTTAATTTTATTTTAATAGTTGCATCTTTATTTGAAAGCCTCATCTGCCAACTTAGCATTTTCCACGTACCCGGGGAACGGAAACATTCCCAGGCTTCACAATCTTTTGGTTGGTGCTGCCTTTGTGGGAGCCTCAGGAGCAGCCATTGCTGTTTTTTTAGAAGCCTGCTTTGCCTCTTATCCTTCCTTGGCTGCCCTGATAGCCTGTTCTTGTTGTTGGGCCTTTCTAACTTCAGGTTTCTGATTTCTCTGGGCCATTCTATCAGCAAGAGATGCACCGTGATGGCCCTCTGGAATGTGACCACACCGGGGCTTCTTTTCTTTGAATTTCTTCTGATTGCCTCTTTTTGTGCTTCCTTCTGTAGAGAAGAGTCCGGTTTACCTGCTGAGGGTTACCCTTAGAAAGGAATGCTGATTGGCATTTTGCATTAAGAAATTGGAAAACCTTTCCTTTGGTCCTTCCTTGTGTCGTGCCTCCTGTGCCCAGGGTGAATCTTGTCCCCGCTGAAAATGCACAGTTTAACCTTCATGGCTGCGGCAGCAGAGGAACAGGGAAGGTGGCGAAGAGAGCAAGACTGTAACTCTTTATGGGAGTGGAAGCCTTGTCTTTCTTCCACAGAACAGCTGGTGGTTTCAAACTGCTTACCTCATGGATCGCAGTCCAGTGTGTAACTATTATGCCACCAGAAGTCCTTTATGTTTCTATATAGGCATGAAAATGAATGAATTAGAGCTATATGTATAATGTAAATAAATCTCAAAACCAACACTGAGTGAAAAAAAATCAACCTTTTAATACAATTTCTGTTCATTTTAAAAACATAAAATAATACTCCCTAATTTAGTATATTATAATAAAAGGTTTTTTTTAATGTGAAAAGAAATTTTCAACTAAGAATCTATGAATCGCCTACCACCCACATTAGACTGAAACATTTGTTTCCTTCCCTCTTGTTTCTCCCGTTCTCTCTGGTATACTCAGCACTTAGCACAATGCCCTGTTATCAGACTTGAATGAATGAATGGGACCAGTGCATGCCTTCATCTACCTACTGTAGTCCTATGTCTGTATTAGTAACTTCTTTAGGATTAGGATTGATTTGCATGTGTTTACATGTGAACCCATGTGTTGGGGATGTCTTTTCCAATAGTGCAGGAAACAAAAGTTAGGGAGGTAGATGGAAAAAGATGGACAGAACGTTGGTCATTGTGGAGGTTGGTGATCCATATTGAGGCTTAATTATACTCTTTTCTTTCTTTTCTCGATTTCTCAGAATGTTTGAGAATAGGCATTAACAAAAAGAAAAACAAGCAAAAAGATTGGAAAATGAGGAGTCAACTAATATCAGACTTTGATATTCTCTGGTAAAGTTTGACTTTTAAAAGTTTGACACCATTTTCTGTCTTTTGAGGGAGACTTGGTAGCATACACATTGGGCTACTAACCACAGGATCAGCAGTTCGAGCTCACCAGTTGCTCCATGGGAGAAAGATGAGGCCTGATCCTGTAAAGATTGACAGCCCCACAAACCCATAATGGCAGGTCTACCCTGTCCTATAGACTCCCTATCAACTCGGTGACCTTCCGGTTGTCCACTGTCATGTCTGTTGTTGGAGAACTTTACTCAGTCTTGTCTATGTATGTCTAAGAGAAGAGCTCTTCTTTGTACATAAATCAATGGAGGTATCTTATCCTTAGGATTAAGAGCCCAAGTCCCTTAAAATGTAAAATAAATAAATAAATAAATAAATAAATACACTTGTCAGCGAGTCAATGTCCAGTCATAGCGGCCCTATAGGGCAGGGTAGAACTGCCCCTGTGAGTTTCAGAGACCGTATACTTTAAGGGAGTACATAAGCCTCATTTTCCTCCAGCACAATGGCTGGTGGTTTCAAACTGCTGACCTTGTGGTTAGCAGCCCACAGCATAACTACTCTGCCACCAGGGCTTCTTAATCCCTTATAGATAATAATTTTACATTAACTAATTATCAGCCAATTCCTTGTGGATTCATGTGTTAATAAGTGTGTGCTACCTTCTGGCATAACTTTCCTGAAGAAAATCTGAAATTGTAATGACCACTTTGGACAAAATTGGTAACTGCTTTAGAGCAAATGGAGCCCTGGTGGCGTAGTGGGCTGCTACCCACAAGGTCAGCCATTTGAAACCACTAGCCATGCCATGGAAAAAAGGTGAGGCTTTCTACTTCCGTAACAGTCTACAGTCTCGGAAACCCAAAGGGGCAGTTCTACTCTGTCCAGTTCCGTCCCTCTGAGTCAGAATTGACTCAGTAGCAGCAAGTTTGGTTTTTTGGGTTTTAGACCAAAAAGAACCAAAAATAAAAAGCTGCTCATGAGGGGACTGGCTTGCTTGTCTAAAAGTAATCACATTTCTGTTTGTTTGTTTTGCGAATTGCTCGCTGTCTAGTTATTGGGTGTATTTTCACATCCGGAATATAAACATCTCTCCATGTCCTGCTGCAGTTTTCGAGACAGCTTCACACAGGGACACGGGAGGGACACAGGGACTAACCTGTCTTCAGAGCTGGTTGGTAGGGAAAAGAAGATGGAGACACATTTCTTGAGGAAAACTAACTCTGATTCAATTTCATTCTCCTGATGAATGAAAGAGGAGACAGGTCTCTAATTAGCACAGTTCTCCGGATGGCTCCACTGTTTGCATCACCCTTTAATAACACCTTCTTCCCCAGCCCAGCCCACAAAGCTGGAAACAAGCTTGAGTTGCTTTCCAGTTCCTGTTCCTTCAAATAACTCATCTTTTATCTGGTGTCTGTGCCACTAGTAATAGCAGCCCTGCTGGCAGAGTGGTTATGCAAGGTTGGCAGTTCAAAACCGCCAGAGGAAAAAGACGAGGAGGCTCTTTACTACCACAAAGCGCTCTAGTCTCAGAACCCCCCAGGGGCAGTCCGCTCTGTCCTATAGTGTCAATATGGTCAGAATTGACTCAATGGCAGTGAGTTGGTCTGGTTTGATGCCATTAGTTGATTTCTCCTTTAGGGGGTTGAGATCTGTTATGAATTTCTTCTTTAAGCCTGGATGGTAATGATTGTTGAATTCAGATCAGTACATTTAGCTGCCTTTTTTTTTCCTGACTTGGAACTAACTCGCTTACCCTGGTCAATTTTACAGCGCTTAGTATTATGATATCTATATTTTAAAACCAACTTGAGACAGAGGAAAAGGAGGCTTCTCTACCCATAAAGATCTATGGCCTCAGAAACCCCACGGGGCAGTTCTACTCTGGCCTATAGCGTCACTATGAGTTGGCATTGACTTCATGGCAGGGAGCTTGGCGTTTTGCCTATAGAGCAAAGAGAACAAAAATGTAAAAGCCTCTTGTGAGGAGACTGGCTTGGGGGTCTAAAAGAGAGTGATCATTTTTCCTTTTTTACTGTAGAGGACCATCCACCCTTGGTTTCCATACATCAACTGCGAAGAAAACCAGATATTCTGCAGTGATTTCCGACATACAAGGGTTCTGTGTGGGTCCAAGAAGAACTGTGCTCCATAAGGGGCCTTGGTGTTAAAAATGTTTGTTGTGGTTGGTGATTGGGTGAAAGTTTCCTGCATAAGGTTTTCAATGGCTGATACTGGGGACTAGCTGGCCAGGCCTGTTTTCTGAGGCATTGGAGATGCACTTGACCCTTCAACCTTTCACTGAGCAGCAGAGGCTCGCACCACCAGGCACTGGTGGATTTGGTTTTGCTTTAGTGGTATAACTTGATAAAATTATAAAGGGTCCAAGTTATGATTTTAAATCCCTCTAATGAAAGAGACAGGTCTAATGAAAGAGACAGGCCCCTAATTAGCATAGTTCCTCTTCAACTTCTAAGGAGAAAGAAAAAAACAAACCCCCAAACTAATAGATGTTTTCACTTTAAAAAATACGAGCAAGTAAATTTAACGAATAGCCTTTGTTACTATAGTTACAGGAAGAAAAGGATGCTGCCTCCCTGGATGCAGTCTGTACAATTTGGGGCTAACTGCAAGCCCTTGTTCCGGTTTATCTAACACTCAGGTCACACTTTTCATGGTTTAAACTTCCTCAATTTTCCCTGTTGGTCTTGCGGGTAACGGCAGTTTTTGTTGTTGCCACAAAACGTTGAAGATTTCAAAATAGAAAACGGGGTTTCACAAAACGATGTCTTTTCAAAGGGTGTGACCTTATACATTTCTTATAATTCTGTAGATGACAAGGGTTTCATGAGTTAGCTATAATTGTAATTGCCGTATCTTTCGTGAGCATTAAGGAGCCCGAAAGGCATAGTGGTTACATATTGGGCTGTGGACTACAAAGTCCGCAGTTCGAAAGCACCAGCCGCTCCGCGGGACAAAGTCGGGGCTTTCTACTCCCCGAAAAAGAGTGCTAGTCTCAGAAATGCACAAAAGATGTTTCTCCCCAGTCCTATAGGGTCGCTATGAGTCGATATTGACTCCATGGGAGCGTGTTTGGTTTAGTTAACATTTGTTAAGGTCCTAATATCCTAGGTTAAGTTAATTGATAAATAATCTTTGTTTTTTTGGGACAGTTTCTCAGTGAAAAAATAAAATAAAACTGTGGTCATCCACATAGTTTCAATTTGCCTTTGTTTGTACACATTGTGAAGTGGTTGTAAAGTGTCAGTGTTTTAGATAATGGTATGTGCTTATTTTGCCACCTTTATTTAACAGTTGAAAAGGTATGGGAAGAATTCTGATCAAAAAGGGGGAAATGGATACAAGAATCTTAAATTCTTAGGAATTCCAGACTTTGGGAGAACATACAGGATGGATAAACCCTCAAAACTATTGTCCTGGGGTAGTCTTTAAATTTTAAACCAAAAGTACCCCCCTGAAGTCTTCTTACAACTGATCAATGTTGCTTTTGTTAGGTGCTGTGAAGTTGGTTGTAGCTCACAGCAACCCTATGTATAATAGAAAGAAATACTTCATGGTCCTGTTACTAGTTTAACTTAACTACTGAAAACGGTTGGCCTTGAACATTATGCTCTTTTAAGGACTACCTATCAAATTGGAAGAAAATTGACAACAGAAACAGGAAAGACTAGATAGGAACCCAGGGGGCAGGAAGTTTATATTAATGGGGAGAAACAACTCAGAAAAGGAGGGTGAGGAAGGTTGCACAACTGGAGAAGGTAGTTGGTGTCACTGAATTGTATGTTGTATTATATGTGAATTATATATGGAGAAAAACAAACAGTTTTTATTGGCATATAATTCACATATAATACAAGTCAATATGGAGAAACAAATTGATGTATTAAAAAAATTATTCTGTTTTAGGTGAAAGTTTACACAGCAAATTAAGTTTCCCTTTAATAGTTTTTATACAAATAGTTCTATTACAGTGGTTACATTCCCCCCACCCCCCTATTTTATTGGAAGCTCTACAAATCTTATAACAATCCATAGTTCAATTAGAACAAGCATGATTGTAGAAGTTTTGCCACCAAAAAAAAAAAAAAATTGTTGCCACCATCATTTTCAAAACATTTTCTTTCTTCTTGCACTCTTTGGTATCAGCTCCCCTTTATCCCCACCCTCCCCCACGCTATCCCTCAAGAACCCTTGTTATTATATTAAATATTAGTATTATTGTTATTCCTCTTTTTGTTTCCTTCCATGTCTTATACCATCCAATGTAAATGTTCACTTGCCATTCTGTTATTCGTTCCCCTCCAGTGGGGTTATATACTTACCATTGCTGTCAGTTGCCCCTTCTCCCCTGCCCCACCCCACTTCCGGTTTTCATTGCTATACTGTCCTTTCCCCCTCCTTGCTTTTTTCTCAGCTTTACTTTTGAGTAAATGTTGATTGGTTGGTCTCATAGCTTAAGGGAGCACCTTACTCACAGGTATTTAAACCAATCTACTATTTGGAGGTATGGTGACATCCAGATGTAACTTCAGCTTCGAGTCCAAAGGGTATCTTTGAATGATACTCTTAAGGGTTCCTCAAGTTTCTGTCAGTCCAGTAGGTCTGGCCTTTTTCAGGAATTTGAATTTTGTTTTATATTTTCTCCCATTCTGCCCAGGACCTTCTGCTGTATCCCTGGTCAGAATAGTCAGTAGTGGTAGGCTGGCACCATCCAGTTCTTCTGGTCTTAGGTTAGAAGAGGTCATGGTTCATGTGGGCTATTAATCCTGTGGACTAGTTTCACCTTAGTCTTTAGTTTTCTTCATTCTCTTTTGCTCCAGATGAGTAGAGACCAAGAGTTGTATCTTTAAAACAATCAAACAGTTTTTATTGGCATATAATTCACATATAATACAAGTCAATAGTGCAATCATGTTAAGAAGAGTTATAAATCATCACCACAATCAATCTTAGAACACTTTCTTCTTTCTTGTCATTGTCATTTTCTCCCAACCTCCCCTGCCATATCCCCAAGAAACCATTAATCCAGTGACTGTCTCTATAGATTTACCTGTCCTGGATTTCTTTTTTTTTTTTGTCCTGGATTTCATATACAGAAAAACATTAAAAAATAAAACACAAAACATGAACAATAACAAAGTAAAGCAGCGAAAAACCGCAATCAGAAAGAAAGCAAGAAATCTTACAAATGGAAAATGGGTCATCTAAGAGTTGTATCTTAGATGACTGCTTGTAAACCTTTCAGCTCCCAGATACTACTCATCAAAGTAGGAGCTAGACCATTATCAACTGTTACACCAAAGACTACACTTGTGAGACTAAATTGTCTCGGAAGACTATGATCCTAGCCTTTTCACCCAGTAAACCGATCTCAGAAGCTGTTTAGATACGTCTAAGAGGTCGGTAACTGTGCCCCTGTATGCTCTATTTGATTCATGGACATATATGCGGCTCATACAAATGTGTATGTACGAGTACCTACAGATATACATGCAACTTCTATATATGCCTTTCTGTACACATACATGAATACATATCTATTACCTATGTAACTATATACACATTTTGGGTTGTTATTACTGTTGTTGCAAAACTCTATATTTATAGAATTGACCCTGAATAGATTTACCCTTTTATAGAAAATGTCTTGAACTGTGGAATGATGTTATCTGTATTAGCTCCCAATAAAATGGTTTTTAGGGAGGGGGGAAAGAAAGGAAATGTACACTTGACCCTTGAACAGCATGGGTTTGAACTGTACAGGTCCACTTATACAGATACATGTATATGTATTTCCTCCTTTTTGTCTTTTTTTCCCAATAAATATATTGGAAAAATTGGGGGATATTTATGACAATTTGCAAAAAAGCTTACTGATAAACCACATAGCCTAGATTATAGTGGTTCTCAACCTTCCTAATGCCGCGATCCTTTAATACAGTTCCTCATGTGGTAGTGATCCCCCTAGTCATAAAATTATTTTCATTGCTACTTTATAACTGTAATTTTGCCACTGTTATGAATCCAGTGACCCCTGTAAAAGGGTTGTTCGACCCCCAAAGGTGTCCCGACCCACAGGTTGAGAACCACATTAAAAGGAAAAGTTAGGGATGTCATGAATGAATAAAATAAATGTAGGTGTATGTGCCCCTAATAAAATGATTTAAAATTTATCAAATTTATCAAATTTGAAATGGTGCTCCTCAGAGTTGAATGAAGTGCGAACAATTGTCAAACTGCAGTCGTCAAATGGGTCTGCATGAAAGGAGCTGTGTTGCATACTGTCCACCAAAGCTTCACTGCTGTCAAGTCAACCCTGACTCACAGCCAGCCTCCGGGACTGCTCTTTGCGGTTTACAAGGCTGTCACTTTTTACGGGAGCAGAAAGCCTCTTCCTGCTCTCACCAGTGACCGGTGGAGGTTTCGAACTGCAGACCTTGTGATCAGCAGCCCCTCACGATGTCACTAATTTCCTTGCCACGTCTGTTGCTATTACAGTGAGCTCGGATATGCTGAGTATTGAAAATGCACTTAAAACCCTGCGTGGGGCTAATCAACTCCATGTGAGCAATTCTCTCTGGTAAATTGTGTTCTTACAGTAAAACGTGGTCTCTTGTTGTTCTCATGTTATTTTTCATCTTGTTTACTGCAGTGCCGCAAACCTTAAATAGCACCAGGGGTCCCATAGGAAAGGCCACTGGTAATATTGGTAATGTTCCCAAGAAGCCGAGAAGAGTCAGGATCTTACAGGAAAAAGTTGAACTGCTGGATCTGCACTATAGGTTGAAGTCTGCAGCGGTGTTCAGCCACCATTTCAGGGGAGCTGAATCCAGAGAAAGGACTGCTGTGAAAGAAAGAAAAGGAAATTCATGAAGCTGTTGCTACAGCTGAACCAGAAGCCTTAAAGACCTTCCACTTGGGCTAAATCCTTTTTTATCTTGTATTGAAATTCAGTTTTTATTTGAGTGAAGTATAATACATATACAAACTATGTGTTGATCAAGTGGTTATG
>NW_022103923.1:4666171-4669001 GCF_000313985.2 Echinops telfairi
AATGTGCTTTACACAATTGATGTATGTATGGATTGTGATAAGAGTTGTATGAGCCCCTAATAAAACTATTAAATAAAAAATTTAAAAATTAATGGAAACCGCGCACAATGCAAAAAAAAAAAAGAAACACAGGTGTGGATATGTCTATTTGTGCCACTGCTCTTATCTTTTGGATATATGCCTAGGATTGGGACTGCTGGATCATGTGGTATTTTATTTTGTAGTTTTTGGATAAAAACTCCATTGTCTGTAGGGGTTGTACCCCTTTGCAATTCCACCAGTAGTATGTCAGAGTTCAAGTCTCCCCCACAAACCCAGCAGCATGTGTTCTGTTCTATTTGTGTGTTTGTTTGAAATTGGCTCCATGTTTGCAGGTGTGAAATGGTATCTCATTGTAGGGTTGATTTGCATCTCTCCACTGGCTAGTGGGTTACATATTGGGCTGCTAACCTCAAGATCAGCAGTTTGAAACCACCAGCCATTCCTTTGGAGCAAGACAAGGCTTTTTACTCCTGTAAAGAGTTGCAGTCTCAGAAACCCACAGGGGCAGTTCTACCCTGTCCTATAGTGTCACTATGAGTCAGCATAGACTCAGTGATAGTTCAGTTTTAGGTTTTTGGAATGGCTAATAATCAGGAGCATCTTTTTATGTTTTTCTTGGCTGCCTGAATGTCCTCTTTGTTGAGGTATCAGCTCATATCCTTTGCCGATTTTTTTTTTTACTTTAATTTTTGTTTCTTCCTTTGCCCATGGGATTGTTTATCTTGTTGAGTTTGGGGACCTTGTCAGATATACCATAGCCGTTTGCTTGTTTTTCCCCACCAAAGCTGTAAGTTTGCTCTGTTTTAAAAATCTGTTTGGTAAAGTCTTTATTTTTTCAGTTTTATTGGTCTTTTCATTTTTAGGAGGTGTGATAGATATGTTAACTGCCACTTCTGTCCAGGGACAAAGTTCAACCTTAATGTCACCTCCTTCGGGGTGTGGCCTTTTGTATAAGAGCAAGATTGAACAGAGATGATTCCTCTCTCCCATTTTGCCTTCTTGATGTAAAGTTAGTCCTTGATATAAAGTTCTTTCTTGTACATAGATGAGTGTCACTGGTTTGTTTCTCTAGCCAAGCCAGACTAGCACAGGAGGTCCCCATTATTTTGTTGATCGTGCATTTTGGGTTGTGTGGGATAGGTTATTTGTAGCAAAAAATAGGTCCTCTGCTATTATTCCCCTGCTATCTTCTAGGAAACTGATATTTCTAAATTTTAACATTTAGGTCTTTGATGTATATTTTTAGTTAGTTTTTGTGCATGATGTATGGCAAAGATTCTGTTTCATTGGTCTGCAAATAGCTGGTTTGGGCAGCACCATTTGTTAAAGAGGCTGTTTCTTCCCCTTTGGGATAGACTTTGACCTGCATGCAAGGTATTTTTTTCCACTTTGCCAGTTTCAGGTACATGTTAACTATACCATCTCTAGTAGCCTTATCTACAGGCACACCCCACAGATAGTCCAGGTTTGACTCCTGATCACTTCAATAGAGAAAATAAAGGAATAAAGCAAGTCACATGAATTGTTTTTTGTTGCCTCAATGTATATAAAAGTTGTTTACTTCATACTATAGTCCATTGAATGTACAATAGCGTTATTTTAAAAGTTTCAAATGTTGTGAGAATTACCAAATTATGACACAGAGACTTTAGCAAAGTGAGCACATACTGTTGGGAAAATGTGGCTGACAGACTTGGTTGATTCAGGGTTGCTACAAACCTTTAATTTGCTAAAAACAAACAAACAAACAAATGCACTATCTGCAAATTACAATAAAGCGAAGCAAAAGAAAACAAAATGTGCTTGTATCAGATCCCCGTTCTTTTTTTTTTCACTCATTTTATTGGGGGCTTTTACAAATCTTATCACATTTGTATATTTGTTGCCCTCATCATTCTCAAAACATTTGCTTTCTACCTTGAACCCTTGGTATCAGCTCCTCATTTTTCCCCCTCCCTCCCAAACCCTTGATAATTGATAAATTATTATTTTTTCATGTCTTACACTGTCAGATGTCTCCCTTCACTCACTTTTCTGTTGTCCATCCCCCAGTGTGGGATATAGAAAGATTTCTCCTAAGTTGTCTTTCCCAAATATATGACAAACCTAGCTGACTTGGTATACATGGCAAACTTGGTATACACTTGGAGGTCAACGAAAGCAAGTCAGAGGTTACTCTTTCTAAGGGTTATCAGTCATCTAGAGCAATCAGACTGAATAATCTGTCCCACCCTAAGTAGGGCCCACTCCCTTCAGATAAGGATAGTAGATTATTTCCCCTGAACAAGAGCCCAGGGAGGTCAAACCCACTCAAGGGGGACCAAGGTTAGGCTGCCATATTGAGTCTAGGGTCTGCCCATCTTGTCACACGTGTACCCCCAGTCCATCCCCTTCCTATTACGTATACACCCCTAGCTCATCCCTCCTGTCACTTATATTGTACAGCCCCTTCCTGTGACGTGTGTAGTTACCTGTAATCATGCCCCCTACGTATATATGGGCTTGGCCAGAAATACTCTCCTGCCCTCTCAGCCTGTGCTGTGTGTGGACCTGGTTGGTGAGATCATGGCCGTTAAGGAGGTGAGCGTGCTACCATGAAATGTGTCTGACTTATTCATTTTACTCTCCAATAATTTGACTTTACTATAATCTTTATATATATTTTAACCATATAATTGTGCTTATAAGACCCATGATATAGTTGTGAGGGGCTGGCTTCCCCCACACCCCAAGGAGGGGGTTATATGTAGATCATTGTAATAGGTTCCCCCTTTCTCCCCCACCTTCC
>NW_022103923.1:4670522-4672204 GCF_000313985.2 Echinops telfairi
GGAAGGTGAGCATCATAGAATGCCAATTTAATAGAAGTATTCTTGTGTTGAGGGAGTACTTGAGTGGAGGCCCAATGTCCTGTCCTTCTGCTACCTTAATACTAAACCTATAAATATAGGCTCATAGATCTATTTCCCCATCCTCATATAAACATATTTGCATATCTTTTGATAGCGGGGCACCATCAGCTTCTCTTCATATTTGCTTATGCACCCGCTTTGTCTTCAGCACAGACCCCCATTCTTAATATCACTTTTTGCACCCTGATGACTCACTGGTGTAAGTCCAACACGTGAAATAACTTGCTTGTGGTTCAGCTAAAACATATTAAGTCAACTGTTAGTTTTATTCCGACTCATAGTGACCCTATAGGACAGGGTAAAACTACCCCTGTGGGTTTCCAAGACTGTAACACTACAGGAGTACACCTCGAACTGCTGATCTTCTGGTTAGCAGTCCAACTCATAACCTACTATCCACCAGTGTCACCATGAGTCGGAATTCATTCATTGGTACTGAGGATTTTTTCGCTGATAGTTGATTTTATACTAATTTTCTATGCAACTTCCTTTGGTACAGATTCCTTGAGACAAACCAGTTGGTTTACTAGGTGATTGACCTCACCACTAAATTACTTTATAGGCAACAATAGCAAACAATTCAATTAGCTAATTTAGCTAGTACCTACCACTTGTCTCTCCTGTTTGGTTCTTTGGATAATTTAGATTGGGGATGAGATCTGTGGTCTCTGTTTTAGACAAAGTAAGCAATAAACTCTGAAAATAAAACTCCACTTGGTGTCTGTGTAACCGTGTTCAAAGGTGGTTATCTTAAATGCGCCGACCCACAACACATTCATTGTCCTGTAACTTGATCTAGCAGTTCATTTTACAATAGAAAAAAATGTAAATGACACTTTGGTCTGATTGTCTGAATAGCCTTCTAATAACTGGAACTCAGAGTGGTGCAGATCTGGATTTCACAAAATAATGTCCAGAGGGCTGAATCTCATTCACCTTTGGTCAAAACTAAAGGGAGCCCTGGTGGTGTCCTGGTTACTGCAAGTTCCGTAAAACGAAACCACCAGGCGCTCTGAGGGAGAAAGACTGGACTTTCTATTCCCATAAACAGTTCCGGTCTCAGCAACTGACAGGAGCAGTTCTCCCCTGCCTATCTGGGCACTGTGAGTCGACATTGACTTAATGGCGGTGAGTGAGTTGATCAAAAGAGGGAACAGAGAAAGTGAAAGTTAGCTTAGAGTGAGAAAGTAAAAATCTGCCCAACCATTCATCACCCTGGAAAAATATACAGGTTAAGTGAGCGGCACAGTTATCAGGCAATATTTAAAGTGTCATGACAACCACTTTCTTTGAGCCATTTCTGCTTCCTTACCCATTGCGAAATTCGTTCTATGAAATCATAGACAAGACTAAAACCACCCCCTCTTGCTTGGAGGAGCAAAGTCACACTGACACAGAGAAGTTACAATTTCTACCCGAGGTGTAGAGCCTTGCCTCAGACGAGAAGTAGAGATACAACATTTCACATCTGTTTTGTTATTTTGTTGCTGTCAAGAACATACACAGGGGAAAAAGAGGAGCTGATGCCAAGGGCATTTACAAAAAATGTCTAGAAAAGAAGGATGGCAGCATATGTACAAATATGCTTGATACAATTGAGG
>NW_022103923.1:4673185-4674739 GCF_000313985.2 Echinops telfairi
TCTGTAAGGGAGGTCATCAGTTTTACATTTTAACAGTTTATACAGGCTTTGTTTTCACTCATCCAGTCATTCTCTTCAATGTCCCATAATTTATCCTACCTCTTCCCAGTGTTTCCCATTTCCATTCCTCTTTTTTTCATAACCCTCTGTCCTTGGGTAAATGCTGCCTGCATGGCAGGGAATAATGTGGCTCTTCTAGCCAAAGTCTCTAACTTGCGCTAAAGGACCTTTTCCTGCATGGGTCTGGTAAGAAGGTGGGGGAAGATGCTGATAACAGATACTGTGAATAGGATTCCCTGGAATGTTGTCTTGCTACATATAAAATAAGCCCTTGTAGAAGCAGAAGGAGGGATCTCATTATCAGCAAGAGCCAGGAGTGGAGCATGAATGTCCTCTGGATCTGAGGTCCCTGAGCAGTGAACCCTGTGGTTCCAAAAGACAGCTATAACATCAGAGAAGCAGCAGCAGATCCAGGAGCCAGACCATGGAACAGAGTGATGGACCGAACCCACTGAGCAAATAAAGCAGAGTACTTTGCCGGCTGGCTTGAAGAGTGGGGACCCTCAGGGCACTTATTTGAGGAAGTTGAACTTGCTGACCCAGGAGCTGGAGCTGAGTGTCTTCAGGTTCAGGCTGACTGGACTGTGGAGTGCTAGGCCCCTTTGGGTAATGTGACCAGACATCTCGCTTTTGGCAGGACAGTCCCGATTTTTAACAATTTGTCCTGCATCCCGCGGCATTTTTAAAAAGTCCTGATTTTTGCAAAGAATGCACAACAAGCTAGGGTATACAGTTTTCGGCTGCCATGTGGCTATTTCACCAGGATATGAGTTTTATCAATGGTGTCCTGCTGGTGCCCAGCTTTACCAATGTTAAAATCTGGTCACCTTACTTTTGGGCATTTATTAGCCCACCTGAAAGAACTTTGTAACAAGTCCTGATAACCCAATCCTGAGCATTTCTCACTGGCATTACAACTTGTTAACTCCCATAATAATAAACCCTTTCATCAAGAATTTTGACAGTGGAATCCAGGACAGATGATCCTGTTAGATCTCTCAGGGTAGAAATACATCTTGGTCCTTGGCTCCACGCAAGAAAGAATTCAGGCCGAAGCTTGGTTTGTGATCCCAGTGAGTTTTATGAGAGTCAGAAGTTGTTTCAGGTTTACACAGGCACCCGCAGGGCCCTCACCCCATGCAGCCTCCCTAGAAGCTGCTCAGAAAGTCACAAGGTCGGCTCTGGGCTCCTGCCTTTTCAATTATTCCACGGGGAGGCATGGTGGACAACCCTGATTGACACCATTGGCTAAATTGAATTTACCTGGCATAGGTGGGCCAATCCAGGTGCAGCGCCCACCCAGGTGTACCTCCCTTTCCTGGCCAGAAACCCTGGCCTCTGAGCATGTGCAGTGTACCACTCCTTCATGGGCCAGTAACTCGGACCTCTGAGCATGTGTAATGGATGCCCCAGTCCCTAAGCTAAACTACCTAACATTCCCCCCTGAGGAGATATGGACCCAAATCTTTGGAGTACTGGGTGATGGCATCTCTC
>NW_022103923.1:4675213-4676139 GCF_000313985.2 Echinops telfairi
TAAGACCCATCTTTCTTTTTAACTGGTAATATGGGGATGTTACAGGGGGAGTTAACAGGGACCAAAAGTCCATGTTGGAGGGACTTACTAATAAGGGGTTGTAATCCTTTGATGTCCTCAGGTTTCAAAGGATACTGTCACTGAGGGGGAAACTGGGTAGGATCTTTTAGGAAAATTTTTATAGGGGAAGCATACTTAGCTTTGCCAGGGACTCCTGTGTCCCAAACTTAGGAGTTATGGCTTGTTCCCATGGTTCCTGTGGGGGAATCTGTGGCTCCTCCACTGTGAGGAATATTTGGAAAGCTGTAGAGGGACGAGGATGAGGCCCAATGACTATGCAGGTGTGTAGCTTGGACAGTATATCTCAGCCTAGGAGAGGAGCTGGACATTCAGGGATTACTAGGAAGCTATGAGGAAAATAGAAGTTATCCCAGAGGCACCTGAGAGGTTCAGTAAAATGTTTAATTACAGGTTTTCCTGACACTCCCAAGATGGAGCAGGTGCCAGGAGTCCAGGGAAGGAGATAAGGACAGACTAGGTGGCCCCAGTATCTGAAAGGAAATTTGCTGACCTACCTGCCACATCGATGCTCACCCTAGGCTCCAGACCAGTAACAGCTATCTCTTGCTGCTGGGCTTGTTCCGGTTAGGGCAGTTCCTAGCCCAATGACCCAGTCACCGGCAAATGTAGCACTTGGTACCTGGTTCAAAGGTCTGAGAAACCTGGGAGGCATTTGATGGGCGCCAGTCATTAAGTGCAGCCAATACCTGGGCATGCCAGACGTCCTTCCTTCTCTCCTTCTCCCGGACTCGAGCCTCCCCCCTCCCATTCCTGCTCCCTATTGTAAAAGGCCACATTAGCACAAGCAACCATCTCCTCGAGGGTAGTTCCTTCAGGTTTCTGCACTAGTTTTTGGAGCTTCTTGC
>NW_022103923.1:4677404-4678688 GCF_000313985.2 Echinops telfairi
CCATGGCCTTTAAAGATGCTTGCCGGCAGGAGCAGACTCAAATCTCTGAAGGGAAGGGACGTCTATCCGGCAGCTCAGGGAACCTTTAGGAAAATTGGAATTTCTGGCTGGAACATCGTGGCAGAGGAGCTGTATAAAGAGCTGTTCCAAAAAGTGCCAGAGGCCGCATCAGTGAAAGGCAAAAGTTAACAGTTACTCAGGCTGGGCTTCCAAACGCCTTTGGCCTAGGCCTGGGCTACGGAAAGTCAGCCGGTAGCAAGGAACAAACCCACACTGGTAGAACCCTAAAGCAGCTTGTTTGAAAAACCAGGAGAACGCCAAAGGGAGTGGAGGGGGAAAGGGAAACATTCGGCTCCCGGGCCGAAGCAACCAGCTACCTAGGCACCGGCCCTCCACCTGTTAGGAGTGGTGGGCGCCATTTTGGCCAGGGTCACGTGCTCTGTTATCCCGCAGCCAAAATGGCGGACACCTGGTGGCACCATGCTGCCAGGGAACGGAGAGTCACGTGGCTGGGAAAATAGCAGTCCCAGTCCCTCCCAGAAATCCAGACCGGGGAAGGCATGTGAGCTCCCGGGAAGGCAGGCACAGAAAGGCAGAAGTAAAATCACATATACCAGTAAGAAAAGTTGAAAAGATGGGCACAAAAGGATGGGGCTGTGGCAATACATTATGAGTATCCCCATGAGTCAGTTCAGGGAGCCAACCACCTCCATGGTGTTTTGCGGGAGGAGTTCAGCCTGGCTTCCTTTACAGCTACCTGAGGGTGGTGAGGTGAAGAGTCCAGAAGGTACCCGAAACCCGTGAGACCAGAATGGGAGGGCCCACTCCTGGAGCCGGCTTACCTTACATATCCGAGTTACATGGCACCACTTATGTTAAATCTCTCTGGGGATAGATATACCTCGGTCCTTGGCTCTGCATGAGAAAGAATTCACGCCGAAGCCTGATTTGTGATTCAAGTGAGTTTTATGAGAGTCAGAAGTTGTTTCAGGTTTACACAAGCACCTGCAGGGCCCTCACCCCGTGCAGCCTCCCTAGAAGCTGCTCAGAAAGTCACAAGGGCTCCTGCCTTTTCAATTATTCTGCGGGGAGGCATGGTGGACGACCCTGGTTGACCTCATTGGCTGAATTGAATTTACCTGGCCTAGGTGGGCCAATCTAGGTGTA
This sequence comes from Echinops telfairi, assembly GCF_000313985.2. Taxonomy (NCBI): domain Eukaryota; kingdom Metazoa; phylum Chordata; class Mammalia; order Afrosoricida; family Tenrecidae; genus Echinops; species Echinops telfairi. The sequence goes on from NW_022103923.1 coordinate 4,678,572, forward strand.
GCGTCCACCCAGGTGTACCTCCCCTTCCTGGACAGAAACTTGAGTCTCTGAGCATGTGCAGTGTACCACTCCTTCATGGGTCAGTAGCTTGGACCTCTGAGCATGTGTAATGGATGC
>NW_022103923.1:4679823-4685718 GCF_000313985.2 Echinops telfairi
CTGATGCAGTTGCGCGGCCTTGCGCGCTTTCCATATATAGTGTGTACTCTGGAGACTGTAATACCTGAAACTTCTCTTTGCCTCACAGGTTACTTGGATTTACAAAACTGCTTCTGCCGCATGAATTCTTTCAGGGTTGAGACTCAAGAACCCCAGAGGTCAACCACCCCAGAACCCTAACAGTAATTGGGCACCATCTAGTTCTTCTGCTCTCCGGGTTGTGGAGACTGCTGTTTGCATGGTGCATGAGTCCATTGGACTCATTGTTTCCGTGTGTCTTTTAATTTTCATCATCATTCTTTCCTCCAGACCGGGAGAAGCCAATAGCAGCACCTTCGATGGCTGCTGTGGTGAAGTGAAATTGCTTAATATGCCTCTTCTATCTATAGTCTTTGTAACTGCCACCCAGGGAATGTCAATAAGGTGGAGAGGTTAGTTTTGCCATTCCACTGGGTATAAGAGTGAGCAATCTCAGAAATAGGAACAGAGAATCATCATCAACCAGCAAGAAAGAAGAGCCACCAGCAGAGCACATGGGCAATACCTGGGTGCAGTGGTGGCAGCAGCAGAGGTGCCATAGGCCAAACCCATGAGATGGAGCAGCAGGCATCCCAGCCTCTAGAGCAGTGGTTCTCACCTTTCCTAATGCTGCGCCCCTTTCAGACAGTTCCTCATGTGGTGGTGACCCCCAACCATAACATGATTGTCATTGCTACTTCATAACTGTCGTTTTGCCAATGTTATGTAAATATCTGATATGCAAGATGTATTTTCATTGTTACAACTGAACATAATTGAACATAATTCAATCAGTGATTCATCACAAAAACAATATGTAATTCCATATTGTGAAATATTTATTGCTAATGACAAATAAATGAAATTTTGTCTGGAAGCATGGTGTAGCATCTGCATGTGGGTGGACCCACCTGGAGACGATAGAGGAGCAGTGCCTAAGACCATCTCTCGACCCACAGGTTGAGAACCGCTGCTATAGATGGAGTAAGGCAGCGTGGGGCGACCTCTGGTCATCACTCAGTGGAGAAGTGTGGTGACTCGCTAACTTGCTTGTTGTTAGGCGCCATCGACTTGGTTCCAACACAGAGCGACACTTTGCACAACAGAACAAAACCCTGCCTGGCCCTGCACCAGCCTCACACTTTGCACAACAGAACAAAACCCTGCCCGGCCCTGCACCAGCCTCACAGTTGTTCCGATGCTTGAGCCCATTGTTGCAGCCACTGTGTCACTCCATCTCATTTAGGCCTTCTTTTGTTTTGCTGCCTCTCTACTTTACAAAGCATGATGGTCTTCTCCAGGGACTGTCCTCTCTTGGCAATACGTCCAAAATATCTAAGAGGAAGTCTCACCATCCTTGCCTCTGCCATACTTCTTCCAAGATAGATTTGTTTGTTCTTTGGGCAACCATAGTTCTTTCAAGATCTTATCTTATGTGCCTCTAACTAGCCTTCTCCTCAAAAGGAGCCCTCCTGGTAAAGTGGGTGTGGTAGTTACATAATGCCATGTCAACTTGAAGATATAGAAGTGAAGGGGTGGAGTTTAGCCTGTCAGTCAGGTCACAGCCCGATGGCACCCTGCTGGGCGTGGCCTTCTCATAAGGAGGATCCTGGGAGCTTTCTCTGCCTTCACCTTCCTGCTGTAGAGTCATTCAGAGAGCTTCGAAAGACACTGCCGTTGCATCCACACAGCTCTGCACCACCTGGCCTGCATTCTGCATCACTGCATATGGTTGCGTGAGTTTGAAGAGGGATTTATGGACTAGTATCAGACTTATGGACTAATATCAGACTTATGGATTTGTTCTGGACTGGGCTGGGATGTTTGCCTGATCTATAATTACCTCTTGATATAAAGCTCTCTCTTACAAATATATGAGTGTCTCCGGATTTGTTTCTCTAGTCAACCTGGTCTAGCATAGGGGTTAAACACTGGGCTACAAACGGTCAGAGATCCAAATCAACCAGCTGCTCCAAGGAAGAAAGAGGAAGCTGTCTGCTACTGTAAATATTTACAGCGCTGGAGACCAAATGGTGCAGTTCTCCTCTGTCTTATTTCGACGATCTGAGTTGCAATTGACTCCATCAGTGGTGTGGGCTTGGCATTTTTGTATTGCTTTGAGGGGGTGGTGGTGGCATTTTTTGTTTAGCCTCTTTCCCCTCTTCTATTCACTCACTGCCTTGGAACTTTGAAGTGCTTAACAGTTACTAAAGAAATAAATGAAGCTGAAGACTGTGATATTGCAGCAAAATAGGATAAGGTGAAAGATTAAAAAATAGACCGTATTTAAGTCCTGATTAAAAAAATATTCCAAGAAACTTTTTATTGTGACTAAGTAAACATTGACTGAGCAGATCATCAATTTTACATAGAAAAATTCATACACATTTTATTTCAACTCATCCATTGCAATCCCTTCAGTGAAACACCACTTATCCTGTGTTCACTTATCCTAAGCTTCCTGTTTTCGTTCCTCCTTTCCTAACCCTCTGGACTTTGATGTTGGGGAAATGCTGCCCTTTTGGTGGTAAATGATTGATTATTCTACCACAGGGATGTTCCATGCTAGACTTGAAGGGTAATTAAGAGCCATAGTCTCTATCTGACCAGTAAGCCTGGTCTCTTTTATGATTTTGATTTCTGTTTCACAATTTTCTCCCACATTCTCCAGGCCCTTCAAACATGATCCTTTTTCAGAGCATTGGTAGTGGTAGCCAGGTACCATCTAGTTCTTTTGGTCTCAGGGTTATGGAGACTGATGCTGGTATAGTCCAATAGTCCATGTGTCTTTCAATTTTCATCATTCTTCTGGATGAGGAGAGACCAATATTTGCACCTTAGATGGCTGCTCATAAGTATTTAAGACCCCAGTGAGTAATCACTCAAGTAGGATACAGAACATTGTTTTTGTGAACTATGTCAAAGGATTTGGTTATGTCTAAGAAGTATTTATAACTTTGTCTCCTGCATACGCCATCACATTAATGGATATATTTTCAGCAAATATTCTTTGTCAAATCTATATATATTCATGGTATACTCCTATGTTCCCTCCCACAGCTATTCAGGGTGCATATCTACATAAGCATCTACTTGTAGATCCCCGCTATTTTAGGATTGTGTGTGTGGTAGTCACTTAATCTGGTGTCAATTTAAGGATTAAGAGTGTAGGGGTGGAGTCTAGGCTGTCAATCTGGGGATAGCCAATGAGAGTTCTGTGTGGGCATGTCCTTCTCCTGAGAATTCTGGGAAATCTGGTACTTCCTCCTTGGAGGTAGAAGACACCACTCTCTCTGCTACTCCCTGGGAGACATTGCAGAACACAAGTCACATGGACGCAACCAGACCTCGGAAGCCAGAAAAACCACAGAGAGACCCCTGCCAGCACTGAGATGCTTAAAACGCCACTGGACCCAAGGACTTTCCTGCATTTGGCTTCATTGCATGTGTTTCGTGAGTCTGAAGAGGACTTTATAGATTGGTATCGGACATATGGGCTAATATCAGACTTATGGACCTGATCTGAACTGGGCTGGGATGTTTTCTCAATGTTCAATTGCTCTTGTATATAAATCTGTTTCTTATATACATAGGTGTGTCAACGGATTTGTTTCTCTAGTCTACCCAGACTAACACAGTGTGTATAACAGCATTTACCTATGTTGCCTTTACAATTCTTGATTTTTTTCAGAACAAGTTTCTACCTACTCAGTGCCCCAATTTTCTCATCAGTAAAGTAAGAATAATAATCCAAATTCCATGTCATATATAGAGTTGATTAAACAATTTTTATTTGTTAAAAGTATATAGGATTTACCATGGTAATAATTGTAAGTGTATAATTCAGTGATCTTAATCACATTTATGGTGTGTAACCCTCACCACTATTTCCAAAAGTTTTTCATCATTTCAAATAAAATCTCAGTACCCCTTAAATAATAACTCCTCATATCCTCTTCCCTCTAGCCTTAGTAAATAATAAGAAAACTTTAGTCTATATACATTTGCCCACTCTAGATAATTTGTGTAGACAGGATCATACAATATTTCCTTTATAAAAAATATTTCTTTATTTAATGCCTGATCTATTTCAATTAGCAGAATGTCCTTAAGGTTCATCTATTATTTCATTTCTCTTTATGGATGCATAATACTCTATAATATCTATTTTCTTAATTCTTGGGAATTTAGCTTTCAGGCAAACCAAAGAAATGGAAATGTATTTCATCCATTATTTAATTTCTCTTTATGGATGATAATCCATTAATCTGTTGATGGACACTTTGGTTTCTTCCACCTTTTGGCTATTGTGGATAATGCAGCAATAGACAATGTATGCAATCAATTATGTGAATCACTTTTGTTCAAGTCTTGGATATATATGTAGAAGTGAAATGGCGGATCATTGGGCAATTCTCTGTTTTACTTTTTAAGGAACTGCCAAGCTGTTTTCCACAGTGGTTATACCATTTTAAATTCCCATTACCAATAGACAAGGGTTCCAATTTCTCCACATCCGCACCAACACTCCACCACCCCCTCCCATTTTTCTGAGAATAGCCATCTTACTGTTTGTGAAGTGGTATCTCATTGTGGTTTTGAGTTACAATTCCTTGGTGACTAATGATGCTGAGCATCTTTTCATGTGCTTATTGACCACTTGTATATCTTTGAGAAATATCTATTCAAATCCTTTGCCTATTTTTACTTCAGATTGTTCATCTTTTTGTATTGTTGAGTTGTAGGAGTTCTTTATACATTCTGCCTATTAAACCCTTATCAGTTAGGCAAGTGATAGGGCATACTCTTCCTGTCTTATAGATAAGTATATATTCTGATTGTTTGATACTTCTGCAATACTCAGTCATTACTCACTGCCGTCGTGTCAATTCTGACTCATTTTGACCCTATAGGACAGGGTAGAACTGCCCCTGTGGGTTTCCGAGACTGTAACCATTTGGGGAGTAGAAAGCCTTGTCTTTCTCCTAAGGAGCAGTTAGTAGTTTCCAACAGCTGAGCCAGTAAATATTTCAAATATAGTAATTCCCAATTGTATCCATTATTCTTTTTAGCTTTTCTCTTGCTTTTTAAGAAATTTCTTTTATTTTTTTATATTTTTAAGAAATTTCAATGATCATATATTTCATTTAGCTTCCTAGTTCTTTTTCGTGTTGCTTTTGGGTTTCTACCTGTCTTTCTTTGAGATACCTTGTCTATGGATTTTGAGTCCTGTAGTACATTTGCATTGTTAGCAATGAAGGGTTGTAGATAAGGTTCAGTTATCTGAGATATGAATGTATCTATAGCATAACTTTTATTACTAGAATATATCATTATAAGTATTTAAAAGACTTTTATTATGAATTGGGTAAAGTTAATTATGAATGAGTTAGCATGATATTGTTGTGGTTTTGTTGTTAGGTGCCATCAAGTTGGCTTTGACTTTTAGTGACTCTATGTACAACAGAACAAAGTGCTGCCTATTGTACCATCCACACAATTGTTATGTTTGAGTCCACTGTTGCATCCACTGTGTCAATCCATCTCAATGGAGGTCTTCACTTTTTGCTGATCCTCTATGTTACCAAGCATGATATGTGGTTTGAGGGGGGCTGCCAGCCCCCCACCACTATTCGTGGGTTTAGTTAGCACAATTGTACGGTTGAGATATATAAATATTATATTAAAGTCATCGAGAGCATGAGAGATAAAAGAGATATTAAAATCGTGGAGTCAAACACATTTCATGGTAGCAATGCTCACCTCAGCCCCGCTTGGTGGTCCACATGAAGAGAGGGGGAAAGGAAGGAGGACAAGGGGAAAGGGAACAGGGGAACAAGGAAGGGAGAGGAGAGGGGGAACCAACGAGAGGTCAAG
>NW_022103923.1:4685938-4687182 GCF_000313985.2 Echinops telfairi
CATACACACAATAGGAAGAGGAGGGATTGGGGGTATACATGTGACAAGATGGGCGGATCCTCAATTCAGGATGGCAGCTTAACTTTGGATGTTATGGAGTGGGTTTGATCTGTTTTCTGGATTTCCATAGGAACCATTAGCAGTAGGGTGTAAACCCCACCTACAGGAACCAAATCAATGATTGCAGGCCTGTCCATTGTCCTTAACAGCAGGGAGCAGGGCCTACCCTAGTCTGGTGACTGACTGTCTTCAGGGAGGATGTCTGTAAGTATCTGACCTCCCCCCACAATGATGTCCTTTTCTAGGGGCTGGTCTGACCTGATAACATGTCCAAAGTACATGAGACAAAGTTTTACCATCCAGGCTTCTCAGGAGCATTCTGGTTGTACTTCTTCCAAGACAGTTTGTTTGTTCTTCTGGCGTCCACAGTGGCGCATTTCAATATTCGTTGTCAGCACCATCATTCAAATGCGTCAGTTCTTTTTCAGTCTTCTTTATTCATTGTCCAGCTTTCATATGCATGTGGTGGGTTGATCAAAAAGACCACATGCCCCTTAATCCACAGAGTGATGACTTTGCCCTCTAATACTGGAAAAGAGGTTTTAAGCAGATCTGCTCAATGCAAGCCACATGGCATTTGATTTCTTGACTCTGCTTCCAGGAGCATTGATTGTGGACCCAGCTCAAATGCAAACCTAGACAACTTCAATCTTTTCTCCATTTATCATGAGGTAGCCTATTGGTCCTTTTATGAGGATTTTTGTTTTTCTTACATTGAGTTTAATCCACACTGAAGGCTGCAGTCTTTGATCTTCATCAGTAGCGGCTTCAAGTCTTCTTGGCTTTCAGCAAGCAAGGTTGTCTCATCTGCATATTGTAGGTTGTTAACCAGCCTTCCTCAAATTCTGATGCCATGCTCTCCTTATTCTTGTCTAGCTTCTCAGATTATTTGTTCGGCATGCATCAATGGGCTCAAACATGTGAACAACTGGGAGGCTGGCGTAGGACTAGCTGGTGTTTTGCTCTGTTGTATGAGTCAGAATCAACTTGATTCTAACAAGAACAGTAACATGCAGACTGAATAAGTATGGTGAAAGGATACAACCCTAAAACACACCTTTTCTGATTTTAAATTATGTAGTATCCCCTGTTTGGTTCAGACAATTGTCTCTTGGTTTGTGCACAAGTTCAGAATGACTACAATTAAGTGCCTGGTCTTGGCACAAGGGACTCCGTTCTGAATC
>NW_022103923.1:4687772-4690288 GCF_000313985.2 Echinops telfairi
TGAGGCCTCTGTGTGGGCATGGCTTTCTTCTGAGAATTCTGGGAATGCCTGTATTTCCTCCTTGGAGGCAGGAGACACACTTCTCTCTCTGTGCACTCCCTGAGACAATGCTCTACTGACAAGACCCATGGCATTATGCTGATAGACCCTGTGCCCTGGGAACTGGAGAAGCCATGTGGAGACCCCTACAGCGCTGAGATGCTTACAACACCACTGGATCCAAAGATTTTCTACCCACTGGCCTGTGATCGCCCTGCATTCAGCGTCATTGCATGTGTTTTGTGAGTCTGAAGAGGACCGTATGGATTGGTATTAGACATATGGGCTAATATTGGACTTATGGGCTTGGACTGAACTGGGTTGGGATACTTTCTTAATGTACAATTACCCTTTATATAAAACTCTTATATACATATGATTTACTGTGCATTTGTTTCTCTAGTCTACCCGGACTAACACATTATGGTACCAGGAGTGGCGTATATAGTTTTTCATGATACACACATTTGGATGCCTTCGCATAGTCAATGAAACACAAGTAAACATCTTGCTGGTATTCTCTGCTTTCAGCCAAGATCTATGTGATGTCAGCAATGATACCCCTGCATGCCACATCCTCTTTTAACTCTGGCCTGAATTTCTGGAAGTTCCATATCAATGTGCTGGTGCAACTGTTTTTTAATTATCTATTTAGTTCAGCATGTGATATTAATGATATTGTTTGATAATTTCTATTTTCTGTTGGGTCACCTTTCTTTAGAATGGGCACAAATATGGATCTCTTCCAGTTAGTTGGCCAAGCAAGCTATCTTCCAAATTTCTTGGCATAGACTAGCGAGTGCTTCTGGTGCTGCATCAGAGTTTTTGAACGTTTCAATTGGTATTCTGTCCGTTCTTGGAGCCTTGTTTTTCTCTAATACCTGCAGGTCAGCTTGGACTTCTTCCTCCAATACCATCAGTTTGTGATCATATGTTTCCTCTTGAAATGGTTAAATGTCAAGCATTGTGTGTGTGTGTGTGTGTGTATGTGTATGCATGCGCAGTGACTTTGTAGTCCTTCCATTGGTTTTTTTTATGCTTCTTGCACCATTCAATGGAAGTCCTGGTGGCATAGTGGTTTACACATGGAGCTGCTAACCGCAAGGTCAGCAGTTTGAAACCACCAGCATCTCTGAGGGAGAAAGAGGATGCGTTCTACTTCCACAACAAGGAAGGGTCAAAAAAAAAAAAAAGAAGAACCGTCTTGGAAACTCACAAAAGCAGTTCTATCCTGTCTTATAGTATTTCTAGGAATCAGAATGAACTTCATAGCAGTGAGTTTACTTTTGGTTTGACATTACTAAACATTTTGCCCATAACATCCTTTAATAGTATAACACTTGGATTTTTTTCTTCAATCCTTTTATCTTGAGATATGCTGAGCTTGTTCTTCCCTTTTGTTTTCCTAACTCCAAGTCTTTGCACTTTCCATTACAATGATTTACTTTGACTTCTCAAGCTCTCTTTTAAAATTTTCTGTTTGGCTCTCTTGCTTCATCATTTCTACCACTGGCTCTTGAACATAGAATAACTAAAGTAAGTCTCAGAGTCGCTTCCGACTGGTTTCTTTCTTTCCTATCTTTTCAATGATCTTTTGCTTTCTTCATGTATGATGTCCTTAACTTGTCAGGTCTTTCTCATCACGAGTGTTCGATGTGTCAACGTTTTTCTTGAGATCATTTCTAAATTCAAGTGTGATATACTCAAGGTTGCATTTTGGCTCTCATGACTTTGCTTCATTTTCTTCAGCTTCAACCTGAACTTTCAAACAAGCAATTGATAGTCTGTTCTACAGCTGACTCCTGGTGTTATTTTGGCTGATAAGATTGAGCATTTTCATCATCATTGCTTACTGTCAGCTTGATTCCTGTCCATTCTATCTATTGGGTTCCTTGTGTATAGTACTGTTTATGCTGCTGAAAAGAGGTATTTGCAACAATGAAGTCATTGGTCTTGCAAAATTGTATCATGTGATTGCCAGGTTCATTTCTATCACCAAGGCCATATTATCCTTCCTCTTTGTTTTCAACTTTCACATTATCAATGCATCTTGGTTGTAGGTTAGATCAATTTCTGACTGAACAAGTTGGTAGATCCCTTTTGACCCATTTAGAAGTTGTTTTGTTTGTTTGCTTGCTTGTTTTAAAGTGAAGGGGAAATACACGTGGATTATGCTTCCAGTGAATCTCCTTGGACCATAGACCAAGGATGTGATAGCCTTGCTATTATACAAAGTGCATTGGAAAATGGATTATTGAAGATGTCATTAGATTAAAATCTAACACCTTATCATTTGATCTACCTTTTGACTCATTTTAAATTTGTTTTGGTGTTTTAAAAAAGCTATAGAGATACTAACTGAATTACTGGTTTTTTTTGGGTATGCCGGGGAAGTTGAGGGGAAATGGGTTGCTAATAACAATGAGTATTAGAAAGAAGAAAATGGGGAACCGATTACAAAGAACTATATGTGACCT
>NW_022103923.1:4690912-4692945 GCF_000313985.2 Echinops telfairi
ACAAGCAGAAAATGCTATATGGGAAGGCTTGGTGACGTGAAGGGGCGGGCACTCATCTTTCTTGAACAATAGAAATCCCAGACATAGGCCTTTTCTATATTTATAGTTCAAATTTATATTACCCTCATGGTTTAGTAATCCCACGCTATAAAACCAATGTAAAAAATTGTCCAGGCCCAGTGATATGCGCTTGAGAACCTGCTGCTGTTCCAATTATAGTTAGTTGCCTCTCAGTTCCTAGTCTATCCTTCGCCCTGCTTTGTGATACTGGGCTTTGTAAACATTTCTCCATTGCCAGCTAGTGCGATATTAGGCTTTGTCAGGTGAGGGCGCTAGAGGAACACGGTAGAGCCGAATCGAAGTTGGAGGTTTCTTTGTCATTGGGGTGTGTTCTATTCCTCCATCCCTGGTGCATCTCCGGGGGTGCGCAGGAGCCTAGTGGCACCCCACTCGTCAGCATTTTTTACCAGGTCCCAGTGGGCAGTGAGTGTTCTTGCCAGCAGTAGCACACATTGTGAGTTTTGCTGCCGCCCTTCCCCCTCCTTCCCCCCCAAACAGGCAGCTCCCTACTGCGCAGCAGTGAGCTGAGCCGAGCCGTGCCCTCTTTGGCAGCCTTAGCCTGCCAGCTTTGGACAAGCTCTACCTCTGCACCTCTGAGGACCTTCAGAAGGCTGCCGCCAGCTCTCCCCCGAGGCTTCCCCCCACCCCCCAGCCCCCAGCCCTAGAGGTAATCCCTGCTCCCTGCCGTGCTATTTCTCTCTGTGTGTGCATATATGCATATACATATCGTTAGAGAGATATATGATAGATAGAGATGTCCTTTACCTTTTTAGTAATTGCCTTTATCTACTTGATAATTCTTGGAATGATATTCAGATTACTAGTGTCATCTCTGCATCCTGATCAGACGCTGACAAAAGGAAATTCAAAGTGCCCAGGCTGCATGCGATTCACGGAGAAAATAACGCTCCCAGTACTGGTGAACTAACTGAGCCCTGGTGGCGGAGTGGTTATGTGTTGGGCTTCGAACTGCAAAGTCAGTCGTTCGAAATCACCAGCTGCACTGTGAGAGAAGGGCAGTTCTACCCTGACTCTAGAGGGTCGCTTTGAGTCGCAATGGACCCGATGGCTGTGAGTGCAGTGTGACTGTGGAACTAACAGTGGAAAACTACGAAGGAAGTTTCCTCACAAGGAAAACAACTCAAGGGAAGAAGGCACAGGCAGATCACACCAAACGGAAGGATTAGAATCCCTCAACCCACCGATAAACCAAAACTCACTGCCCTCCAGTCAATTCTGATCCACAGTACCCTTGTAGGGCAGGGCAGGACTGCCCCCATCGGGTTTCTGAGATTGTAACGCTTTACGGGAGCAGCCAGCCTCATTTTTCTCCCATCGAGCTGCGGGTGGGTTTGCCCTGGTGGTTAGCAGCCCACCGCTTAACCGAGAGAACATAAAATCAGTCTCGCTTGGACCGTTAGACACCTACAAGATGAATTAAAAACACGAAGGAAGAACAAAGTTCGTCTCTGTGCGTGTGGGTACCCTATTTTTTGGCTACCATTTGTATAAAAACAAAACAAAAATGATTAAAAGAACAAAACAAAAACTATCCTTTCCCCTTTGAAATGCCTTGGCACCTTTGTCAAAAATCAATTGACTATAAATAATATAAGCGTTTATTTCTGGGTTCCCAAGTCTGATCTATTGATTGCACTGTATAACCTTATGCCAGCACTACATTGTCTTGGTCACTGTCCCATTGCTGTTGCGTAGATTCTGACTCATAGTGACCCTACTGGGCAGTGTAGAATCCCAAAGGTTTCCAAGGCAGTCTGCTACAAAAGCAGATGCTACATCTTTTTCCCACAGAGGAGCTGATGCCTTCAAACCACCAACCTATGGGTTAATAGCTGCATGCTTACAATTGGGAAGTGAAAGTTCGCCTATTTTGTTCTTTTTAAAACTTGTTTTGTGTGTTCTGGGTCTTTTGCCTTTGATTTCAGAATCAGTGTTAAGCCAGAAACTGTAAT
>NW_022103923.1:4693852-4695511 GCF_000313985.2 Echinops telfairi
TTGTATCCTAGCAAACCCCTAGACACCATTATGATCTCATGCTAATGATCTCCCTTATTCAGATAATATGTCTCCATGGTTGTCTTGTCCTTGTCCCATTTAAAACTTAATGAATGTTCTCTTTATAATTAAAAACAACAACAAACGAGGGACAAATGTTTGCCAGCACATGCACTGATATGCACCACATGAGAGGAACCCCCAAATTAAGAGTTTATGTATGGACTGTTGGCATACCTACCCATCCTACCTGTAGGAACAGTGCGTTATTTAACGTGGCTCTTTTAGCCAGTCTCTAATTCCCTGAAACTGACCTTTCCCTGCATGGGTCTGATAAGAAGGTTGGGGAAGATACTGATAGTATTCACCTGTGAGTAACTGGGGACAGGATTTGCTGGAGTGGCATCATGCTTTGTATAAAAGGAGTCCTCTGACAAGCAGAAGGAGGAATCGCATTCAGCAAGAGACAGGAGTGGAGCATGTCCTCTGGACCCCAGATCTCTGCGCAGGGAACCTCCTGGATCCAGAAGACAGCTAGACAATCGGAGCTGCAGCAGAACCAGAGCATGGAGCAGAGTGATGGACTTCCTAATCCACTGGGCAAGTCAAGATGAGTGCTTTTGTGCAGGAGGCTGGCTTGCGGGTCGGGTGACTCTGGTCACTTATTTCAGGATGCTGGGCTTGCTGACCCACAGAGCTTGAGTTGAATGTCTTCAGGTTGAGGCTGACAGCAGAGTGTTAAGCCCCTTTGGGCATTTATTAGCAGACCTGAAACTTTATAACATGTCCTGATAAACAATTACCCTGAGCATTTCTCACTGGCATTACCATTTGTAAACTTCCTTAATAAATTTGTTTGGTCATGAATTTTGTCTGTGAATTTCTGTGTAGCCATTGCAAAGGATATTAGAACCCTATAGAGGTCAAATTGAGAACACCAATTAAGACATTACACTTTAAAGAGAGAAAATTCTAGTAAGCCTTTATATTTACTGTGAAATGGGGAAAAAACATCTCTGTGGAAGGGATGGAAAGTTCTCTAAGTTAAATTACCCTGGAAAGTAAGCAAATGTTCTTTGGGTAGATCTGTATCAAAATCATTAGTTTTTAAGGCTTTTGCTGTTACAATATGTTCTTTGCTTAGAAGATATTAACTCTGCAGATCTATGAAATATTCAAGAAGAATTATCTCCCAATAATCAGACTTTTTATTTCAAATCTGTGGGATTTTAATAAGAATTGTGTTGAATCTATAGGTCACTTCAACAAGAATTGCAATCTTAACAATGAGTTTTTTAATCTGTGAACATGGGATGTCTCTCCATTTATTTAGGTCTGTTTTAATTTACCTTGGCAATGTTTTGTAATTTTCAATATACAGGTCTTGTATTTCTTTTGTTAAATTTATTCCTGAAAAATAATTATACTAATAACAATCAGTATAAGGAAGAAGAAAATGTTCTAAAATGGATTGTGGTAATGATTGTACAACCCTTTTTTATATGATTGATCTATTGAACTGTCATTTTTTGGATGAAGTGCCAATAAAACTGTTTTCTCCCCTGAGAAGAATTTATCTCAAAGGATGGCACTGAATCTGCAGCTTCGGGAGAAGGATATATCTGACCAGAGCACACAGGAGCAGATGACGGGGGAGGA
>NW_022103923.1:4697529-4698786 GCF_000313985.2 Echinops telfairi
AAAAAAAATTTACTTCTGAATATTTTATTTTTTTGAATGCCAGTGTGAATGGACTTGTTTTCTTAATTTCATTTTTGGACTGTTTATTGCTCTCATGTGATATGATCTTGTATCCTGTAAGCTTGCTGAGTTTATGTATTAATTTTAATAGTTGTGTGTGTGTGTATGTGTGTGTGAATTCTTTAGGGTTTTCTACATATTTTCCATCTGCAAAATAAAGACAGTTTTAATTTGACCTTACTGATCAGGATGCCTTTTTTCCCCTTAACTTATGACACTGGTTAGTGCCAATTTAACGCTGAATACAAGTGTCAAGAGTGGTTATTCTTGCCTTGTTCCCAATCTTAGGGAGAAAACATCAGATATTACACTAATAAGTATGATGTTAACTTCAGGACTTTCATAGATTAAAAAGAAACTGGCTGAGAGTTTTTATTGCAAATGCTTTCTCTGTATGTATTGAAGGTGATTGTGTGGCTTTTGTCCTATTACCGTATATGCTCGTGTATAAACTGAGTTTTCCAGCACATTTTATATGCAGTTTTTGTGGTAAAATTAGGTGCCTCAGCTGACATTCGGGTTGGCTTATTTGCAAGTATATACGGTATGTTGTTTATTTACAAGTGAATTTCATTTTCCTCACTTTTTAGAAGGAGATTGGGATTTTTCTAACTTTATGGCTAGAACTCTCCCTTTTGTTGTTTTGTGAAGCTAAAAATAGTAAGTAGGCTCTCTAACCTCTGTTCCTCTCCCTACTTTTATCTAGACTTGGTCTTTCTTTTGTCTCTCTTTATCCCTGTCCTGTTCAATCTGGATTCTTCAGTACTTCTCAGTGTGGATGTTTACCCTTATAGGACATGTTGGCTCATGTGATGACTCAATTCTAAGAGCTCATGTGATTCAGGTTGCTTCAGGCCTCTCAAACTTTACTGCAGACCCTTGGCATTTACCAGCTGTGAGACTGTGAAACCCTCTACACTTTTAGCTCCTCTTTTCAGTTTGGCTCAATGTTGGTTCATGTTCTCTACTCAGTGAGATGTCCTGTTGCTTCCTTAGTCACCTTTCTTTGTTTCCACATATACTAATACTTTAGGTATTGTAATGGTCATTGCGTAGTGGACACAATAAGGCATTACTTGCTCCTATTTTGGGGTTTGGGCAGGCAGGTGGTGGTGGTGGGGCAGATACTTTACCATCTAGTTTTCTTATATAAAAATCTCCTGTTTAGAAAGAAAGCTAGCTGAAGACAAAGCGGGT
>NW_022103923.1:4700725-4703070 GCF_000313985.2 Echinops telfairi
TTTTTTTCATGTTAATTCTTAAAACAAAACAAAAACCAACCAAGGAAACAGTAATGTAATGGAATCCAAGTGTGCAAGTATAAATCAAATTAATTAACTGAGAATAACTTATAAAAAGATGGTGAAAAATCTAAAAACTAAACGAAAAGCTTTTTTATCTTGAATAGAACAGGATAAACAAAAAGGAATTATGTTGCATATTGAAAGTCCATGAAAATAAGTATGGAATACTGATTGTAAGGATTGACACATAACCCCCTCCCCGCCAGGGGGATGAACAACACATGTGGGTGAAAGGAGACAGTGGACATTGTGAGATACGAAAATAATAACTTATGATTCATCAAGGGGTCACGAGGGTGGGGGGAGGGAAGAGGAGCTGATATCAAGGACTCAACTAGAAAGTAAATGTTTAGAAAATGATGATGGCAACATGTACAAATATGTTTGATACAATTGATGTATGGAATGTTATAAGAACTCTAAGAGTCCCCAATAAAATGATTTTCTTTAAAGAAAATAAGTAGGAAATGTATATTTCTCCTGTCTGTATATTTTACTTAGCAGTCATATAAGAAAACATACATTTACTGTTTTCCCACTTACTTTTATTGGACATCCACTTGAAAGTCATGACAAATAAACGAAATCATCACAATAAAGAATCATAAACAAACAAACAATGAGTCTCACTGCCGTCAAGTGGATTCTGACTCATAGCAGCCATATAGGGTAGGGGAGAACTGCTGCTGTGAGTTTCCAAGACCATAACTCTTTACAGGAGTAGACAGCCTCATCTTTCTCCCATGGTGAGCCTGGTGGTTTCAAACTTATGACTTTGTGGTTAGCAATGCAACCTGTAACCCACTTTGACACCAGGCCTCTGGGGAGGAAAACAGTAAAAAAAATTTTTGGGGGTAAATATATATTATCAAAAGAGTTGCCATTTCAACAAGTAAATCTTAAGTTTTAAATCAATGTGGTTTCAAATATTTTTTCCAACTAGCTAGCATATTCCAAATTTAGATGCTTTAAGCATGTCCCCTTGCTCATTGGTGCTGTTTCAGCGCCATTGGGCAGTTCCTAATCTTGAGGACCCTAGATACAAAAGAATGAAATACCGCCCAGTCCTGTGCCATCCTCACAGTTGTTCTTACCATGTTCTTGATCATGGAAAGATTAATGAAAGGTCATAGTCAGAAACATTGAAACTCCATTGCAGAGTGATGATGTCTAAATAATTTGAGAATCCAACAGAAAATTAATGGGTAAGCATCTCATTAAATATCGTCTAGTAATTGTCTGAGATTTGATGAACACTGACAGTTACTCCAGCAGCCATCTCTGCTTCCTGTGGCATCCAGAAGCCGTCTGTACTTCCTTCTTCACCCTGTCAAAGCAGTTTGTCCGTGTTGTCAATTAAGAGGAACTTAAGGAACCCTGGTGGCTTCGTGGTTATGTGTTGGACTGCTAAACATAAAGTCAGCAGTTCAAAACTACCAGGTGCTCCTTAGGAGACAGATGAGGCTTTCTACTCCTGTAAAGAGTTACAGTCTCAGAAACCAATAGGGCAATTCTGCCCTGGTGGGTGTAGAGGTTACCTATTGGGCTGTGATCCGATCCCCATGGTCAGTAGTTCACAACCACCAGCTGCTCTGCAGGAGAAAAACTGGGTTTTCTACTCCTGTAAACAGTTACAGTTTCAGAAACCCACAGGGAGGTAACTGAGCCAGCATTGACTCTGTGGCAATGAGTTTGGTTTGGGTCTACAGGGTCACTATAAATCGGAATCAACTTCATGGCAGTGAGGTAGGGATTTTTGTTTTGTTTTAATAGGAAGCAGAGCTTAAGGAACAGGGTCACTATAAATTGAAATCGACTTCATGGCAGTGAGGTGTTTTTTTAAAACAGTAAGCAGAGCTTGAGGAATAAAACTGCCTAAAAATCATATCTAAGAAAAAACAATTTCTTGTAAGCCAGTTCAAAATTTCTTGGCGCTGATACAGTGGTTAAGGTAAAGATTTAAAGTTGCCTGGATAGCCAACAATCTCTCGAATTTGATTTTAGGAAAGGAGCTAAAGAGGAAGTAAGTAAGAATGGAACAAGATCACAAAAGAATTGCTGAGAGACAAAAGAAAGAAAAGAAAAGGAATAAAAGAAAAAGCCTATGCAGGTGATCGATCCCCTAAAGCCTGCTTTCAAAGGACTTTTTCCAAGTGCTGTTTTTATTTATTACATGTCTACCTGGTAAATTTTAATTCTGTAAACTCTAAGGGGATGGAACCACCTGCCATTGTTAACCATGTAACACTTCAGTTAAAACTGTTTTTTTTGTCCGCCCCCCC
>NW_022103923.1:4704019-4708580 GCF_000313985.2 Echinops telfairi
GTGTCAAGCACATTTGTACATTTGTTGCCCTCATCATTCTCAAAACATTTTCTTTCTACTTGAGCCCTTGGTATCAGCTCCTCATTTTTTTTTATCAGCTCCTCATTTTTTCCTCCCTTCCCCCACTCCCTCCCTCATGAACCTTGATAAATTATAAATTATTATTTTCCTATCTTACAACTTCCGCTGTCTCCCTTCACCCATGTTTCTGTTGTTCGTGGTGGTGGGGTGAAATTGTGTTAATATGTCAATCATTGTGATCAGTCCTCCCTTTTCTCCTCACCTCCTCCTACCCTCATGGTATCACTACTCCCATTATTGTTCCTGAGGGGTCCTGTATTACCATCCTTGAAGCATAATATTCAATGAAGAGTTCCGGACTGAAACATACAATTAAAGAGGGCAATTGCATTCATTTAAATCACAAGTTCCCAAATTTATTTGGCTACTGCCCCCTTCCCAGAAACAAACAAAGAAATAACTTAGTGCCCTCCTGGCAATTAAAAAAATTTGTACTGATAAAAAAAAATTGTACTGTAGCCCACAATCCAGGATCCAGCATAGGTATCTGCTTTTGCATCTCCCCCTCCCCCTCCCCGTCTCCTCCCCCTATGAATTGTTCTAGTGCCATCCTGGCGGGTGATATCAGCCACTTTGTCAAACACTGATTTAAACTTTTTTATTGCATACCTACTGTGTGTTATGGCTAATTCTAAACACTAAGAATAGAAAGCAAAACAGGTAGAAATTCCTATCTGTATGAGATCATATTTTTATGGAAAGAGCGGACAAAAGTAGTATCAATAAGTCATCTTATAACCTCCAACCCCCCAAATTCAATGTCTTCTAGTCTAACAGAGTAGAACTGCCCTTGTGGGTTTCCAAGGCTATAATACATCTTTAGGAGGGTAGAAAGCCTGCATTATACTTTTGTGTTTCATGCTTTATCCTTATTATTTATTTTTTAAGATTTTTTTAAATCCAGAGTAAAAGATAAGGAACGATTTATTCTGATCTGTCTCGTGTTTCCTTGAAGTATATATTTGAAAAATATCATTTTATGGCCTGCTTAGCATCAGGGCCTGGGAGCCTTTTTTCTGCCAAGGAGGGTCATTTGGATATTTGTAACTGTCTTCGTGGGTCACACTGGGAGGAGACCCTGCCATTGAGTTTCTGAGGCTTTGTCAATCTTTTCTAGGGGCAGAGAGCCTCATTCTTCTCCGTCCAAGTGGCTAGTGAGTTTGAACTGCAGAATTTGAGTTGAGCAGTCCAACGTTTACCCACCAGCGCTACCAGGGCTCCTTAGCGAGAATCACAACTCTTATTATCTTCTTCAAAAAACTATTTTGAACAAAGCATTTTGCAAGTGTCTTCATTTGGCCAGCCCACAGAAGCCAATTCTCTAGATTATTAAAATACAGTTCGCTGCGTGTTCTCCAATGGTCACCCAGGCTTGGGGAATGTGGCGCTGCTGTGACACAATGGCACTTGTATCCCGCGCGTCCAGGCAACGCCAGATTCTCTTTGACAGTGTAGAAGACCTAAGAAAGGACATATTCTCTCGAAGACATATTATAAATTCTGACACAAGGGCACCTTATTTGAAAACAATACAGATCAGATTGCTATTTAAAGGCTAATGCTCACATACTGTTTTGCGTGTAGATGTTCATTGCTCAGCTAATAAACTGGACATTATTGTAAGTGATAAATGCATGTATCATTCTTTGTAACAGAGCCTAATTAACACATGCCTTCCCTGCCCTCAAAAAAGCCATTGTCATCATCATAACCTAATAAATTATAACTGAATTGATTATCTCACTCACACAAGGCTGATATTTTAACTACCAAGGCAATTACTGTAGCAAAGAATTTTATAAATAGAATTGATAGAAGGCATGACTTTTCAAAATATTTCTTGATCTCTTTATCTTAGGGAAAAGGCCGTCTTTGATCTTTCTGCGACAGAGATGAACTGAAACTCGTTTGCTTTTGTTTTATCAGTGCTCAGCATTATTGGTGCTTCTGTGTGTGTGTGAACAATTTACACGCGCTTGTGTAGATTTGTATAACAACCCCCAGAATCTGAATACGGAATCATTGCATCATTTCCCACAACTCCCTTATGCTATCTCATTAGAGCCAAGTTGGCCGACTGTAGCTGAGACAAATCCTGTGGCCTCTCTTCTTAGGGCTCAACAATTAAGTCATTCTTTTTTTTTCTTTTTAAAGGGTTGTAAAATAAAAATACAAACAACTCAAAACAAAGAATATGTGACAGAGACCATATGTGGACCACAAAAATCTGAAACATTTACTTTAGCATCTCATCACCCTTCCCCCAACATCTGATGCTCAATAACCATTGCCCATTGAACTGCTAACCACAAGGTCAGTAGTTCAAAACTACCCACTCCTCTGCAGGTAAGGGAAGAGATTTTTTTGGTCTACTCCTGTAACCCTTTACAGACTCAGAAACCCAGAGGGGTAATTCTACCCTGTCTTATAGGGTTGCTGTTGTGTTGGAATTGACTCGATGGCAGTGAGTTTGGGTTAAGTTTTTGGTATGCCACTATAGTTTGTCTTTTAGAAATGTTATATGGATAGACATACAATTTGTAGCACTTTGAGACTGGCTTCTTGTCCTCAGGAATAATGCCTTCAAGATTCATCCATGTTGCTGCATGTTTCCCTTATTTTATTGCTCAGTAGAATGCCATTGTTTATCAACATCTGTTTATCCATTCATCCGTTGAGGGACATCTGGGTTGTGTCCAGTATTTAGCAGTTCTGACTAAGGCTGCTATGAACATTCAGGTACAGATTTCTGGGTGAATGCACATTCTCATTTCTCTAGGTTAAATACCTAGGAGTGGGAAATCTGGGTGAATGTAAGTTCTCATTTCTCTAGGGTAAATACCTAGGAGTGGATTTCTGAATCAGAGGATAAGTGTATGTTTAATTTTATTAAGAAAAATGTGCCTGTTTTTCAGCATGACTGTACCAGTTTGCATTCCAATCAGCAATATATGGAAGCTCTAGTTGCTCCAGATCCTGGTCAGCATGAGGTATTGTCAATATAGCTTCTGATTGTTCCCCATTCCCATAATTGTATAGCTGTAGCTCATTGTGGTTTTAATTTGCATTTTCCTAATGGCTAATGGCAACAGCCCTGATGGTACAGTGGAAACGTGCTCAGCTACTAAGTAAAAGGCTGGTGGTTCAAACCCATGAGCTACTCCTCAGGAAAGAGAGGTGACACTCTGCTTCCATGAAGATTACAGCCTCAGAGAGCTATGAAGAAGTGCTTCTACTCTAGCCTATCGACTCACTATGAGTTGGCATCAACTAGTCAACAACAGGCTTGGCGTGTGTGTGTGGCTTAATACCTAATGAAAGCAGCCCTGGCGGCACAGTAGTTAGACACTGGGCTGCGATCTGCAAAGTGAGCAGTTCAAAAGCACCTCGGGAATAAGATAGAACTTTCAAGTCTTATGAAGAGTTAAAGTCTCAGAAACCCACAGGGCCGTTTTACCATGTCCCATAGGGTCACTATGAGTCAGCATTGACTCAAAGGCGGTGAATTTGGGTAGTGGGTTACATGTTGCTCTTGATCAAACATCTTTTCGTTTTCTTAATAGCGTCTTTCAGAAAGCAAGAATTTTTATTATTGATGCAGCCCAGTTTATTAATTTTTAATTTTATTATGCTTTTGGTATCACTTTTTCTGGCTTCTTTCACGTAGTAAAATCATTTATGATTCATCTATGCTTACTCAGGAAGCAAAAGCTCCTTCCCTGATATTGCTGAGCAGTGTTTCATGGTACGGTGTATCACAGTTGGGTCATTACCAGCTGCAGGAGACGCAGAGGCCTCAGGTGGAACTTATGGCTAGCTTACAGGGACAGAAACAATTATTGATATATGGCATGTCTATACACTAGTATACAGGCAGACCTGAGAGGAAATTGTAGGCTCAATTCCAGGCCACCACAATAAAATGAATGACAATAAAGGAAATCGCCTGCATTTTTGGAGGGAGGTTTCCAAATGCATATGCAAGTTTTGTTCGCACTGTCTTCTAAGCTATTACATGTAGAGCAGCATCCTGAAAAGGTTCCAAATAGGGTGAGAGTCATCTCAGACTCAAAATGAGCACATGCCCTTGGAAAAATGTTATACCTTGGGCTGTTAACTGTAAGGTCAGCAGTTCGAAACCACTAGCCACTCCAAGGGAGAAAAAAAATGAAGCTTTCTACTCCTGTGAAGAGTTACAGTCTTGGAAAACCACAGGGGCAGTGCTACCCTGCCCTGTCAGTCTCGGTGAGTTGGCATCAACTCGATGGCAGTGAGATATTTCTTGCTGGTTTCATTTTCCTTCTGTCTGAGGGCTTTCCTTTCACATTTCTTATAGTGAGGGTCTCTTGATGAATTTTCACCTTTTGTATGTCTGAAAATGTATGGTTTTCTTGATTCTTTCAGAATAGGCTTCTGCTGCAAACTGAGTTTTAGGTTGACTTCGTGTTATTTTCCCTTTCTTTCTGTGCTTTCTTTTTTT
>NW_022103923.1:4710255-4718037 GCF_000313985.2 Echinops telfairi
GCTCCCCCCTCCCGCATGAGCCCTTGATAGTTTATAAATGGGTATTTTGTCATATCTTGCCCTGTCCGACGTCTCCCTTCATCCACTTTTCGGTTATCTGCTTTTAAGGCCTTCTCTTTACTGCTATTTTTGAGCAATTAGATTATGATGTTGGTTGGTGTCATTTTCTTCATATTTTTCGTGCTTTGGATTCATTGACCCTTTTGCAATTGGGGGTGTACAATTTTTCATCAAATTTGGGGAAATGTTCAGTCACAGTTTTTTTCTTCTTTTTTTCCTGTACCTTCCCCTTTCCTACCTCTCAGAGACTCCCCTTCAGGCCACATGAAGTTGCTCTATAACTCATTGATGCTCTACTCATTAAAAAGCAATTTTTAAAAGGTTTTTTATTTTGAACAATTTCTTCCTTCCTTCTTTTCTTTCTCCTTCAAGGGTTTACTTTATTGATTTATTTATTAATCATTTTATTAGGGAAGGCTTTACTTTAATAGCACATCCAAATCCCCTACTACCCATCCATTTTATTATTATTATTTTAACTTTTTACTGTGAATTACATAAAGGCTTACAGAGCAGATAATCAGTTTTTACATTTTAAAAAGCATATATTTTTTGGTCTCAATTTACTCATCGCCATCCCTCACTGTATCATCACTCAGCCCATTTCCTTCCTCTGTTTCCTGTTTCCATTCCTGGATTTCTTTTTGAATGCCTTCAAGTTCACAGATTTTATTTCTGCAATGTCTAATTTGCTGTTAATTCTATCCCAGAGTGGTTTTCACCTTTAAACGTTTGATTTGGGTGTTTGCCTAAGTTTGTTAGGGCTACTGTGTTAGGCTGGGTTGTTTAGAGAAACAAACCAGCGCGGCTCATCTCTATACAAGAAAGAACTTCATATCAAGAAGCAGCTCTATATCAAGAAGGTTGCCCAGCCCAGCCCAGTTCAACTCAAGTCCTAGGTCCACTACTAGTAGGGTCCCTCTTCAGACTCACACAGCTGCAGAGCAATAACACCACAAGAATCAGACGCAGAACCAGGAAGATCACAGGCCAGTGAGTGCAGAATCACGTGGCTGCAAAATTGGTAGAAGCATGGCAGGGTGCTGACAGCTCTCAGGGTGTGGTGGCCCACAAGGGCTAGCTCCTGGAGGCAGACACAGAGTCCCAGTGAAGTACCAGTGGGGAGGAAGGCAAAGTGGCAGAGAGAGAAAGACAGCGAGAGTGAGCGAGCGAGAGTTCCCAGTGTCTCCCACTCTTGTACAAAAAGGCTTGACACCAAGGAGGTATCATCAGGCTGCGACTCAATTGATAGCTTGGGCCCCATCCCTATCCTTACCTGGTAATGTCTAGTTGACAAAATCCCTAACCATCACAGCTATTACTATAAGAAAACACCACAAAGTAGATTATGGTAAAGGACAGAGATTAATTTTCTCATAGCTCTGGGGCATAGGTCTCCAAACTTATTTGGCTTACCACCCTCTTTTCTGATAAAGGAAACAAACAAAAACCCTTTTGTACGAAATGTGATAAAGAAGCCAGATGGTGCCCAGCAATCAGAAAGAACAGTGTCTGGAGCCTTACAGGCTTGTCTTCATACAAGCATCCATCTAAGTAAAGGCAGCAACTGAATCCACATGAAAGAAGCGCAACAGTCTGTGTGATCCAAGGATTGTAAATAAGAACACTCAAATCCAAAGGAGGACATGGCATCAGAGCTGAAATTGTAAATACCTAGTTTGCAGAAGGCTGGGGATGACAGTGGAAGGCCAAAATCCCTTTGCAGGGTCCCCACATGGACGAAGCCTCCAGCGGACCCCCTCTGACCAGAGTCCAGGGATGGGACTAGCCTTGCCATCAGACAGAGAGCACTGCAAAGAGGATCATGGCAGATGTCGTTAGGTTAAAATGTAACACCTTCCTTTTGACCCATTTTAAAGTTGTTTCAGTTAAAACAAAAAATGAAGGGGAAATACACCTGGGTTAAGCCTCTGGTGACTCAGCCCTGACCAGAGACCAAGGACATGACTAGCCTTGCTGTCATGCAGAGGGCACTGGAAAGTGGATTGTGGCAGATGCGGTTAGGTTAAAGTTTACCATCTTATCATTTGTTCTCCCTTTTAACCCATTTCAAAATGGTTGTAGTTCTTAATATCTGTATGTTTATATCTATATCTATATATATATAGTTTAAAAAAAAAAGAAAATCAAAGACGACTTTTATTAATGCACCAATCTGGAAGGGATGGTAACGATGATACAATAAACATCATCAGGGAGAATCAGAAAAACAAAGAAAGATCTCTGAAATACTTTACAGTGACATGATGCCTTAATAAATTAAGGGAACAGCGTTCTGTTGACGGACTTCTTCCTGTTCTTCTCAAACTCCTCCCCCTTCTTGATGGAAACGTTCGGCTCACAGGTGGTCTCCACGGTCATCCTCCATCCCAACAAGGATACCTTGCTGATGCCCAGGTCCGTCTCCTGCCCGTTTTCTTATGCTAATTTCTTATTCTTCTCCTGGGACTTCGCAAGGGAACCCTCGAAGACTCCCTCCTTTCCTTTTTTTTTTAATAATAATTTTATTAGGGGTTCATACAACTCTTCACAATCCGTATATACATCATTTGTGTCCAGCACATTAGTACATATGTTGACTTCATCATTCTCATAACACCTGTTTTCTACTTGAGCCCTTGGTGTCAGCTCCTCATTTCCCGCCCCTCCCTCCCCACTCCCCCTGAACCCTTGATAATTTATAAATTATTATTATTTTATCATATCTTACACCATCTGACCTCTCCCTCACCCACTTCTCCGCTGTCTGTCCCCCAGGGAGGAGGTTATATGTAGACCTTGTCATCTGCTCCCCCTTTCTCCCTCACCTTCCCTCCACCCTCCCGATATCGCCACTCTCTCCACTGGTCCTGGGGGGTTCATCTGTCCTGGGTTCACTGTATTTCCAGTTCCTATCTGTGCCAGTGTACATCCTCTGGTCTAGCCAGACTTGCAAGGTAGAATTCGCATCATGGTAGTGGGGGAAGGAAGTATTTAAGAACTAGAGGATAATTGTATATTTCATCGTTGCTACACTGCATTCTGATTGGCTCATCTCCTCCCCGCAACCCTTCTGCAAGGAGATGTCCAATTTCCCCCGGAGGGGCCCTGGGTCCCCACTCTGCACTCCCCCTCATACACAATGCTATGATTTTTTTTTTGGTCTTTGATGCCTGATACCTGATCCCTTGTCATCTTACAGGCTGGTGTGCTTCTTCCATGTGGGCTTTGTTGTTTCTCAGTTAGATGGCCCCTTGTTTATCTTCCAGCCTATGGGACCCCAGATTCTATATATTTTGACCGCTGGGCACCATCAGCTTTCTTCACCACATTTGCTTATGCCCCGGCTTTGTCTTTAGCATTCGTGTCGGGGTAGGCTGGGGTGCACACCTCCTTTCCTTTTAATGAGTCCACGATGGAGAAGACGAAGCAGGCGCCCGTGTAGGCCAGGACAAGGTGACAGAGCCTGCCTGCCTTTCGCCTTGACCACCTCCGTGCTGCGGGCCTCCTGGATGTGCCCTGTGAGGGCTGTCAGCTGGTCCTGGGAGAAGACCACTTGGGGCATACATTGGCAGGTCAGGGGAATGATGGCCTTCCCCTCAAGGCCACCAAAGGCAGGGACGTTGACTCAAAGCAGGATCCAAACTCCGCCACAGAAGTAATGGACGTCCAGGGTGGTCACGCCAAAGATTTTTCTAGGGCTTGTACACGCCGTGCCTCTTGAACACTTCCGCTGTGATGAGGATGGTGGCGTTGACCAGACTGGCCATGATGCAGATTGTGGCTGCGGGGCCAGGCTGGGCACAGGCAGCCACCAGGGTGGCCCCGATGTGGCACTGGTGTTGGACAGGCCGCCATCCTGGTTTACTTGGGACTCCCGTGGGGATGATCGCCACACCGTAAGCGGGCAGCTGCTCGATTCGAGGTAAACGAATTTCACATGGGCTCTGGTCTCCATGTGATTCTGGTCAGCGGCTACTGCAGGGCTATGAGCAATATCACGCAGGGCCAGGAGGCTCTGGAGAAGCGACAGGGGCTGCCCGATTCCTCCAGAAGCCCCCAGCATGGCTGCTGTAGCGTTGTTCTGGGCCAAAGAGCTGAAGGCTAAGCGGCGAGCGAGCGGTGGCGGCAGGCCGGATGAGGACACAGAGCCTCGTTGGGGGAGTGGGGAGGACGCGGACGCGGACGCAGACGCAGCGGGCAGAGGAGCTGGCAGAGAACAGATCTGATTTTTAATATGTTCTGCTTTCTTTTTGATTGAGGTTTATCTTGGTTTTCTTTTTGGCATTGTTGTTTTGGGTAGGTGTTTCTGTATATGAAATCCAGGATAGGGGAATTTATAGAGACGGTAATTGGATTAATGGTTTCTTGAGGGTAAGGCAGGGGAAGTTGGTGGAGAAAGGGGATGCTAATAACAATGAGTACAAGAAAGAAGAAAATGTTCTACAATTGATTGAGGTGATGATTGTACAACATTAAAAAAAATCATTTTATTGGGGGCTCGTACAATTCTTATCACCATCCATCCATCCATCCATTGTGTCAAGCACATTTGTGCATTTGTTGCCATCATCATTCTCAAAACATTTGCCTTCTACTTGAGCCCTTAATATCAGCTCCTCATTTTTCCCCTCCCTCCCTGCCCCCCCATGGATTGTACAACTCTTCTTAATATGATTGAGCTATTTATGGTAACTATAGGATGTGAATTATATGATAATAAAACTAATTTTAAAAAGACAGAAAACTTGTGTACAATAGTATCCAGGATCAAGTGTAGCTAACTAATTACGTTTACCGTCGTCATCCCCCGCCCACGACCACCCCCCCTCCCCGCCATCAGTCCAGCGGCCCCCAGGGGGCAGTATTGTCCACCTTGGAAAACACTGTGAGGTTGGAAATCAAGATTCAAGGTCTCAGCCATGTTGAATCCTCCTTCTGAGGGCTTTGAGGAAAGTCCACTCTCTCTCCGAACTTTCATTGACTGCTGGCCATTCTTGACTTTTCTTTTTTTCCTTCTGTTTGTATATGCATCTGCTGCTTCGATTGTCACATATGTGGTGTCAGTCCCCCCCTGGTGTGTGTCTCTTTCATTCTAAGACACCACTCAAAAGAGATTAGGATCTGCTCTCCTCTTCTATCATGTCTATCATTTACTGGACTGATAACACCTGCAAAGAAACACGCCGGAGAGGATTAACTGATGACACCTGCACAGAATGCTCTGCATAGGATTAACAGCTGATTAGACATTGCAGAAATAAACATCCGTGAACTTGAAGACAAAGAAAAAGAAATTATCCTGATTTTCCCCAACAAGGTTACATTTATAGGGATTAGGACTTCAGTGTATCTTTTTGAGGGATACGGTTCAGGCCATACCTGTGGCTTCCACATAGCGATTGACTTTTTAAAACCGATAGAATACACTTGTCATCACTGCTTTAATGTTATCGTGTGTGAATTCCAATATATGCATTAGATCTGGGTTGGTTTCAATCGACTGAGTTTTTCTCCCTCAGTGTAAGCCATAGTTTCATCATTTTTTGTATGCCTGGTAATTTTCCGTTAAGGCCAACTTGCTGCTACGTAACTTGCTGCCGTGGCTTGCATCAGTTCCTCCACATTGAAAGGAGTCCTTGTCGTTTAGTGGGCTCCAGTGTTGGGCTGCTAATCATGAGGTCAGCCCTTCAAAACCAGCAACCACTCTGAGGGAGAAAGATGAGGCTTTCTATTCTCATAAAGAATTACAGTCTCTGAAACCCACAGGGGCAGTTCTAGCCTCTCCTATAGAATCACTATGAGTCACAGTCGACTTCATGGCAGTGAGGGGTTTTTTGTTGTTTTTGTTGCACCTAGTTTCTAACATGGCCATTTCGGTCCTGTCATCCAGTCTTCCCATGGTGGTGACCACTTCTTGTCCCTCCTGGCCATGCCTTATAAGGTTATCCAGGGGCTATGCTAACTCCCCAAGACCCCGCTCTGCTTGCAGTATGTAAGCCCTTGTCTACAATTCCAGCTGCTTGTCACCTCGTCTCTGAGACCAGTTTTCTGTGTGGCCCTGCATCCAGGCGTGATGTAGTTTTCTCTCTGAGACCCGTGAGTGCTAAAATTCTGTTTTCTGGCTATCCCGCATGAGTTTCTTCCTCATGTCACATCTGAGGGACCACAGACACCCGCCGACCCTCTTTGGGTCAAACTTAATACATAACCTTTTATTGGATATCAGGAATTATGAATTTTATCTTGTCAGGTGCTGAACATACTTGTATTTCTCTAAGTTGTCTTGTGTTTTTTTCTGGGCTGTAGTTAAGTTACTTGGAAATAGTTTGGTCCTTTTGAATGTTGCTCTTAAGATTTGTGTACCATTCAGGGTTCAACTGGAAATTAAAAATAAAGTAACAGATGGAGAGATAGATATGTATTTTCTTGTTTTGTGCATGGGGACTGGCTAAGCAAGTCTGAAATCCATAGGACAGGAGAATCACAAGTAGACTGGAACTTCAGGACTGCAGACAGTAAGCATTTGTCACTGACACATCTCTTTTCTGTCAGGGAGGCCTCACCTCTGCCTTTAAGGATCTGATTAAATTGGGTTCTAGCCCACACTCTCTCATACTATCCAGGATATAATTTCCTTTGCTTGAACAGAACTGACTAGGGAGGGACTTTAATAACATCTTCAGAATCCCTTCACAGCAACTCCCAGATTAGTGATTGGTTGAATAAATGGAGATTAGTGCACACTGACGGCCATCCAGTTGATTCTGACTCATAGTGACCCCACAGGACAGAGTAGAACTGCCCCTGTGGGTTTCTGAGACTGTAACTCTTTACAGGACTAGAATGCCTCATCTTTCTCCCAACTGGAGTCTTTATAGTGCTTTGTTCCTAAGATTTTCAGGGGCTAATTTCTCAGCGGTAGACAGCCTATACCCTCTTTGTAGTCTGCTCTTAGTCTGGAAGCTCAGCTGAACCCTGTTCACTTTGGGTGACCCTCCTGGCATTTGAAATACCAGTGACATAGCTTCCAGCACATGGCAACACACAGGCCACCACAGTATGAGAAACTGACAGACACGTGGTGGTAAAGCAGAGGGTGAGCAATAAAGATGGCTTGACAAGATGGCTTGACACAACGGGCTGAAACAGAACACTTGTGAGGATGGTGTTGGACCAGGTAGTATTTTATTCTCTTTTACATAGGGTTGCTATGAGTCAGAACCAACGTGTTGACACCTAACAACAACCGCAACAAGCTCCCTTGGGAGCCCTAGTGGTGTAGTGGGTTGCAAGTTGGGTTGTTTAACCATGAAGTCAGCAGTTTGAATTCTTCAGTCAGTCTGGGGGAGACAGATAAGGCTTTCTGCTCCCATAAAGAAACCCAAAGGAGCAGATCTACTCAGGGACACTACTGAGTCAGAATTGACTCCATGGCAGTGAGTCTGGTTTTTGGTTATTGAGCAAAGAAGGAACCCTGGTGGGATAATGGGTTACTGCTTAGGCTGTTCAAGGTCAGTGGTTCAAACTCACTAGCTGCTTCTGGAGACAAAAAATGAGGCTATGTTTCTGTGAAGAATTACAGCCTCAGAAACCCTAGGGAGCAGGTCTACCACGCCTAACAGGGTTGCTATGAGTCAGAATTGACTTGATAGCGGTGGGTTTTGTTTTGTTTTTCATAATGAGCAAATATATCGCTTTGAAGAGTAAGGTGCAACTAAC
>NW_022103923.1:4725497-4744521 GCF_000313985.2 Echinops telfairi
TGTCTCCACTAGTTAGGCTAAATTGTAGTTTGATTTTCTAAATTGTGGTTGCTAAGAGTCGGAATCTACTCAGCAGCACCTGGCATTTTGGGGTTGTAAGAAGATTTCAGGTGAGAGTTTTGGTCTAAGACTTAAGGCCTAAGGATTATATCAGGGATTCGTCCCACCTCCATGTCTTCAGAAAGTGAACTCCATGAGTGAGTACCATCTTCTTCTCAACACCATTCTTCAGATGAGACCAGTGTGAACCTGACATGGAATATTTTTGATCGCTAAGTTATAGAATTGTGTTTCTGTCAATATTTGCTCCCTTTTCCAAGTATAGTGCCTGACAAATAGTAGGTGTTCAATAAAAACAGATTGGTCAACCGGAAGACTGGTTTCATCGGAATCGGTCACTCTCAGACATTAGGATTCAATTTGAGCAGGCCTGCCAATCGGACTATGTGCAGATGCCAGCTGATGTGTATCCACAGAGGCTGCACTCTAAATCCTGAGCACTCATGGGATCACTACACTGTCTGATCCAATTGGGTTGATACACGAAAACATCTTTTGAAGTGTTAGCAGTGGTGGGCCATCATTATTAGTTATAAAAGGAAAATAACACTAACTAACAGGAACAGATTACTTATAGAAAGCAAATGGTGAACAACAGGAGTAGATCTGAGGTGAGCCAACCCCCTCTATTTAACTTCATAGGAGAGGAACCTGCTTGTGTCTAAAAAGAGATCTGCTTATCCATCCCAAATTACCCAGGTGTCTTTCTGTGTGTCACTGGGCGAGCATCCCATCAGCAGATCTCTCTCTCTCAGCAGGCATGCTGTTAGCTCAGGTCAGGTGCAGCATGGCTCTTCTTGGATCTGACACCCTGTGCTTACTGGTCCAGTTCTCAACCAGCAGCTTTGGGACAACCTGGGCCAGTGCCAGGGTCAGATTGGCATGAGACAGCTCTCAAAGCAAAAATGTTCTATGGGCAACTTCTGTTACAGAGCCTGCTCAAGCCTCAGGACAGGCCTCTTGTTGGTCCCCTTCCAAACTGGCCCTCTCAGCTTTAGAGTTATAGCTCCCAGCACAGCTGGAACATCTGCCACTACCTAAAGCACACCAGCTCAGCCCCCTCTGCTTGGGACCTGGAGTGCGCTATATCCCCCTTTGCGAGGTGCCTAGCTCTGTTGGCAACAACCTACCCTGAGATGTCCAATTTTGCTCCGGAGACCAACTCTGCTCACCGCCACCATGTGTTCTGTGGATCAACTCACCCACTGCTGATGGCTGCAGATCTCGTGCTTCTCCCCACTAGCCCTGCTGCCGCCAGTTCTCTGCTGCTCACCTTACTGTGCTTGCCATCATCTCTCTGGGTCTCCAGGATTACCAACTCACTAGCTCAGTATAACCCTTTCACTTGGAACTAAGGGTTTCTTGGGGTAGGAATCAGGCCTCCAAAGGATACTCTTCTCTCCATGCTCTTATTGACCAGGAGCTGCCCCGCCCCCCAACTGGTATATGGCAAATCCTTGTCCATTTCAAGACTTGGTTTGATTTTCTTAAATAGATCAATCCCTTAGGTGGATGTTAAACTGACTGGTATTACTGGGTGAAAAGCAAGCCACTTATGCAGTTTGCAAATCAGCCAATCCTTTGGCCAACTGCAACCCAACTGCTTGTTTTGGGAAAATTACGAAATCAGGGCCAGAAAGGCTACATGAAGGGCACCTCTTGCACCACACCATGTGCTTGCCATGTTTGAAAACAGTAAACAAACCTTGCTTCACCTTCAAGGTAAGAGCGACCAAAACAATCCCGAGGTAATTTAGAGTCCTAAAGGGCCATTGAAAACCTCAGCTTCGAAAATGCAAAGGAGCAGATTAGGATGGCCACAGGAGAAGAGATGAGGGTGTGGGGGTGGGGGTGTGGGTGGAGGTGGTGGGGGGTGTTATCTTTCTTTCCTAATCCAGCTAGTTCTCTGTGGTACATTTTGTGTCTTTTGTTCACCTCTTCTGCCAGTTAGAGTACAAATGCTCATTTGCTTAAACATTTGTAAAACTCTCGTTCTAGAAAAGTGACCTACATCAATAAGTCATTTTCACGGATGAATAAACGATGAACAAGGGAAGAGGGAAGGAGCAGACATACATGCTCATGTAAAGAAGCAGCAGGACATTCTGCTAGGTCTCCAGGGCAGAAGAAAACCACGAGGGAAGAAAGAAGAGTCAGATGCAGAATGGGTCCAGAAAAAAGAAAGAAAGCTCTCATAAATATTAGAGGAGAAAAGTAGATAAGACAGTTTATCTCTGATTTTTGTAAAAAAGCATTTCAAAATGGCTTAAGATGGTGGCATCTAACATTCTTTCAGGCTGTAGGAACTATGTTTTAACCCTTATCTATGATAAACCTACAGCCAAGGAAAAGAAAATTCAGTCAGTCCTTCAGCAAGAAGGGTCTTTTTAAAAAAATCATTTAACTGGGGGCTCATACAACTCTTATCACAATCCATACATACATACATCAATTGTGTCAAGCAAATTTGTACATTCATTGCCCTCATCATTCTAAATATTTGCTCTCCACTTAAGCCCCTCATTTTCCCCCCTCCTTCCCTGTTCTCCCTCCCTCATGAACCCTTGATAATTTAAAAATTATTACTATTTTGTCATGTCTTACATTGTCCAACATCTCCCTTCACCCACGTTTCTTTTGCCCACCCCCCAGAGAGGAAGTTATATGTAGATCCTTATAATCGGCCCCCCGCTTTCTACCCCACCTTCCTTCCACCCTCTGGTATCGCGACTCACATCACTGGTCCTGAAGGGGTCATCTGTCCTGGATTCCCTGTGTTTCCAGTTCCTATCTGTACCACTGTACATGCTCTGGTCTAGCCAGACTTGTAAGGTATAATTGGGATCATGATAGTGGGGGAGCGGAGGAAGCATTTAAGAATTAGAGGAAAGTTGAATATTTCATTGTTGCTACACTGCACACTGACTGGCTCATCTCATAGCAAGAAGGGTCTTAAGGCTATGCCTGCAGCTTAAACTATACAGCATATGATAGACTATTAAGAAGCAGCAGGAACAGTGGTGTTACTAGAGGTGGAGTGGGAGGGGTGGCATGTGAACTATAACTAATGTGACACTGTCAGAGGGAATGACACTAACATCATCCTCGAATACCTGTAATAGATACCACTTGATAATGATGTATTGTTTTTTGGATATATTCTTGGGTCCTATTGGCCAGGATTTTTTTATATCTATGCTCATAAGGGATATTGGGTTATGGCATTTGATCTCCGTAGTGATTTTGTTTGGTTTGGGTATCAGGGTTTTACTTGCTTCACAAAATGACTGCAGGATCTTGCTGTCCCTTTGTATATTCCAGATTAGTTTGTGTAGAATTGGTATCAACAATTTTTGGAATGCTTGGTAGAATTCCCGGATGAAGTACTCTTGCCCTGAATTTTTTTTGGAAGTTTCTTGATGACCTAATCTATCTCTTCTTTTCCTATGAGTCCAGTGAGGTTTATTCTACAAGTCTGTGTTAAATTGAGTAGCTAGTACATTTCTAGAAATTTGTCCATTTCATTTAGGTTTTCAAACATTTTTTAAATACAGTATTTTTTAGTAATGTGTTATTGTTTTTGTTTTGTTTTACTGTCTTTTTGTGATTTCCTTCTTTTCTATTTTGATGCATTTTTTCCCCATTCTCTTTGAGGTTATCCTGTTATTTTCTTCCCATATTTACAAGAATATGTTATCTTTTTATTTACATTAAAATGTTTTGCATCCACATTTCCCTCTATTTTCTTTGCATTTGTCTTCATTGCAGATTTATATCTCTGGTTCCTAATTTTTGGTCTTATAATTTTGCTTTATTTTAATTATTGCTGTAAGTGTATTGATTTCTGGGAGGTAGTGGCTTGTATGTTGATCTCAGATTTGTCTGCTGTTGTCAATTCTCTGTCTAAAGTATCCCCTGTAGTATTTTTTGCAATACTGGTCTTGTTCTTTAACCAGTTCCTTTCATTTCCCTGTTGCTGGAAATACCCTTATTTTCCCTTCACATTTTAGGGATAATTCTGCTGGATATAAGATAACAGTTTTTTAGGGTATTTTTCTTTCAGGGTTTTATAGATGTCATTCCATTGTTTTCTTGCCTGCATGTTTTCTGCTGAAAAGTCCAAGGTTATTCTTACTGGTTTTTCTTTGTTGGTGCTTCCCCCCCCCCTTCCTTTTTCCCTACCCTAGCTGGTCCCAGGATTTTCTCTGAGTCCTTCATATTGGCAAGTTTGACTATGATATGACATGGGGTTTTTCTTTTGGGGTCCTCCATGTTTGGGGTCCTCTTGGCTTCCAAAATAGTTATTTTCTCCTCTTTTATGCTGTTAGGGAAATTTTCTTTCAGGATTTCTTGTACTGTTTTCTCTGTGGCTTTTGTTTGCTTGTTTGTTTCTCCCTGCTCCAGAATTCCAATGAGATGCAAATTGTTCCTTTGGATAATGTCCCACATAATTCTTAGGTTTTCTTCAGACTCCTTTGCTCTTTTTGTTGATTGTTTCTTTTGTTGGTTGTAGTTGAGAGATTTGTCTTCAAGCTCACTAATTCTACCTTCCATTTCTTCTACTCCATTACTCTAGTCTTTCAAAGAGTTGTCTAATTTTTTTGTCTTAGTATTTGTTTTCTGGATTTCTATTTTTAAAAAAATCATTTTATTAGGGGTTCATACAACTCTTATCACAATCCATACACACATCAATTGTGTAAAGCGCATTTGTACATTCATTGCCCTCATCATTCTCAAAACATTTCCTCTCCACTTAAGCCCCCGGCATTAGGTCCTCATTTTTCCCCTCCCTTCCCGCTCCCCCCTCCTTCATGAGCCCTTGATAATTTGTAAATTATTATTTTGTCATATCTTGCCCTGTCCGATGTCTCCCTTCACCCACTTTTCGGTTGTCTGTCCCCCAGGGAGGAGATCACATATAGTTCTTTGTAATTGGTTCCCTCTTTCCAACCCACTCTCCCTTTACCCTCCCAGTATCGCCACTCACACCACTGGTCCTGAAGAGATCATCCGCACTGGATTCCCTGTATTTCCAGTTCCTATCTGTACCAGTGTACATCCTCTGGTCTAGCCAGACTTACAAGGTAGACTTCATATCATGATAGTGGGAGTGGGGAGGAAACATTTAGGAACTAGAGAAAAGTTGTAGTTTTCATCATTGCTATATCGCCCCCTCCCTGGCTTGGATTTCTACTTTTTGTTGTTAATATTTATTTTAAGCTTTCTAGTTATTCTTCTGTAGCTCTCCTGATCTTTTTTTCCATCCATTGTTTTGAAATTTTTTTCCTGGTAATTCCAGAACCTTTCTTGTTCAGAACATTCCTTTAGATTTGAGTATTGTTCACTTGTTTGTGCCTATTTTTCTTACTTTCTTTTTTTCTGTTTGGCCCACTATTGACGGGCCAAACATCATGATACAGTTGTTAGGGGTTGGAGGGAGGCTGGGTAGTGTGGCAACAGTTAACTCCATCAAGTGGTGCATGAAAAGATTAATAGGAACCACAATACAAAAAGAAGAAAGAAGTATAAAGAAGATGAAAGAGGAAAAGAAGAGAAGAAAGGAAAAGTTAATAAAAATTAATTTTAAACATATATATTTTAAGGTCAACAAACAGACCTGGGACTATTTATAGGCTTTTTTATTGTTGTTCTTGTTCAGGTTTGGTTTTCTTTTGCTCTGCCTTGTTTTTGTGCTTATTATTGTCTCTGCATATCTATCTAGATAAGATAGGTGGGATAACAATCTGGAGGAAAAAACAATGAGACTGATCACCAGGGACAAGGGAACAGCAAGTGATCTAAAATTGATGGTGAGGAGGGCATAGGATGCCTGGTAGGACTTGATCAAAGGCAATGTAACTGAGAGGAATTACTGAAACCCGAATGAAGGCCAGAAAAGAGGAAAGTAAAAGGAACTAGAGGAAAGAGCTAGGAGGCAAAGGGCATTTATACAGGTCTCAATACAGGTATGTGCATATGTAAATATATTTATATATCACAATAGGGATATAGATCTATGTACATATAGTTATATGTTAAGTATCAAGGTAGCAGATGGACATTGGGCCTCTACTCAAGGACTCCCTCAATGCAAGAACACTTTGTTCTAATAGCCTGGGTTAGCAATAGAGAGGGCCCCCTCTCTCTCAGCTCCTCCCTTGACCTCTCATCGGCTCCCTCTCCTCCCCTGTTTCCTTTCCCCTTGTCCTCCTTCCCTTCCCCCTCTCTCCACATGGACCACCAAGCGGGGCTGAGGTGAGCATTGCTACCATGAAATATGTCTGACTCCATGATTTGACTCTTTTATCTCTCATGCTCTTGATGACTTTAATATACTATTTATCTATCTCAATCGGACAATTGAGCTTACTGAACTCGTGATTAATGATGGGGGGCTGGCTCTTCCCCCTCATACTGCAGATTGTGATAATAGCTGTATATTCCCCCAATAAATTGATAAAAATATCAGAATAATAAAAACTAGAACAAATTTATATTTATATAATTTTAAAACTACTTGTTTGGGTTCCTCCTTCATCTCAGGATCACTGCAGCTGATATAGGTGAGACCATAGGTGTGCTACTGCAAGAAGGGTGAGACTGGAGTGAGCATGGCTGCATATTGGCAAAGCTTGCAGGTGTGGGTGGGCTGGTGGTGGCTGGGAGAGAGTGTGGGACACCTTGTGGGGAGCTTTGCTCCTTCCTCCCCATATTCTGCTAGTACCCACAGTCTGGGGTCTAAAGACCTCTTTTCATTTAGTTTTAAGTTGTTTTGCAAATTTCCAGGGAGCCTGGCTTTTCTTTCATGTTGATTTCCCCCCGATTGTTGTAGAAGGATTTTTTTCATGCATCCATCTAAGCGCCACCTTGTCCTAGAAGTCCCTTGATACATGTTGTTGCTAGTTGTCATTGAGTTGGCATCTAGTAAAGAAGTATACTTAAACCAACAGGAATAGAGCACATTATTTTTTCATTTTTCCATTCACTCATTTACGAGAGTCATTTTTTTTAAGTATTGGGGGTGAAACCAGTCCCCCACAACTAATCACGGGTTTCGTAGGCATTAATTGTACAGTTATGATATATAAAGATTGTAGTAAAGTCATAGAGAAAATGGAGATAGGAGATAGAGTAAAATGAAGGAGTCAGACACGTTTCATGGTGGCATCCTTACCTCCTGGGTGGTCATGATCTCACCAGCCAGGTCCACACACAGCATGGCAGAGAGGGCAGGAGGAGTCTCTTTATTTCTGGCCAAGGCCCATATATACGTAAGGGTGTGATTACAGGTAACCACGCACGTCACAGGAAGGGGCTATACAATAGGCATAAACGTGACAGGAAGGGGATGAGCTAGGGGTATACACGTAATAAGAAGGGGAGGGACTAGGGGTTTACAAGGGGCCAAATGGGCACACCCTAGACTCAATATGGCAGCCTAACCTTGGTCACCCTTGAGTGGGTTTGACCTCTCTGGGTTCTCCTTCAGGGGAATAATCCACTATCCTTATCAGAAGGGAGTGGGCCCTACTTAGGGTAGGACAGACTATACAGTCTGATTGCTCTAGGTGGCTGATAACCCCTAGGGAGAATAATCTGACCTACTTTCATTGACCTCCTAGTGTACAGTTGTTTGCCACGTGTAGCAAGCAACTAGGTTTGGCATATATTTGGGGGAGACAACTTGGGAGAAATCTTCCTGTGTCCCACAAAGCATTGCTCGTAGGGTTCCAGTTCATTCATGAATTGGTTTATTCCAAATGAAACACGTGTAACCACTTTTCTGAAATCAGCAAATGTTGAGACATAGTATCTCAATTATACACTTGTCTTAGTCTCATAGATTGTCTTCAAA
Organism: Echinops telfairi; assembly: GCF_000313985.2. NCBI lineage: Eukaryota > Metazoa > Chordata > Mammalia > Afrosoricida > Tenrecidae > Echinops > Echinops telfairi. The sequence continues at coordinate 4,733,416 of NW_022103923.1, forward strand.
AAAGTTCCAATCAAAACAGTGGATTCTAAAAGAAAAGATGGCCCAGTTCAATTCAAGGCAGAGAGATCACCTCAGAAGGTTATGGTGATTGTATTTTGGAATTCCAAAAGGGTAATCTTACTATATTTGTTCAAAGGATACAACGTGATCATGAGGGCTTATTAGGAAGACGTTGTAAGAAAACAACATTGATGAAAAAACGGCCAGGGAGTTGCAGTGAGGAACTTTTTCCTATCATGACAACGCACCTCTCATTCTTTGAGGGTAACAAGGGCTGTTCTCAGAGAATTTCATTAGGACATCTTACCCCATCCACCTGGAAACCTAGATCTATCTCTTTTATACTTCTCTTTGTTTTGGAATCTCAAAGAACAGTGAAAAGGAACACAGTGTGAGTCCCTTGAGTATGACAAAATGCCATTTGACATTGTGTAAATCACAGTGCAGAATCCTTTGGGAAACTGTTAGACGAGGTAGAAAGACTCCTTCAGAAGTGCATAGACCTAGATTGAGTTTGTCAATAAACATTTTTGGTTTAATATGTTTTATCATTTTGAATCAATCATTTTTCACTAACTCTCATATTTATCAAATGTTGTATCTTCACAATGTGCCATGTGGACACTAAAACAGAAAAACAACTCCAAACAACTATTGCCATTAAGCTGATTCCAGCTCATAGGAATTCATATATCACAGAGTAGAACTGGTCCATAGTGGGTTCTTGGCCATAATTTTTATGGAAAGGAGCCTGGTGGCACTATGGGTTAGGCCTTGAGCTTCTAACTGTAAGATCAGTGGTTCATATCCACTAGTCACTCCTCTGGAGAAAGATGCACCTCTGCTCTGCTAAAGATTTACAGTCTTGCAAACCCTATTTAGGTTGACTGTGAGTTGGAATTCACTTGATGGCAATGGGTGATGGGTAGGTAATTTTTATTGAAGTTCATCAGGCCTTTCTTCTGTAGAGTCAGTGGGCAGGTTGGAACACCAACCTTTAGGTTCATGTGGTAGTTACATAATTTCGTATCAACTTGAAGCCTGAAAGTGTAGGGGTGGAGTCTAGCCTGTCAATCAGGCCAGAGCCTGATGGTGCCTCCTTGTAGGCGTGACCTTCTCATAAGGAGGGTCCTGGGAAACCCGCCCCCCCCTCTTTCCCTGGAAATGTGTCCACAACCACTGGATCCACAAGACTTTTCACCCACTGGCCTGTGATTTTCTTGTACTTTGCATCATTGCATGTGGCTATGTGAGTCTAAAGAGGGACTTATGGACTAGTATTGGATTTATGGACTTGATCTCGACTGGGCTGGGATGTTTGCTTGATATGTAATTATTTCTTGATATAAAGCTCTCTCTTACAAATATATGAATGTCCCTGGATTTGTTTCTCCAGTCAACCCAGCCTAACACCGTTCATATTCAATTGCAAACAATGTGTGCCAATTTTGTACAGTGGCCAACTGGTTACTTATTTAATGCAGGACAAAAATGAAAATCTTATTTCCATATTTCATATCTAGTTTTAAAGCTATTTTGGAGCATGCTTTGAAAATCCCCCATGGAAGCTTGATTTTCTAATCCCTTTCAAAAAGTAGCTTTTCCTTCTTATAAAGATTTCATTATAGTGTTTTCAGGTAGATCTACCAAGTGTTATTAATATCTTTCAATGGAAATAGGTCCATGCTTGTAACAAAGGAGCATAAATAACAATAGTAAACCCCATTCCTATGTTCCAGGATCCCAAAGTCAGCCCAATATTGCTTTAATCTATTTAGAAAGTTTGTGTAAAGCTTCATTGTGGAGTTTGCACTCTTACCTTTGATCCAGAGAAAGTAATGAAAGGTTAGCGCACCCTTCTGTTTCACTGGCTCCTGGAGAGGATGGTCTGGAAATTCCTCTGAAAAATCAACTATAGACCCCACATGTTCTCATCCCCTCCATCTCTCTGTTTCTACCTTGCTGTATGAGTCAGCTGGGACCCAATGACTGCTCAGAGAGGACCTTCCTAAACTGTTCTATTCCTGCCATCTCCAGGGCCCTTAGTAGCTCAGTAATTTTTTCATGGTGCTCCTAGGCCAAAATCAATGCCTACTATCTTTGTTCATTAAGTAGTTGAATCCAAACAACTTAATATTCTAACAGCTAAGTAGCCACATGAAAAAATAATATGCACAAAGTAAAAGAAAAATAATACTTTTATTTCTTTGGATAAAAGATCACACTTACTTAAAAATGGAATGTATATGTGTCTTGAGCACTGCCCAGTTTCTCAAACCTTGGAATCTGATTGGACTTCAGTACATTCATTTCCTGTTCCACAGCATTTACTTTTCTCACAGTAACCGCCCAAACACCAGTTTTGCAAAGATGTGACATTTTTGGAAAGGAGTTATCTCTGTTTCTTAACACTATGTACATACCAGATATACCATAGAAACTTATGTTCTCTTGTTTTGTTTTTAATCATTTTGGGGGCTGGTACAACTCTTATCACAATCCATACATCCATACATTGTGTCAAGCACATTTGTACATTTGCTGCCATCATCATTCTCAAAGCATTTGCTTTCTGCTTGAGCTCTTGGTTTAGAGGCTAGAAATCTGAATTCAGGACACTGGTTCTAGACCAGTGATTCTCAACCTTCCTAATGCTGTGACCCTTTAATACGTTCCTCATCTTGTGGTGACCCCCCCCAACCATAAAATTATTTTTGTTGCTACTTCATAACTGTCATTTTGCTACTGTTATGAATTTGGTGACTCTGTGAAAGGGTCGTTTGACCCCCAAAGTGGTCACAACCCACAGGATGAGAACCACTGTTTTAGACTCTAGAGGAAGACACTCTGTGTTGGCTCTGGGGAAGATCCTAGTTTTGTTAGGTTTCTGGGGTGGTTTACCTCGGTTCTTGCTTTGCAATGCTGAAAGAATTCATTGGGAAGAGCATGTTTGTGATCCAAGTGAGTTTTATGAAGAAAAGGGAAATTTCAGGTATTCACAGGAAATCCCAAAAGAGAGGAGGTGGTGGTGGTGGTGGTGGTGTGTGTGTGTGTGTGTGTGTGGAGGAGTGTGTGTGTGTGTGTGTGTGTGTGTGAGAGAGAGAGAGAGAGACCTGAGCCCCATCCTCTGACCTGCAAGAGCACACCAAACTGTAAGATAATAAATAAACGTGTTGTTTTAAACCACTAATTCTGTGCTAGTTTGTTATAGCAGCAATAGGAGCTACATGGGATCTAGCCCCATGAGAAGGATCCTGGGTGGCATAGTGGATAAAGTGTTGGGCTGCTAGCTGCAAGACCAACAATTTGAACCCACCAGCATGCTCCGTGGGAGGTGCTCAGGGTGCTCAGCTGTCTTTACCCATAAAGATTTAGAGGTTCAGACACCCAAGGCATCAGTTCTACTCTGTCCTATAAGATATCTATGTCAGCTTTGACTTGATGGCAGTGGGTTTGGGTAGCACCATGAGTCAAAATAAACTTGTTGGCAACCAACAACAACTGTAATACAAAGTGCTATAAATTTTGAGTAGTAGGTATAGTTCGTATAGGTATAGCCAGAATTGTCCTATGGGGTGGCTGAGTATTTTTATGTTGCTGCATTCTGCTTTAGTGGATTCCAATCCTGTAGTCTATAACTAAGAACTTGAGTGACACAGTTATATACACCAGGTTAGGGAAAAGGTTGCTATATACACACTGGTCTAAAGAAAAGACGTGGATACACCCATCAAAGTAGGATTTTGTGTCTCACATCACAGGTTCCAGCCTGTGGATGTCAGCCAGACTCTCTCTGTAGCATCTTCATCCCTGCCACTGTGGTCATTCTGTTCACGAATCCAATGACATGGACTCCTTTTCACCAGGGCTGATATAACTACTGCCACCGCTACGTCCCCAAACTCCCAGCAGCAGATGGACCATCGCCCAGGGACATCAGCCTGCCAATGGAGTATGTTGTGAAAGTTGAGTTTTTGTCAATGTTATAGGTGAGAAACGCCATCTCCATGTAATTTTCATTTGGATTTCTTTTACTATGAGTGAGTTGAACATCTTTTACTTCATTTTTGAGATTAAAAAATTTTTGAGAGACATATATATAACAACTCATCTACCATTTCAACATTTTCAGATGTATAATTCAGCGACATCAATTAAGTTTATCATGTAATGTTAACTATCATCATTCTCTATTTCCAAATTTTCTATCGCCCTCAACAGAAGTTCAGTGTGCCTCAAGCAGCAAGTTTCCCATTCCCTCTCCCTCCCTCCTACCTTGGGATCTTAAATACTTGCCTATATTAGTTATTCTATATAAGTGGAATCATGCAATATTTGTCCCTTAGTGATTAACTGGTTGCTTTCAAGGGTCACCCATGTTATGACATGTGTCAGGACTTCTCTTTATGACTGAGTAATAGTCCATTGTATGTATGTACTATCCATTTTCATTTTTTTGTGCTGTGAATTGTCTGTACATACATATCTCTCGCCAAAAATTGTTTTTCTTTCGCCAAATTTTTTATTGAGCTGTTGTTTTTTCTTCTTGATTTTAGGAAGATCTTTTACAAGGGTAAGTAGAAAAATTTTCTTATAAGATTCCAATTCATAAAAAAAAAGATTCTAATTCATACATGCACAGACTTATTCTAAACAAAATGTGTTTAAACATGTCTCTGTGATCATGGGATGGCTGCAGACAAGTTCTCTCAGTAGGACACTTTGTGGTAGTTATATAATCTGGTGTCAGTTTGAGACTTAAGAGTAAAAGGGTGGAGTTTAGCCTGTCAATCAGGTCACGGCTTGATTTGGAAGCACTGAGGAGATAAATAGGTTGCTGGGGGAGGGACACTCACTCACTTCCTGCGAGACATTACTGACAATGGAGGTATGTTGATTCAGCCAGAGCTCTGGAGCTGGAGTAGCCAGGTTGAGATCCCTGCCAGCACTGAGATGCTTACACCACCACTGGATCCACAAGACTTTCTGCCCACTGGCCTGTGATCTTCCTGCATTTGGTATCATTGAATGTGTTTCATGAGTCTGAAGAGAAATTTATAGATCGATATCGGACTTATGGGCTAATATCAGACTTATGGACTTGATCTGGACTGAGTTGGAATGTTTTCTCAATATACAATTGCTCTTTTGTATAAAACTCTTTCTTATACACATAAAAGTTTCCCTAGATTTATTTCTCTAGTTTACCCGGACTAACACACACTTGTCTTAGTTTCATTAAGATGCTTTCAAAAAAACAATACATATGCATACTATTTGTGCCATGGAGAAAAATGATTTTTAAATCAGAGCAATTATCAAATTTTGAACAAAATTCAAATGGACATCTTTCTGAATAATTGAAACTTTGAAAAAGGTTTACAGGAATCCTGTCCCACATAAAACAACGGTTTTAGATGGCTTAAATGGCTCTTCTAATCATAATATTTGTAACTCCCACCAAATGCATGATAGGAACCATGCAGATTGGGTATATTTCCTCTTTCCTGATAGGCCTGGGTAAGAGAAGGTGAGAGAACATGCTGATAGTATTATGTGATTAATTTGTGATTATTAACAGGATTAATTGTGGTTGTAAAATTTGAAACTCTAATATGGGGATTGGTCCATTTTGCCATTCTGCTGGGTCAAAAATGCGCCATCTCAGATGCAGGCCTGGGTGCTCATATTACCATCAAGAAGGAAAGCCAACAGAATAGTAAATGGGCAGCCGCACAACATGCCCAAGTTTTATTGTGGTATATACCTCACCCGTGACTGTGATACATACTTACCCATGACTCTCCACCTGTGAGAAAGATTCATTGCAGCAGTAGGAAGCACAAAGAGAATGTGAAAGCCTGCTATCAGAAATGGATGGAAGAGCAGGCTCAGAGCCTGATTGACAAAACAAGGGCTGTGTGTTAGCCTGGAATGATATCTCCTACTCCTTCTCTGCTCCTTATCTAGCAGAGTCGATTCCACTCCCCCTCCCAGTCTCCCAGGTCCTTCTCCTCCTGGTATGATGATGGTACCCCACACAGGGGGCCCACCCATGATGCCAATGATGGGCCCTCCTACTTCTGGGGTGATGCTAGTGACACCTACTGCTGGAATAAGGCTGCCCATGGGAGGTCACATGCCAGTGATGGCCTGGGCCCCCAATGATGTGGCTCCTGGCCTGTCCCATGATGGTGCCCACTCAGTCAGCACCGACTTGACCTTATCAAGATAGATAAGGGCAGAGGGCAGCTGCTTTGTATCAATTTTATATTACTTGTACTACTTTACCAGGAGATCATGGTGCTATGACTCTGGGTAATTTTTAACAGCACACATGGAAGACTTGCTCCCCCTTTCTATCAAAAAGAGCATGGCTTTTGGAGTGGAGTAGTAGACAAAAAAACACAACAAAACATTTTTTGTGCGTACGGTGATGTATGAAAATAAAATTGTCAACTTTTAGTTACAAAATAGAAAAAGAAAAAAAAAAAGGAGGAGGTAGAGCCGGAAGTGAAGTGTGCCCTTTGAACGCCAAGATCCCTGTGCTCTGAATCTCCTAGAGTCTAGGACGTGGATCCAGGTGACAGAGATGTTCCATCAGAGAAGCGATGGCAGCAGAGGCACAAGCATAAGTCAGAGCAGTGGAATTCCTGGGTCAAGGAGTGAGTAAAGCTGAATGCCTTTGGGCAGGTGCTTGCTTATGGAGTTGGATAACCTCAGGCACTTAATTGGGGGAACTAGGTTTGTTGATCCACGAGTTAGAGCCGAGTGACTTTGGCTTAAGATTTAGTAGATTATAGGACCCTTTGGGCATTTATTGGCCACATTAAGAGTTTTAGGACATTTCATGAACAGGACAGAAGTCAAGGGCTGTGTGCTAATAGTTGGGGACTAGAGAGAAGCATGCTGGTAAGGCATGACTGAGAAGAGGCTGTCCTGACTGGAAGAACTATATCTTGAGCATTTCTGTCCCTAAATTTGTAACCGGTTAATTTCCCTAATAACCCCCATAATCACGAGTATGGCTTATGAGTTCTGTGTAGCCATTGCAATGAATTCCAGAACCTAGCAGAAGAGAGAGCTCTGTGGGAGGGATGGCTGGTGTCAGAATTGGTAAAGGAGATTGGAAGATGGAGACATATCTGACCACTACTTCATAGGAATCTGCCTTGGGTTGATGTTAGGTTTCATTGTCCTTCTTGGTTAAGTCAGAGGAATTCAGACACTTTCCACATTCTTTTTACAGGATTTCAAAAAATTCATGGAAATTTTTCATGATTTTATTTAGCTTTTTCATGAATTCGTTGAAGCACCTTCACTTGTGTTATGTGTGTCTAGCTTAAGTATCTATCAAGTCCTATTTTATTGACTTGTTTTTAATTGTCAGCTAAATTTTATTAGTAGATAAAAAGTTATATTTTTAAATCTAAAAAAATTTTTAATTTAGAATATGGCACATAATCATGGTAGAATCACAGGTGAGTGTTCAAGAATGCCTCTCCCCAGGAAGTTTCTAATCCCCAGGGGGGTGGGGAGCCAGGTGAGTCAGAGTGCCCTTGAATGAAAAAGGGCCCAGATTTGAATCTCAACCATAACTCACTTTGAGATCATGATCAAAGTTACTCAACCTCTCTGTGTTTTTATTTCCTTTTATGTAAATAGTTACAGTGGCTGCCTTAAGGCTTGTTGTGAGCATTTAGTAGGATATACTTAAAAATCAAGCTTACTGCCATCAAGTCACTAGGTAACTGAGGCTGAAAATCTGGGTTTGAACTGCTGACCAAGTGTGGTTAGCAGCTCAAGATGTAACCCGCTATGCTACCAGGGCTCCTGATTTAGTGAGATAATTGCCCTTAAAGATTGAGTCCTGATTTGACGCAAATGGTAGCTATTATCATTAAGTGTCTAGTGAGTCGTAAAGATAATCATTGCTAGGAGGGGACCTTGCAAGGAAAGGTTCTTTGAGAGCTGTGTAGAGTTTGAATTACAAAAGATTGGGGGATGGGGCGCAGGAGACATCCCAGGTAGGAGGAAAAGGCTCTGGAAAATTTAAACAGTCATTCCAAAACAGCAATTCATTTTACTTTGTGTTTTATCAAAAGGTCCAACTATCATGTAAATGCAGCATTACTTAAAATTTGATTTGCTCTCTTTACCTTATGCAAAACACTTGAATATGAATAGCATGTTTTATTATGCTTATGAGAGAACAACATTTTAAATTGGATTATATGCTGTCTTTAAGCATCTCCCCAATGTATCCATCCTTTATAGTTTTTCTAATAGCTATTTTGCATTTCATTTGACCCTGCTTTTTATTTATTTGCATCTTATTACCAAAATACTTTTACAAATGTTCTTGGTGTTTCATCTTCAGTGTTCGATGAATGTTTATTGTTCTGAAAAGTGTTCCACATCCCACATCAGCCATTAGGACCTGTTCTCCATGAGCTCTAACCTATTTGACAAAACTAGCCAATAAAGAAGTTATTTGGGGATTGACTAATTGGAAAGAAAGGGAGAGGGAGTCCAAAGGTGGTGAAGAAATGAGAGAGACCATGGTGAGGTTCCGGTGAGCGCCTCAACCCGCAGCCCTTGTAAGCAGGAAGTATATCATTAGCCTCTGACTACACACATACACACACACACACACACCTAACCCAAACACACACACCACCACCACCACCACCACCACCACCACCACCACCCCCAGTCCTGCCTCAACCCCAACTCTACTAATGTAGTGGGGACTTGTATGAATCTCTCTTTCAGGTTTGGGTTAGGGAATGTGAAGCCAATGGTATAAATATCCCTGGAACATATAGACTGTCTCAGGTTGTAATTTCCAGGAATATCCTGAGTCAAGAATTTGAGTGGCAGTAATTCATTCCAGAGGTGATTCCAGAAAACACCAGTGGTGGAATGGGGACAGGAGTCAGGAAGCTTGTACAGGATATGTCATTGTCAAGAACTCTAAAGGATAAAATAATCGATACTTAAAAAGAATGCTTAAAAAACAAAAAGGAATAAATGCTTACTGGAAAAATTCCAGGAAAAAAAAAGAGAGTGATTGTATACATATGCAATATACCAAAAAACAGATTCACTGCCATCGAATCAGTTCTGACTCATCGTGACTCTCTAGGACAGAGTAGCACCACCCCTGTGGGTTTCCAAGGCTGTACATCTTTAGGGAAGCAGAATCATCTTTCTTCGAGGAGAAGCTGGTAGTTTTGAACTGCTGACTTTGTGGGTAACCATCCAGAGTGTAACCCACTACACCACCAGGGTTCTTATATAGTACTACATGATACAAATATGAAGAACTGTGAAGGGTTTGACTCTGCGTAAACCAACAAGTTAGCCTAACTTTGATTCATAGATGCTGACAGAAGACAAGAGAATCCTGGATTAGATACTAAGTGATTTATTACTGATAGCACAGCAGGCAAGCCCCTCAAATCTCACGGGTAAGTCTCGTGGGTCCGTGCCACAGCGGGGGAACTTGTTGTGTACTATCAAGAGAATTCCAGCTCATAGAGACCCTGTTAGACGTGGTCAAACTTTCCCAGAGGGTTTTCTAGGCTGTCATCTTTACAGTAGCAGATTACCAGGTGTTTCAGTTAGCAACAGAGGGTTTAAGCATTTGCACCACTAGGGTTTAAGAACAACAACTCACTGCTATTGAGTCGATGCCGGCTCATAGTGACCCTTGAGGGCAGGGTAGAACTGACCCTGAGAGCTTCTGAGACTGGAACTCTTTACAGGAGTAGAAAGCCACGTCTTGTTCCCTGGAGCGGCTAGTGGTCTCTAACTGCGGATCTTGTAGATTACAGCCCAACGGGTAACCATTATCCCACCAGTGGGCTACAAGCAAACCTACCCAATCCTGGTCCCCAAAGGAGGCATTATCTTTATGATCCTGAACAGCAAACAGACCCACCCTCTGCCCTGAAGGGAGATAGACTATCTTTTCAGATTGCCACAACCTTGAAAAGGTGGTTTAAAACAAAAGCTGTTAATGCCTTTGTTCAGAAGATTTGCAGAAACATAAGCAACCCATGCAGAAGCAAACTCCCAATAGTTATTTTACACCATGGGCAACTGGAGCTCAGGCCTTCTGAGATCTCTGTGAGACAGTGAAGAACATGCCTCAGAATTGATTATCCCATATGAAGAATGAGGGAGTTTGGTTATTTATCACCAAATCCCTTGTCCTCATTGATTAGGGACAGCTCTTGGGGAATCTTTTCACCTGTCATGACTGTTGACAGTAAGAAACCAAAACATACCTATATTTCAAGCTAAAAGAGGTCTGGTTCAACTTCCTTGCTTTATACCTAGAGCTTGGTGCTTGTTAGATGCCCTGGAGCAGGCTTCAACTCATGGTGGCCTTGGGTACAGCAGAACAAAACACTGCCTGATCCGGTGTCATCCTGAACGTTGTCATGCTTGAGCCCGCGTTGTCAATCCATCTTGTTGAAGAACTTCCTTTCTTATGCTGATCCTTTACCAAGCATGATGTCCTTGGTGGCTTAGTGGTTATATATTTGGCTGAGAACCACGAAGTTAGCAGTTGGAAACCACCATCTGCTCAGCGAAGGAAAGGTGAGGCTGTCTCCTCCCATAAAGAGTGAAAGTCCCCAAACCCACAGAGGCAGTTCTACCCCGTCCTATAGGGTCACCCAGAGTCAGAATTGACTCCACGGCAGCCGGGTAGGTTTTGTGGTTTTAGTCTCATCGTCCTCGCTCCTAAGAAACCTTCTAGCTCTTCTTCGTCAAGACAGATTTGTTTTCATTGTTCTGGCAGTTCATGATATAACTGATATTCTTTGCCAATACCGTAATTCAAGGCCTGAATTTTGCTCCAGGCTCTCTCTCTCTCTCTCTCTCTTTTCCCCTCCAGGCTCTTTTATTTGCTGTCCAGCTTTGACATGCATATTGAGGTCATGGAAAAGACCATGGCTTCGGTCAGGGACACCTGAGTCCTCAAAGAGACATCTTTACTTTTTAAGACTTCTTGAACAGTTTTTATTAGCACTTTATCCACATGTCATACAATTCAATAATTCAATCTTTAAAAAAAATCATTTTATTGGGGGG
>NW_022103923.1:4744754-4746913 GCF_000313985.2 Echinops telfairi
TCATCATTCTCAAAACATTTGCTTTCTACTTGAGCCCTTGGTATCAGCTCCTCATTTTGTCCCCCTCCCTCCCCGCCCCCCATGAACCCTTGATAATTTATAAATTATTATTGTTTTTAATAATTCGATCTTATCAAGAATAGTTATACAATTATCACCACATTCAAATCTAGAATGTTTTCTTTTTCCTTGTACCCATTGTTGTTCATTAATTGTTATTTTTTCTAATTGTGGCAAAAATATATACACAACCAAACATTCTCCAATGCCACAACTTCTACATGTATAATTCAGTGCCATTGATTATTTTCTTCATGTTGTATAACCTTGACTACTTTAAAGAGGTCTTGTGCAGCACATTTGTCCAAGGCAACATGGTACCTAGAGAAGCCAAGTAATTTGTGGAGGGTCACCCAACAAGTTCATGGTCCAGTCCATTGCTCCTTCCATCACATCCAATTGCCACAGCCAGTCCTGACCAAAATGTCAAGTTGGCTTTGTTTACCAAGTTCCCCTCCTCCAGGCTTTATCCAAGGTGACTCTGCCTCCAGACTCACTTGAGGTGATGCTGACTCCTAGCGACCTTATACAACAGGGTAGAACTGCACTTGTGAATTTATGCGACTTTAACTCTTTAGAAAAGGTTATCTGTCTTCTGCTTAACGGCTGGTGGTTTTTAACTGCCGATCGTGTGGTTAGCAGCCAAGAGGTAATTACTGTGCCACCAGGGCTCCTTCTCTGCCACCATATTCCCCAGTAAATGATGGGTCCACATCTGTTGGTGACTTGCTCTCTTTGATCTCCCATTGAAGTCTGCCTTTATAGATTCTTCATTCACGCTCAGGAGTAAATACCAAACTAGATTCACTGCCATCAAGTCGATGCCTACACATCGAGGGCCTGTAGGACAGGGTCGAACTGCCCCTGTGGCCAGTTTTCCATCTTTCTTCCTCAGAGGAGCTGATGGCTTCAAATTGCGGACCTTGCAGTTATCAGTCCAATTTGTAACTACTATGCCACCTGGGCTACTAGGGAGTAAATGGCGAGCAGTAATTGTATTAACATTGGAACTGGGAACAAAGCCTTAAAACTAAAGATATAAACGTTCTGTCTGAGGATCCGCCAGCCAGTCCAAGGGAGCACTTGGATGCTGTCTACTGTGAAGATCTAAAATCGTGGAAACCCAAAGGGCAGTTCTACTCTGTTCAACGGGGTCAAGTCGGGATCGACTTGACGGCAGTGAGTACCTGAGTAGGCTTCAAATCGGAGTAGCACATAGAAGAGGCTTTGGGATGGAGGCAGAATGCCCACCTCACCAAGACTAGAAGTTCCTGATTGATCCTCAGGTGACCTGGGAAGTTTAGTATCCTCTCTGTTGAGTATGTGAGTATGGTCCCCAAGGCCCCAAACCAAGCCCACTGACTTCGAGAGGGTTGCTAAGGCTGTAAATCTTGATGAAAGCAGACTGTCACATCTTTCTCCCAAAGAATGAGTGGTTGGTGGATTCGAACAGTCAACCTTTTGGTTAACAGCCAAGTAAGGTACCACTATATAGCTTCCTAGATCTTGGGGGAAATAGTCGAACGATATCTCTGTAGCCTCATACTGTTCTCTTGGACAAAGCTCTGTAGAAAATCAATGTGATTTCTTAGTAATATCCTAGGGGCCCAACAATCTTCGTGCTTTAGCATGGTGTCCATTTTCCCCTTCTTCCTCTCCCTAAATGGTAGGAAGACCATTGGACGGGAAACAAGCTTCACTTGTTCCAGATAGATGGATCACAGCATGACCAAAGTATAGAAGGTCCCTTCTTCTTGCATCTCAGAACACTCTGGTGAGAGGCCTTTGTCCTGCCTCTCTTTCTCCCATAGTTCCTAGGCAGCTACCCCAGCAGAGAGTCAATTCAGTGTAGCGTATAGACTTGTGACTAGCTAGCACCACCCTTCACAGTCAAGGAACAGTATGAGATGGGAAGTCCCTAAGAAAAGCATAGGGCTTCCTGGAAACTTTGCTCAATGTGCCCAAAGTTCACACTGTGGCACGCAGGCCTGAGCTCAGCATCTTTTCACCCTTGCTGAGGTCTCTCTGAATTTTACTCATCTGACCTTTCTTTTCTTCAAGCTCACTCTAGGCAAATAAAGAGAAATACTTTTACATTC
>NW_022103923.1:4748101-4760606 GCF_000313985.2 Echinops telfairi
CTTGCCGCTTTGCTTTTATTTTTATTGTTGTTTAATCCTTTGAATATTAAATTAAAAAGATCTGGCAATCTCAGAAACAATTCCTTATCTTATAACATTTATATTCCCCTGACTTGCATTGATGATCTGTAGACAGTTCCAATAATCTCTGCTCGACTGTCAAGGTTAAATACTATACCCACACATATCCCCGGCACAACTCTGCTCTGAACTCAAGAAGTGCTTAGCTGCAATGCAGTGAATTACATAATAAGGCCCTTCTAGCCATAGTCTTTGTGATTTCCACATAATGATTAAATGGGACTATGCAAATAAGAACAATTGTGATGGTGGCACAGGACTGGGCAGTATTTCGTTTCATTCTGTTGTACATCGTTCCCTATGAGTTGGAACAGATTCGATGGTATCTAATAACAACATGTAAATAAGGTGCACATGGCCCACCAAAGAGATTGGGCAACTTGCTGATAATGCAAATAATGTACATGGAACCCTTGTAGGAGTGGCACCATACAAATAAAGTGTATGAAATCCTGACATCTTTTCTTACAAATCAGCTTTGTCATCCTTCTACACTTAAAATGAGCCCTCCCAGAAGTGGGACAAGGGAAACCTCAGAGCTGTAACGAAAGAACGGAGTAAAGCATGTCCTTTGGACCCAGAGTTTCTATTCTGAGAACTTCTTAGATTCAGGAAACAGGAGAAAGTACTGTAACACTGGAGGTCATGTGAGATGGCCAGTAGTGGCAGAAAAGTGGCAGTAGCTGAACCAGGAAACCAATGCCAGACTGTGCAGTGGGATCCCCCGTCCACAGATGTAGCTGGCTACAGTGGGCTTGTTGACACACAGGGTGAGAAGGCTTAGAGCCTTTGGGTAGGGGACTTTCTGGTTCAGGAGGTTGTCTCTGGGCACTTATCAGTGGAGCTAAAGAGCTTTGCAATGCTTGCCTAAGCAGGTCAATGATCAGGCCTAAGTCAGGGCCCAAGGGTTTGGGGCCGAGAGAGGTGTCCTTTCTGGAGGAGGCCTAGCTGGGAGGAAAAGGGCATTTATAGAGGTCCTAGGGTTAGCTCAGGAGGCCTGTCCTCAGAGTCAAAAGGAGCCTTGCATGGCCAAGCAGAATTGAGAGAGACATCCTGCACTGAAGAAGGGTGACTCTGCCTATCTGCTTCCTGATCCCTAATCAACTCCATAACTGAGTATGGTCTGTGAGTTGTGTGTATTCATTGCAACGAATTATCGAACCCAGCAGAGAAATAAGAGAGTGCAGTCCAAGGGACATCTGGTGTCAGAATTGGTAAAAAGTTTGGAGAAAGGAGTTAAATCTCTGACCTTTGCCTTATAGTGATCAGCCATGGGCTGATGATCTTGATTCTGTCTCCTCCTCCTTGTGAAGTTAGAATGAGTTTGACAAGATGTCCTTCTTACTTTAGCCAGCATTCATTAATGAATTTGCATTTTTAAAATTACAGTTTCAATAGGGTAAAATGAGTTACCAAAGGCTAGGGTATCCCTGAAGGGCATATAAACTATTCTAGACATTTCAAACAGAAAGAGCTTCAAGGCAGGGACTTGGTTATAAAGGTGTTGGGAGGGTTGGAGTAAAAAGGGTTGGTGGTGTTGAGAGACAAAGAAACTGTGACTATTCCTAGGGAAGAAAGAGTTGACTAGATCTCAGGAAATTGCTAGTACCTTGGGGTGAAGCTTAGAAACCCATACTTATTACTGATATTACCTGGACCACTGGTGCTTCTGCTACTCCCATGGGTAGAATAAATTTACCTTCTTGCTTTCTAATCTGATGTGATTGCTTCCTGTTTTCAGAAATCAACTAGAAGCCAGCTGGGGAAGGCATTGTGGAAAAATGCTTATAGGTTTTTCAGCCCTGATGGTAACAGGGAAGGTTGGGTGCAGAGCTGAAGACCAACAGAGAGCATCTAGGGGAGATGACTGGGCACAGATGTGGGACTAATATCTTTCCATTCTGGGGCCAGTGCTGATTTCCCCACAACCTCTGGAGTGAAAGAGACCTGCAGGAGAGGAACTAATCCTCACACCAAAACTTTGTAGCAGTCCAACCTCTGGGTCTGAGGACTACATTTCCCAATCTCTCTTGCAGCAACACTATGACCACGTGACAAAATTTTCACCAATAGAGTGTGAGTGGAAGTGATGTAGCATCTTCAACTTTCCTTGCTTAAAAGAAAAATCCCTGGCCATTTGAATCTGCCCTTTCTTTTTGCTGAACTCTAGTTACTAACAGTAGAATAGTCTTAGAAGCCACTTATTAAAGATGGCAGCCTCCAACTAGCCTGAAACTTGGAATTGTTATATAAATGTAGGTAAATATCTTTATTCTTTAAGCTACTAAATATCGGTCATCCTTTTGTTACAGCAACATAATCTTTTACCATAACATCTCCACAAACTTTATAACTATTTTTTTTACTTTATAACTATTTAAGCATCATATATTATTAGATAATTCCTAAATGTGTGAAAAGTTAAATAATTTTAATTTTTTTCTATAAGGGATACACAAGCAAAAAAATGGAAGATTCCATAAACAGTTCATACTTGAAGATCCCTGCTCTTTTACCATCTGGTTACTCACTAACCTATTGAATTCTTGCTTCCTCCCCCTCCAGAAAGAGGAGATGCAAATTCCAAAGACATTGATATATTAATTACTTGCTCCATGTACTACAACCTCTAGAACTATCATATACCTTCCCTACCCACAGTTCTTTTAAGAGAATCCACCCAAACTTCCACTCCTATAGAGATAGCTAACTGGTTGCAATGTAATGTGGCTTTTCTAGCCATAGCCTTTGTTACTCCCATAAACTAGCCTTTATTTTCCCGATGGGTCTGCGTGAGGAGGTGGGGGAAGATACTGAATGGATTATGATTTAGCTGTGAGTGATTGTTAACAGAGTTCATTGTGATTGCCATACTGGTGGTTATAAAATGAGCCATCTCAGAAGCTGGACTGGAGGGGATCTTACTACCAGCCAGGGAGGTGTCAAGAGTGGAGCAGGTCTTTTGGATCCTGAGATCCCTGTGCATTGAACTTTCTAGGTCCAGGAGACAGTGATTGCCAGAGGAGTGGCAAAGGAGAAGCAGCAGAACCAGGAGACATAGGATGAGATCGTGATGGATTTGCCAGACCACAGAGCAAGTAAGTCTGAGTGCCTTCTGGCAGGGGGCTGGCTTATTGAGTGGGGTGCCTCCAGGCACCTAATTAGGGGAATTGGGTTTTCCAACCCAGGAAGCTGGAGCTGAGTGCCTTCAGTGAAGCTTACAGTGGAGTGGCATGCCTTTTGGGCATTTAGTAGCAGTCCTGAAGGAACTTTATAACATTGCCCACCATAGGGCAGAGGCCAGACCAAGAGACTGAAGATTTGAAAGAGGCCTACCTGTGGGCATGACAGAGAAGAAATTGTCCTGACTGAAAAACTGCATCCTGAGCATTTCTCACCTGAATTGTAACCTGTTCACTTCCCCAACTTCTGCGACCTCAGATGACTCTAAGTTGGACAATGAATAAGGAAGACTGAAGAAGAATTGATGCATTTAAATGTTGGTGTTGGTAGAGAATATTGGAAGTACTATGAACCACAATCAATCTGTCTTAGAAGAAGTACAGCCAGAATACACCTGAGAAGCAAGGCCAGTGTGGCGTTTAGATTTTATGTCAACTTGCACTTGTGTAGGGGTGGAATCCAACCTGTCATTTAGGTCACAGCCTGATGATGCCTCCTGGAAGGTGTGGCCTTTTCATAAGAGAGACAATAAGGGGCCCTCCTCTCTCTGCCTCTTTTGCCTTAATGCTTGTTGAGACTCCCTGCCTGACACCATGGATGAGAGGTGTCAGCACCCTGCCATGTTTCCGCTGACCTTAGATCCATGCAGTTCTGCACCCACTGGCCGGTGATTTTCCTACATCCTGCTTCACCTTTCTTCTTCATCAATCTACAGCTCTGTGAGTCTGAACTGAACTCATGGAAGTAAGTTGGACTGGGCAGGGATACCTTCTTGATCTAAGAGTACTTCTTGATATAAATCTCTTTCTTATACATATATGAGTGTCACTGGTTTTGTTTCTCTAGACAACTCCGCCTGATACAGATGGTGAGACTTGGTCTCAAGTACTCTGGACATATCAGAATAGACTAGTTCCTGGGAAAAGACGTCGTGCTTGGCAAGTAGAAGGTCAACAAAAAGAGAGGAACACTGTCAAGGAGATGGATTGACAGTGGCTGTGATGATGGGCTCAGACATAATGATTGTGAGGATGGTTTGGCAAAGGGTACCGTTTTGTTCTGTCGTGCATAAGGCCTATATGAATTGGAATTCACTCGCCGGCACTTAACCATAACAACAACTTCCCTAATAAACCCCATAATCATGAATGCTATCTGTGAGTTCTCTGTGTCCATTGCAATGAATTATACAAGCCAGTAGAAAAGTAGAGTGTGGGAAAGTAGAGTGCCATGGGAGGAATGGCTGGTATCAATTAGGGTCAAAAGGGATGGAGGGTAGAGGCATGTCTGACCCCTCTCTTGTGGCTGTCAGCTTTGGGAACTGGAGGAGGTCAAATGTAGGCCCATTTCTTACCCATATTTTGTTCCATGTAACCCAGTGTGACCCTGCCCCTCACGACTGATGACTGGGCAAGAGCGTGCACCTGACCAATGAGCAGCCAATAAAGTAGCAAGTTATATAGTAGCTTGGCCCAAATAAAAATCTGGCTATATCACATCATGTCAGGGACCAGCCTCCAGAGCCGATAAGGTCCTATGGAACAGTTGCGCAATTGAAAGGAAAATTAAAGAGACAACAGACAAAACATGCAAGGGCTCACCTCTTCCTTGAAGCCGGGAACCTGAGAGAGCAAATATATTCTCCAACAGACTTATATAATCACCGGGCATGCGAGCCATGTCATACATGTATGTGACAGAAAGGGCATATACTAGAGCCATACATGTGACAGGCAGGCACATACGTAATGGGGCGGGCAGCTTTTAGTCTAGCATTATGATGGTGGCTTAACCTTGGCTGGCTCTGAGGTGGCTCAACCTTAGATGTCCCTGAGCTCTTCTCCAGGGACACAATCTATGATCAGTATTAGAAGGGAGTGGGCCACACTTAGGGTGGGGCAGGCAGTAGGGTCTGATTGCTCTCAAGGCAGATAACCTTCAAGCATACAGTAAGCAGCTTTGTCTTTGCAAGAAGCATCTTAAAATTGGCATTATTACAGGAGGACCTTGTAGGGAATAACTTTTAGTTAGGAGAATGTGACTGGGATTCAGCTCCCAACTCACGAGCATGAAGGCCTCCCTTCACCACCGTCTCCGCCTCCCAGACTCCTTAATTATGAGCCTGGAGAATTTGTCGGCATACACTCTCCTCCCGGTTCTCAGTTTCCCACACTACAACCTCTCTTGGTTATCTGAACTAGAAACTATGAAACATATGGCAAAGGATCACCCATAGTCAGGAAAACCTCAAGTTCCAAAGCAGCAGTAGCTGTAACTGGGCAGAAGGTAAGAGGTCGAGACGAATGACATAGACTAGAGGGTAAACGGCAAGCTGCCAGGGTATTTGTTTCATAAAATGTGCCAGTTGTTCTAGCTATCCTAAAATCGTCAGCTATAAGTGAAAGGTTGGAGATGGAGGTGTGGAACAGAGATAGAATTTAGCCAGGAATGTGAAGTTGAGAAAGATTTTATTGAGGCAGGGAACGACCTTGGGGGGTGGGGGGGCGAGGGAGAGCAGGGAAAGGTGACGGGCATCTTGAGCCCCCGGGCGGGTTCCGAGACCCAACCAGTCAGGTCAGGGAAGTCGCACCTGGTACTGGGGCGGCGGGACATATATAGGGCATGAGCTTAAAGGCATATGGGCTGGTAAGGGGAAAGAGGGAGGTTCTTTGAGCTGCGGTTGCAAGTCTCGGGCCAGGTGACGTCCTGTTAGTGAATCATGTTGTTCCTAGGAAACAATGCTAGGGAGTGAGGGGCTGTGTTCTGTCCAGGAGGTAAGCTCTGTGAAACACTGAAGGCAGGTGCTTTGAAGCTCAGGTGTTTAGCAATTCAGCCAGGTCATTTGTCTTCTGGAGAAGCTGGTACCAGTGGCTGCCTTGGTCTGGACCCGACCCAAACAATAAGTACATAGGAATTCTGGATAAAATTGAACAAAGATCCTTTAAAACACTGTTATGGTGGTGGCAGTGGTTAGGGGTTATCAAGTTGATTTTGACTCGTAGTGACCTCCCTATAGCAGAGGAGACCTGCCTCATTGGGAAATAGCCTGTAGCCTTATGAGACTGGATTGCCAGGTCTTTTCTTTGAGCTTCCAGGTGAGTTTGAACCTTTTGGTTAGCAACTGAGCACTTTACATTGAACATTGACATTGACTAAAGAAGACCAAAGAAGAACCCATGCACTTGAACGGTGGTGCTGGAGAAGAATACTGAAAGTACCATGGACTGCCAAAAGGAGAAACAAATGTGTTGGAAGACGTGTGGCCGGAGTGCTCCTTACAAGCAACGATGGTGACACTTGGTCTTAGAGACTTTGGGCATGTTCCTGACATCATGTTGGGTAAATTAGAGCAGCAGTGGAAGTAGAGGCAGGCCCTCTAGGAGATGGAGTGACACCGTGGCTGCACCAATGGGCTCAGGCATAGGAACAACTGTGAGAATGGTGTAGGACTGGGCAGTATTTTGTTCTGTTGTGTATAAGGTCGCGACAGACCACAGCTGACGCAATGACACTTAACAACAACAGCAGCACTTCATCATGGTTCCACTGGAGCTCCTTTACACATACATAACTGAGATAAAATCACTAAATCTGGAGAGAGCGAGAGCTTGTTAGGAACGGGGACCCAGAGAAAGTTTATCATGATGTTTTGGCTGCCAGGGAAATTTTATTGCTCTCCATAATGAAGAGGCATGACAGGCACGGGAGATAAGGAGATTCCCTCAGTGAAAACATGAACTCTTATTCTACTCACCAGCAAAGGGACATGATTTGTTCATCTAAAGGGAAGATATTTGTTAATCTAAGTTTGGCCATTATTGGACCGCCCGCGGGGGACCTACATCAGTTAAGAGACACAGATGAATAGTGTCTTCATTGCTACTTCTTGCCTAGTTGGTGCACCTTAGAGTTCCCAGTTCTGTCTGAACAAATGACTCCAGTCCTTGTTTGTTGGAGAGTTGGCCTGAGGACAGTCAGGTGACTTTGGCCTATCCCATCTAATGACTGAGTAATAACTTTGATAATAGGCTGGAGGAAAACAGCTGGAAATGTTGACAGCTGTTTTGTGTAAATGCTTAAGTGCTGGGGCCCTCTTCTGCTATTTCTGGTCAATTTCTTAATAAGATTAAGGGCAACGGTGTTCAAATTGATCAGAGCCATGTGGCAGAGGATAGAAGGCTCAGCAGTTGATGAAACTTAAAAGCGCCCTGCAATAGTTGAAGGAACACTGGTGACGCAGTGGTTAAAGCACTTAGCTGCTAATTGAAGAGCTGGCAGTTTGAACGCACCAACAACCACTCTGCAGGAGGAAGATGTAGTGGTCTGTTTCTGTAAAGCTCACAGCCTTGGAAGCCCTCGGGGGCAGTTCTACTCTGTCTCATGGGTCCCTATGAAGTTGGAATCCAATTGACACAAGTTTGGATTTTTGGTACAGGTACAACACTAGGACAGTTTTCTTCATGAGGAAGACCCCAGGGACAGTTCTGAAAGACCAAAGATCATGACCGTCCCTCTTCACTGGGCTCCCCTTGGAGTCTGAGGTGTTCCCTCTCCGGGTATCAGGAGAAAATTGGTGTGTCCTATACTAACATCTGTAACTTCACCTGCTTTCCAATCATTCATTGCTTATATCCAAACCTTTTATCTACAAGGGTCAGTTGTAAGAGGGACCCCAAACCCAAACAAACCATTGTTTTTGAGTTGATTCCAACTAGTAGAGACACTCAGGACAGAGTAGAACCACCACCTAGGATTTCCAAGGCTGTAAATCTCTCTCTCTCTCTCTCTCTCTTTTTTTTTGTTGCTGTAAATCTTTATGGAAGCAGCCGGCTACATCTTTTTCTTGCAGAGTGCAAGATGAGTTTGAACTGCCAACCTTTCAGTTAGTAATTACTTGCTTTAATCACTGTGCCACCAAGTTTCCTACAAAAAGGATTAAGGGTATTTTTATAAAACTGGAAACACAATGGGAGTCGTAATGAGTAGTACACTCAACTGAAGGAGCCTTGGCAGTGTAGTAGGTTACACATTGGGCTGCTAACTGAAAAATCAGCAGTTCAAACCCACCAGTCAGTCCATGGGAGAAAGATGTGGTGGCTATCTGCTCCGATAATGATTTACAGCCTTAAAAACCCAAAGGGGCATTTCTACTCAGTTGTATAGGTTGACTATGAGTGGCAATCGACTCGATGGCAGTGAATTAGAGAAAGCTATACTCACCCAAATGATCATTGTCTTTATGGGCTAAGCCCATGTCAATCAATCCAACATGAACATTCCGAGCTGACCAGAGTTAAGTTTTAATCTGCTGAGCCCTTTCTAGGTTGAACTACCACTCAGGGGGTGTACCGGACAGACTGGTTTAGGGTTGCCACTAAGTGAAAGAAAGAAGCGTCATGCCTCAAAGTGGACAGGACAGAATCTGGAGTCTAGATAATCCCTGCCCTTTTGTTCTGATCATTACTCTGGAAGTAGCTGAGAAGAGATCATCTCCTTTTGGGGCCAGCTGCATCAATGACCAAACTGCCTCATTAAGTGAGGGAAGCTGAGTCTTTTTAGGGCTAGATTAGTCAAAATGTTCCACAATACCTGTGGCTGGCAGGGAGTATGGAAGAGCTATTGAATAACTTGAAAAGCAGTCCACTGTGTGCGGCTTTTGCGATAAAAGGTGCGTCACTGTTAACTTGCAAATGGTCTGGGAAGCTGATGACAAGATACAGATTAGTATCAAGGCCACAATGATTTCTTTGGAGTCAGCAGATCAGGCTGGAATAGCAACATCAAAAGTGTGAACAGCAGTGAAGCCCCAGTGACAGGTACTAAAGGGCATCAAAGATTCAATGTGATCAATCTTCTAAGAGAAAGTAGAATGTGACCTCTCTCATTGTGAGGAAATAAATGCCTGGCAGGAGTCACAAATCTAGCATGCTTTGGTCGTTTCTGTCTCAGAAACATACATTTCTTGTGCCCAGTCTAGGTGGGTGAATGTGGTGCCACTTTTTTTTTAAGTCAGCAGGAACCATAGAGGGTGTCACAGGGAAGAAAAAGAAGGTCCTTGCTGTTCCAGAGACCCTTAAAAGAGTGAAGGAGTTTTGCAGAACTAAAGATCAAGCGCCCGAGAAAGAAGTTTGCCCAAAAGATGCTTCAAAAGGCAAGGAGGAAGCTTATCTATGAGGAAGGCAAGCACGATCACAAGGAATCTAGGCAGATGTATGGAACTGAAATCCGAATGGCTCGGATGGCAAGACAAGCTGCCAACTTCTATGAAAAGCTTCCTGCAGAGCCCAAGCTGGCATTCCTTTTCAGGATCTGAGCTATCAATGGTGTGAGCCCAAAGGTTCGAAAAGTGTTGCAGCTTCTTCGCCTTCGCCAGGTATTCAGTGGCATCTTTATTAAACTTAACAAGGCTTCGATGAACATGCTGAAGATGGTGGAACCATACATTGCATGGGGGTACCCACACCTGAAGTCAGTGAATGAACTCGTCTACAGGCGTGATTCTGGCAAAATCAATAAGAAGCGTATTGCCCCGACAGATAACACTTTGGTTGCACATTCTCTTGGTAATACGGCATCATCTGCATGGAAGCTCTGACTCAAGAGATCTGTACTGTTGGGAAACACTTCAAAGAAGCAAATACTTCTTGTGATCTTCTGCAGGAGGTGGATGAAGAAAAAGATCACCCATTTTGTAGCAGGTGGCGATGCTGGCAACAGGGAAGACCAGATCAACAGACTGGTTAGAAGGGTGAACTAAGGTGTCCGCCATGGTTATTCCTGTAATCGCTCAGTTAATAAAACAGTGATTACTTTCAAATGAAAAAAAAAAAAAGTGGTGCCAAAGGTGAGCAGTGCAGGCTTATTAGTAGCTTGATTTGTAGCTGGTCTTATCAGAGAATGTGCCCCTCTCATGAGCATTGCGAGAGTGGCCCAGTGGTTTGATCAGCAGCCATTCTTTGTTTCCACACAAACATGCCCTCCAAGAGGGGTGTGCACCAGACTGTAGTTTTCCACATGGAAGACTATAGGTCCTTGGCAATAGCTGAGAAGTCAATAAAAATATAACAAGTTCCATCCAAGTATTGGGCAGAGCTAATACTGACTGGAAGAGATCCATATTTGTGTCCATGCCAAAGAAAGGTGGCCCAACAGAATGCACAAATTACGGAACAGTGTCATTGATATCACATGCAAGTGAAGCTTTGCTGAAGAGCACTCAACAATGGTTGCAGCGGCACATTGACAGAGACCTGCTATAAATTCAGGGCAGACTCAGAAGAGAATGTGAAACAAGAGATATCATTGCTGATGTCAGATGGATCTTGACAGAAAGCAAGGAATACTAGGACGATGTTTGCTTGTGTTTTATTTACCATGCAAAGGCATTTGACTGTGTGGGCCATGACAAAGTATGAAGAGCTTTGAGAAGAATGGGGATTGCAGAACATGTCATTGTGCTCATATGGAACCTGCACATGGACCAAGAGACAGTTGGGTGAATAGAACAGAACAGCGTGGTTTAAAATCAAGAAAAGGTGTGTGTCAGAGTTGTATCCTTTCACAATACCTTTTCAATCTGTGTGCTGAACAAATAATCAGAGCACCTGGATTATATGAAAAAGGATGCGGTATCAGGATTGAAGAAAGGCTTATTAACAACCTGTGATATACAGACTGACAACCTTGCTTTCTGAAAGTGAGGAAGACTTGAAGCACTTCCTGATGAAGATCAAGGATATAGTCTTTGTGGCAGTTACACAATCTCATGTGAACTTGTGAAGGGATGGAGTCTAGCCTGTCAATCAGGTCGCAGCTTGATGACCTCATTTGGCGGCTCAAAGAAGATAAATAGCTCCCTGGAGCCAGATCTATTCACTCCCTCCGAGACATTCCTGCTGACAAACCACATGGAGCTCTGCTGATAGAGCCAGAGCCCTGGAGCTGGAGGAACCAGGTGGAGACCCACATCAGTGCCGAGATGTTTCCACTACAACTGGATCCATAAGACTTTACCCACTGGCCTGTGATCTTCCTGCATTCGGCATCATTGCATGGCTGCGTGAGCGCAAAGAGGAATTTATGGACTAGTATAGACATATGGGGTAATATCAGACTTAAGGACTTCATCTGGACTGGGCTGGGATGTTTTAATGTACAATTGCTCTTTGATATAAAGCTCTTTCTTATACACATATGAGTGTCTCCTGGATTTGTTAGTCTAGTTGACCGGGATTAACACAGTCTTCAATATGGATTACAATTAAATGTAAAGAAAACCAAAATCTTCACAACTGGATCAATAGGTGACATCGTGATAAACGGAGATTTATCATGATTGAAGTTGTCAAGGATTTTGTCATGCTTGTATCCGCAATGAATACTCATGGAAGCAGCAGTCAAGACACACTGCATTGGGTAAATCTGCTGCATACGACCTCTTTAAAATGTTGAAAAGCAAGGATGTTCCTTGGAGGACTAAAGTGCATCTGGCCCACACAATTTTCATTGGCCTCATATGCACGTGAAAGTTGGACATCGAATAAGGAAGATGAAAGAAGAATCGATGCATTTGAATTGTGGTGCTGGTGAAGACTATTCAAAGGACCATGGGCTGCCAGAAGGACAAACAAATCTGTCTTGGAAGAGGCACAACCAGAATGCTCCGTAGAGGCGAGGGTGGCGAGACCTTGTCTCATATACTTTAGACAGGTTATCAGGAGCGATCAGTCCTTTGCTTGGGCAAGTAGAGGGTCAGTGGGAAAGAGGAAGACCCTCCTAAGACATGGACACAGTGGCTGCGACCCTGGCTCAAACATAAGAAGAACGGTGATGGCGGCCCAGGACCAGGCGGTGTTTCCCTCTGTGCTAGAGTTGCTATGAGTAGGACCCGACTTGCAAGCACTTGGCAACAGCTACTTCTCTTCCAGAGCGTTCTTTCCCATAACCAGGGCCAGGAGGCAGGGAGTCCAAAACCCCAGCAGGCAGCCTGCCTCCTTTGCCAGAACCTTCTATTAGAAAATCATCAGTCATGATGGCAAACTAGTTTATGGGATCCCAGAGGTAAAGAGTATGCTAGTGTTTGCTGGACAGTTGCAAAAAGAGTCTGTTTTTTGTTTTGTTTTCGATGAATAAAATGGAACTTTATTTTCATATTGAATGACAATTTTTGAACTAAGGAGTGTTCTTTTTCTTTTTCTTTTTTTTCGTTCGGGGTCACACTGGCTATATTTCTGATGTTTGG
>NW_022103923.1:4761463-4777053 GCF_000313985.2 Echinops telfairi
TGCCTCTGGGGACAATGGACAGGCTCCTGTAGGAGGGGTTTGCACCCTACTGATAATGTTCCTATGGAGACCCAGAGACCAACCCCTAGACCACCCTCTCATTACTGTGTAACCAATAGTGCAGCCTCTTCCTGTGACCGTATGTCTCTACCTGTAATTAGTGGGCTGGCTTGCCCCCAAAAGGTATATAGGTGTGAGTCAGCAATATAGATCTCTCTCTGACTCTGAGCTCCTTGCTGCTCACTCCCTGGTCACTCCCCTCTCCCTTGTTCCCTTGCCCTCCTTCCCTTCCCCCTCTCTCCACGTGGACCACCAAGCTGAGCTGAGGTAAGCAATGGCATCATGTAATGTGTCTGACTGTATTATTGTATTATCTCTCATGCTCTTGATGACTTTAATATAATGCTTATAGATCTCAACAGTACAAGTGTGCATTACCGAACCCTGAAGTAGTATTACTGAACCAGTGAGTTCAAGCAGCGGGTGGGGGCTGGTCCCTTCACCCCCCAAGCGCCAATTTTAATTTAATACTACATATCCCCATGCCCATAAATAAGTATATTTATGGTGCTAAAATGAAACCAACAACAACATTACATTATCTACAATACTTACCCTAGTTAGAATAGAGGGGCAACCCCGAGATGTGGAAGAATAGAGAGGAGACAAGTGGGGCCGGACAGTAGGAAGGGGAGCTGGGAGGGAAAGGAAGCCTGCAAACATTGAAAAGCAAAATCAAACCACCCTGGCCTTGGGTTTTAGAGCCTGAACTCAAGCAAATTTTAAACCAGATGAAAAATGGAAAGTACCCCAGATTAATAGAAGACATCTCTAGCAGGCAATAGGACTACAGAATCTTGCCGTTTTAGTTTACAAGGAGCAAGTATGCTTTCTTGTTTATTTTTAGCAAGCAAACTGAGCTTCAAGGTGTCAGCAGACTTAGAGAAATGTATTCAGAGCCAATGGACATGGATTCAAATTCCTGTCCCAGCCCACAGAGGCTGTTGGTTTGCATCGCATTCAGAAGAGACTGATTTGTGGGTTAGTTGATATAAGAGGTTAAGTAGCATATTCAAGCAACCGTCCATCTGTCAGGTTGTCATTAACATGGTCGTTTGCATGTTGCTACCGTGTTGGAAGTTCTTTCAAATACTTGTAGGGTCACCCGTGGTGGACTGGTTTCGGTGAGCTTCATACTAAGACAGACTAAAAAAAAGAAAAGGCTTGATGATCTATTTCTGAAAAATCATCGAATGAGAACCACATGGATAGCAGGAGAACATTGTCCAACATAGTGCTGGGAGATGTGCCCCTCAGGTTGGTACCAAAAAAACCCAAAAAAACAACCCCCAAACTTGCTGCCATTCCAAGACTGTCACTGTTTACAGGAGTAGAAAGCCCTGTCTTTCTCCTACAGAGTGGCTGGTGGTTTCGAACTGCCGACCCTGCAGATCACAGCACAACACATAACCACTACACTACCAGGGCTTCTATCCTCAGGTTGGAAGGCACTCAAAATACAACTTGGGGCCACCAAAAATGACATCAAAATGGCTAATAAAGATAACAAAAAATGTTCACAGTCATTAGCCGTCCAAATCAAAACCACCAATGACAGCCAAATGAAAGCAAAAACAAATGCTGGAAAGGATGTGGAGAGACTGGAACTCCTACACTGCTGGTGGGTCAGCAAATATGCACAATCACTTTGGAAAGTGCAGTCAAAATGCTTCTTAGAGGGAAGGATGGTGAGAGTTTCTCTCATGTACTTTGAACATGTCAGGAGAGTCCAGTCTCTGGAGAAGGATATCAATAAATAGAGGAGCAGGAAAAAAAACAAAGAGCAAAGCCCTCAACAAGATGCATTGACACAGTGACTTCACTCATGGGTTCAAACATAAGAACAACTGTGAGATATGGCAAAATAATAATAATTTATAAATCATCAAGGGTTCACGGGGGAGCAGGGAGCGGGGAGGGAGGGGAAAAAATAAGGAGCTGATACCAAGGGCTCAAGTAGAAAGCAAATGTTTTGAGAATGATGAGGGAAACAAATGTACAGATGTGCTTGACACAATGGATGGATGGGTAGATTGTGATAAGAGTTGTACAAGCTTCCAATAAAATGATTTGATTATTAAAAGAAAAAAAAACAACTGTGAGGATGGCACAGGACCAGGCAGTGTTTCATTCTATTGTACATAAGTTACTATACGTTGGAACCAGCTCGATGGCACCTAACAATCACAACAACAATATGGTGGAAAGCGATATGGCAATACTTCAAGCAACTGGGAATAGAAAGTCCACACGAGCCAGCAATACCTCTGCTGGGTAGATACCCTAAAGAAGTAAGAGCCATAACACGAGCCGACATATACACTCCCTTCTTCCTTGCAGCATGGCTCACAATAGCAAGAAATCGGAAACAGTGCAAATGCCTATCCGTGGAAGAACAGATAAAGAAGCCTTGGTATGCAAGTATGCACGCAGTGGAAGACTGTGCATCACTGAAAAACAATGATGAAACCATGAAGCACCTCACAACATGGATGGACCTGGAGAACATTGCGCAGAGTGAAGTTAGTCCATCACGTCCACTATTATAAGGATCAAAACCAAGGCCAAGACTGGCAAACCAAAGGAATAAGACTGTGGAGATTTCCCAGGGAAGAAGGCAAGGGTGGGAAGATGAAGTAATTGACTAGAAGGCTGGCAGAAATGGACTTGGGTGAAAGGGAGGGTAGAGAGCCATACGGGGGAGAAGAGCAATGCAGGGAGGGAGGGGCTAGAAGATGGGGGCAGTTGATGAATGGTTTGATCTGCTGGATGCAGAGTCAATGGTCTGAAACGTTAAGCCTCCACTTAATTCAGCATAACAAAAGTACAACTGGGGCAGAACTGCCTCCATTTAGAGTTGACCTTAATGGTACAGATGTAGTAAAGCCTTTGGACCTTTACTTTTTGATGTGGCATGACTCGAAAGGAAAAGTAGCAGCTGCAAACATTCATTAGTCATTAGAACATGGAATGTATGATGTCAGAAACATGGAAAATTGGAGGCCTTCAATAATGAAATGGAATGCATAGTTTGATATCCAAGGCATTGGTAGTGAGTTGAAATTGTCTGGCATTGGCCTTTTTAAATCCAACAGGCATATGGTCTATTATGCCAGAATAATACATGGAAGAGGAGCACTGTTGTATTTATTGTCAAAAAGCCATTTCAAGATTTATCCCAAAGTACAATGCTGTCAATGTTAGGTTAATACCTGTATGCCTACAAGTAACAAATGCCAAAGAGTAAGTGAAAGATTTATTCAACCAGATGCAGTTTGAAATTGGTCAAATGTGCAGTCAAGATGCATTGGTAATGACTAATGATTGGAACATAATGTTGGAAACAAAGACATTTCAGTAGTTGGAAAATATGGGTTTGGTGATGGAAACTATGTCAGAGATGACATGATAGAATTCTGCAAGACCAACAACTCATTCAACAGAAATATTTTCTTTTCAACAACCAAATGATGACTATCCATGTAGAGCTTGCCAAATGGATTACACAGGAATGAAATGGACTACATCTGTGGGAATAGATGACGGAGACGCTCAGTAACATCAATCAAGGCAAAGCCAGGTAAGAGGAGGGAGGAATCAGGGAACATGGAGGAAGGGAGTGGCTCAATGGCATTAAACAAGGTTTTGCATTTAAATGATGTAATGGAAAACAAGCCTCCAATGCTTTAACCCACACTTTACCTTGGTCAGTGTGGTACTTATGGCTGACATGATCAATCTGGGGTCCTTTTACTGCACTGTTTTCTGGCCAGAGCCATTGAAGTTGCACCCCTAGCATACCTGGGCTTGGCTGGCAGAGCATCCATTTCCTTGGAGGAGTTCACCTTAATCTAGAGCATCTCCTGTTCTATCACCAAGAGAGCATCTCTGATCTTCTTACCTGATTTCCGCTTAAAGGGCACTTTATCAGGGTAGAGGAGTAGACTGGAAGAATTTATTTTGATTTCTTTGGGCTAATTTTTCATTCCCCAGTGGGTCACCTTCAATCTCGATTGTAAACCCAATCCCAAACTAGTAAGAGCCTGAATTCTGCCAGACCAACAATTTATCTATTGTTTCCCAGGGGAGTTTGTTTAACTCGGAGAGCTATTCCTGAGAGAGATCTCCTAGAGAGGACCAAATCTCCTATAGTAGCCAGGACCCTCTACAAACAACAACAACAACAACAACAACTAAAAAACCTCGGAGACATTTTCCTGTCATCTTTGAGTGGATCTAAGGCAGTCGTGATAGACTGCTGGAGAGGCTGAACCCTAAGGTAGTCCAGCACGTGTCCTTCTTCTTTGACTATAAACAGGCTTGCCCTTCCCCTTGTCTTCTAAGTGAACCAACCAAATGCCTAATCATTTGCCTGGTCCCATCCCCAGTGGTCATGAATTTCCTTCTTTTTACACTCAGTATTGGTGCACTTCACAGTATCTTTTCCTGAATGAGGACCAGACCCTTTGCACACCGGGACAAATCTTACCAGTAGTCATTATCGTGGAAGTGACCAGTGATGGAGGGTGAAGTCAACTACGTAGAAGCGAGTTTGAATAACCAGGGCGATTTTTGAACAGTCCATTTTCAACTCTTTTCCTGGTACGAAGCCTGCAACTTTCTCTCTAATGCCTCCTGGTCAACAGGCAAGAAAAGTGGAGGACTAATTATTTCTCGGTTTAGCAGACAATTTGATGAATATATTTACCCTTGATTCTCACGAATTCCCACCATGTTCTCATCGTTCCTCTTCCAGAAAACCCAACCTCTGTCAGCATCTCATCCTCATGGCCCAGCCTGTCATGAACGGTGAAGAAGCTGAGATTTTACTCTGCTCTGATTCGCCTGCCAGAAGTTCAAGGATTCTGGAAGAAAACAAAAGACTCCTGGGCCAGAGACAGAGAATTGATTGCTCAAGCAACCCCATTGGCAGAGTATCAGCATTTTTGTGTTGGTTCCTTAGCCTTACTCTGTAGAGAAGCGTCTTTGTTCTGGGACACTGGCCACTTGTCTACATAGATCATGTAGACAAGGCTCAACCCCAAGACTTAGTGGAAGGCCCTGTGAACCTCCCAGAATATAGGAGATAGACAGTCTTGTATGGAGTATCAGAAGTTCATTTCTCACTCTCTATTTTAACGGAGGCTGCTATGTCTCATAGCCTCTGTGGTCTGAATGAGGTATGAGACATTCCTCCTCACCCTCTTCCCTTTCGGATAGGACTGCAAACTATAAAACGACTTAGCAGTAGCATAGAAACAATTTCTCAGCCCATTATCTGGTCCCTTTTGTTTTGACTTCATCCGATGGAACAAGGACTCAGGGAGCTGACACCATGCTAATCTTTTTTTTCCCTCCCTATGTAACTGAGAAGCTGTCTGGATCGATCTGGGCTTCTTGTCCTCCCACTTGCCAAATCTGTAAGCCTGTCTGACATACTCTTCCAGGGCAACATCAAGATTCAGCCTGCACATGCAGTGGGTTGCATTACCAGCAAGAATTCTGAGCTTTGGGGCTCTGATTTTTTTACAATGGGCAATAAGCATGTCAGGAGCTCTGGTGACAAGTGGATTGTGCATTGGGCTGCTAACCACAAGGCTGCAAGGCCAGCAGTTCAAAACCATCAGCCACCCCATTGGAGAAAACGGAGGCCTTCTACTCCTATAAAGAGTTACCGTCTCGGACCCACAGGGACAGTTCTACCCTGTCCTACAGGAATGCTGTGAATCGGAATTGACTGGATGGCAGTGAGTGAGTAAGCATGTCTGCTATTCACTCCAGAGGAAGCTATTCTTTTCATTATACTTTATAGGAAATATGCCTGCTCTTTATTCCCGAAATAAATCTTATATTTATTATACTGAACAGTCATCATGCCTCAATCACAGATATGCAGAAACCTATGGAGAATTGCCTCCCAACAAAAGATATACACTATGATGACGTTTACATTAGTTTTCAAAATAGACTAACACTCTATACTGTTTGTGGATACCTATGTATAGGGCAAACATAGAAGAAATATGGGGCTATTGTAAGTATCACATTTAGCATAGTTGCTGTTCATTGAAACCAATGAGAAGAATGGAATTAGAGAGAGGTTCAATCATTTTAGTAATGTGAAAAATTTTTTTTATTGGGATATAATTCACATCACAACAGTTCATTAGTTCAATCACATCAGGAAGAGTTATACAATCATCACCACAATCAGTTTTAGAACACTTTCTTCATTCTTGTACTCATCGTTATTAACTCCCCATTTCCCCCAACTCCTCTGCCATAACCCCAAGGGACCGTTAATCCAGTTACTATCTCTATAGATTTACCTATCTTGCATTTCATGTGCAGGAAAACGTCAAAATTTGAACAAACAAAACCCAACAAGAATAACAAAGTAAAACAGATAAAACTTCAATAGAAAAAAAGCAGAAAATATTAAAAACTAGAACACATTTTAATGGATCATAAAGGAGATCAAATGATAGGGTGCTATATTTAACCCAAATCCTATCTGCCATAATCCACTTTCCAATGCATTCTGCATGTTAACAAGGCTATTCATGTCCCTGGTCAGAAGCTATTCATTAATCCATGTATGGACCCTGCAAATGGATTTGGAGCTTCCAGTGTCATCTAGTCTTCTGTTGTGGCCAATGGAGGATGCTGTGTGCCCTGAAAGAACAGTCTGAAGTCCCAGGATCTCTAGTACATGGGTCACCAAGGGCTACATAGAAACTAGGTCAAAAGAGTCCATTTAGGAACCTAGTACCAGGTATATCTCCCCGTGGGTTCCACGTAAGTATTGTTCAGCGTTTTTTCACCTGTGGGAGGTTGCTCCAACCCAGTTTTCTACCAACAGAGATGGAATTGCCTTCTCCAATACATCCACAACGCCCTCCCCCAGTTTGACAGTGATAAGCTTTCCTTATCACTCTGCTGGAAGTGTCTGATGGATTGAAGTGGCCTTAGCACAATTTTATATGGCAGCAACCGAATAACCTTCCCCTCTCCCCAGATCTTGAAAAACGAGCCCAGCGGCGGGGACGTCTCTGTTGAAGTGGTTTTTAAGATGTTCATTTTTTTTTTTAATCTTTTAATTTATTTAAGTGAGTAAAATAAATGGAAATCAGCTAAGTTAAACTATATAATTAACTTATAACACGTTTCTACAGTAAATCAGTAGAAGCAAATATTAATTCATTTTTCCTGTTAGGAAGCTTGCTAATATTGTTTGCTGGAGTCCTCTCAATTATATCAGAAATTTGTCTTGAAGATTTCTGTAAGAAAAGAAAAAAGTAGCTATAAACTCTCTCACCTTAAGTTTTGCTAACAGATGAGGTAGTGATAATAGAACAGTCTGGCTGGTTCCTTGGTTAAAAGTAACGGAAAGTCCAAGTTTTAGGTAAGAAAATGATAGTAATGTAGATAAGGGTTGGGGAGGAAGCCAGCAAGAGTCCTAGAAGTGCATGGCAGGACTAAGGTTCAAGTTTAGATCTATCTGCCTACATCATACGCAATGTTTTGTCTCAAATTAACCAAATGGTAGGATTTACCAGAAAAGAAGCAAACACTAATAGTTACTGAGCTTCTGTCACTTCTATTTACATTCATGGATTTCTATGGTTTATTGATAAACTGGGTGATGAAAAGTTGAACTGGAAATGGAAATAAAATATGGATAAATCGGGAACATTAAAATCTTAAATATCACAAATTACTTAATAGGCATCACTGGGTACTCCCTTGGATTACAGTGAGCTATTGACAAAAAAATTTCCTCTTTCCTGGATACCCACTGTCTACAACTAGGGAAGTGAATGGACTCTGTAGATACACCCTGTTTCATATTGTGGTTACCGTATGTTGATAAAATATCTGGACATTTTTCTTTTTCCGCTCAACTAGCTCTCCCAGTTCATAAAGGTTTATTTTGCTAGCTCTTCCTTCCTAGGAGTGGCTGGTGGTTTCGAAATGCAGACCTTGTGATTAGCAGCTCAGTGCTTAACCGCTACACCATCAGGGGTCCTGTGTTTGCTTGTTCTATGGTAGTTATTTTTGTCTGTTTATAGTAGTTATCCAACCAAGATGTACATTTAGAAGGAGTGATGGGTGTGTCATGATGGCTACACTTGCGTTATTGTTATTAGGTGTCATTGAGTCCAATAGAACGAAACACTGTCCTGCCCTTTGCCATCTCCACAATTGCTAAGTTTGAGCCCACTGTTGTCGCGGGGAGGAGACCAGCCAGTCAGGGTGCGATGTAGCAACCATGAAACATACAGCTTTCCTCTAGTTCCTAAATGCTTCCTCCTCCCCCACTATCATGATCCCAATTCTACCTTGCAAGTCTGGCTAGACCAGAGGATGTACACTGGTGCAGATAGGAACTGGAAACACAGGGAATCCAGGGCGGATGAGCCCTATGGGACCAGTGGTGTGAGTGGTGATACCTGGAGGGTGGGGTAGAAAGGGGGAACCGATGACAAGGATCTACACGTAACCTCCTCCCTGAGGGCTGGACAACAGAAAAGTGGGTGACGGGAGACATTGGACAGTGTAAAATATGACAAAATAATAATAATTTCTAAATTATCAAAGTTTCCTGAGGGAGGGGGAAGCGGGGAGGGAGGGGAAAAATGAGGAGCTCAAGCAGAAAACAAATGTTTTGAGAATGATAATGCCAACAAATGCACAAATGTGTTTGACACAATGGATGTATGTATGTATGGATTGTGATAAGAGCTGTATGAACCCCCAATAAAATGATTTTAAAAAAATGATGTCCTTTTCCAGGGACCCGTCTCTCCTGACAATATGTCCAAAGTGTACCACTGTCACTTCTGAGGAGCATTCTGGCTGCACTTCTGTAATTCTCAATATTTTTTGGTATATTTAAAATGTTAACAACAGCAATAATAACAAAAATCAGTAATTACGAAATGATACTTCTCACTATTATGTGTAGAATATCTGGATCACTGGAGGAAGGCAACTCAGACTTGCGCTGCTGGGCTTCCAAAGGTCGCAGAGCCAATCCCTTGAACATGACAACTCCTTCGTGTCTCAGGGGCTTTGTTTATGCTGCTCTTTCCATTTGGAATACGTTTCCCCCACTCTGCATATATCTCCCAGCATCCTGCAGAGCTCAAGGCAACTCTCAAGTCCTGAGCAAAGCCTTCTGGCATACCTCTAGCCAAAGGGTACTTGGGATTCAGTCCGTCCTCCTTTTTGGCAAGCTTTCTATAAAGCAGATGGTGGAACTAAAACTGCATTTCCCAGGCTAAATTGCTGTGAGGGTTCTAGAGGAGAATTGGGTTTCTTTAAGTCGATGTCCTTGTCTGAGATTTAAGAAATGAAAGGGAAATAGAGACCATCTTCTTGCTGCTTTGGATGTTTCTGTAGGCAAGACCAGAGGAACAATTTATTTTCCACATCAGTATCACATGGCAGTTTCATGAGTGCTGAAAGACTGCTGTGGTGGTGACAGTGGTTCCCTGAGCTTGGCTTCTTGATACATAAATCACAGCCAAAACAGTATTCTCCAACTTTATAAGCCTAGCACGGGCCTCCTGATTACCTTACTTTTCTGGATGTAGTAAAGTTAGCAGCTTCCCTGGAAGATTAGGTCTAGGGCACACTGGGATTTATTCTTGTGGATTCAGACTAGAATTTACTCCTCCAGCCATTCCAATGAGTTTAAAAGCACTCAATTTATTGCATTAAATACCTTTCTGGTTTATATACCAAGAGTACTTTCTGTTTCCTGTTGAACCTTGGCTGGCATATATTTTGACACCCGAAGTTCGTTGGCTTGGTTGATAGAAATGAAGCTGGAGATCACATGACAGAATTTTGCAAGACCAGTGACTTCTTCATTGCAAAAACCCTTTTCTCAAAAATATAAACAGTGACTGCACACACAAACCTCACCAGATGAAAACCACAGGAACCAAATCGACTACATCTGTGGTAAGAGTGATGGAGGAGCTCTAGATCAGCAGCCACAACAAAGCTAGGGGCTCACCATGAAACAGGCCATCGATTGTTCATGTGTAATTTCAAGTTAAAGTTGGAGAACATCACAACCAGCACTCCAGAGCCAAAATATGACCTTGAGTATATCTCCCTTGAATTTTGAAAACATCTCAAGAACAGATTTGACACATTGAACACGAATGACAAGACCTGATGAGCTATGGAATGAGATCAAAAGCAGTTTCTCAATCTGAAGAAAATATATATGTTTTCACCCACCAATGCCCAGCCCCAGAGGAACAGACGTGAACGCCCCACAGGTACCCACCCCCATAAAATAAGAAGCTCATGCCTGCAGGACCCCACAAGGCCATGGTGACTGCTGAGTTCCCCCTCTCAGTGGTCACTGGGCAGGTGGAGATGGCGCATGTGCTACGGGCAAAATATTGGCTGATGCAGGAAGCATCAAAAGATCATAGAAGGAATACACATCAGTGATTGTACCAAAAGAACTAGCCAACAATCAACAATTTTAAGAGGTAGCATTAGCGTATGATCAAGGATCAATGGTATTGAAGGAAGAAGTCCAAGCTACACTGAAGGCATTAGCCAAATCCCGGCCTCCCGGAAGTGCTGAAATACCCATGGAAATGTTTCAATAAGCTGATGAGGCGCTGGAAGCACTCATTACTTTATGCCACGGAATTGGAAAGCAGCTACCTGATCTATTGACTGGAAGAGATCCATATTTTTGCCCATTTCAAATAAAGGTGATTGAACAGAGTATGGAAATTAGCAAACAATATCATTAAATATCACTTACATGTACATTTTTACTGATGATAATTCAACAACATTGAATTATCAATGTTGAATTGCCAGGATTCAGGAGAGGATGTGGAATGACATTGCTGATGTCAGATGGATCTTGGCACAAAGAAGCGAATACCAGAAAGATGTTTACTTCTGTTTTATTGACCATGCAAAGACACTGGACAGTGCGGATCCTAACAAACAATGGATAGCTTGTTGAGAAGAATAGGAATTCCAGAACGCTTTATTGTGCTCACGGACCCAGAGGCAGCTGTGAGAACAGAACAAGGGCATACTGCATGGTTTAATATCAGAAGAGGTGTGTGTTAGAGCTGTATCCTTTCACCATGTTTATTCAAATTGTACGCAGAGCAGATAATCTGAGAAGCTGGACTATACGAAGAAGAGTTCAGCATCAGGATTGGAGGAAGGTTCATTAACAACCTGAGATATGCACATGACACAACCTTGCTTGCTGAAGGGGAGGAGGACTGGAAGCCCTTGTTGACACAAATCAAGGACTAAAGCCTTCAGGCTGCATCACAACTTAATGTAAAAATAAACCAAGAATGATCACAACTGGACCAATAGACAACATTATGGTAAATGGAGGATTGAAATTTTTAAGGATTTCATCTTGCTTGGACCCACCATCAATGCTCATGGAAGCAGTACTCAGGAAATAATGCAATGCATTAAATAAGTCTGCTGCGTCAAACCTCTTTAAAGTATAGAAAAGCAAGGATGTCCCTTTGGGACTAAGGGGATGTCCAGTTGCCCACAGATGTGGCTTGGGTCCCCAATCTGAACTCTCCCTCATTCACAATGATATGATTTTTATTGTTCCTTGATTCCAGATCCCTTTGACACCTCGTGGTCACACAGGCTGGTGTGCTTCTTCCATGTGGGCTTGGCTGCTTCTCTGCTAGATGGCCGCTTGTTTACCTTCAAGCCTTTAAGATCTCAGATGCTATATCTTTTGATAGTTGGGCACCATCTGCTTTCTTCACCACATTTGCTTATGCACCCGTTTGTCTTCAGCGATCGTGTTGGGAAGGTGAGCATCATGGAATGCAAGTTTAATAGAACAAAGTGTTCTAGCATTGAGGGAGTACTTGAGTGGAGGCCCAATGTCCATCTGCTACTTTAATACTAAATTTATAAATATAGC
This sequence comes from Echinops telfairi, assembly GCF_000313985.2. Lineage (NCBI taxonomy): Eukaryota > Metazoa > Chordata > Mammalia > Afrosoricida > Tenrecidae > Echinops > Echinops telfairi. Next base: position 4,773,486 of record NW_022103923.1, read on the forward strand.
ACATATATCTATTTCCCCATACTCTTTAGCTCAACAATTATACTGCTAAGGATTTCCCCTATTGATTTTCATTCATAAATTGACAATAACATCTGTATGAGTGTTCTGTTATTTAAAAATTTGGAAATAGCACTGTGTTTATCAAAAGGGATTGGTAAATGTGCCAACTGCCCTACTAAAGGAGGAACATGGGTAAACCCAACCTTTATCACTGAGTGACAAAGATCAACTGGAAATGATCTAGATTTTACCTTCCTATATCTCCAGGATCCTGGCTGCCAGCCACTTCTGTGGCATTTTTTCTCTCTGAACCTAACCACTCAGAGTTAGGTGATATTTTATCCTGAGCCACCTGGAGCCAAGTCAAACTATCCTTCATTGGCCATCAGAGCCAGGCCCCTGGGGAACAGCCGTAGACTCAGGAGCCTGCCCAACTCCTTGCATTTCAGACAAGCCAGCCCCTTTCTTTCTCTCTAGCCCCCCTGCAAGCTAGAGGAATTCTATCCTCCATTGATTGCCCATGCTCTTTTTCTGCCACTTTGTCCGTCAGAGATTGTTGTTGTGTCACTGTTGCTTGTTGAGTTGGTTCCAACTCATAACCGCCCTATTTACAACAGAACGAAACACTGCCTAATCCTGTACCATCCTCACAGTCATTCCTGTTTGAGCCCATTATTTCAGCCACCATGTCAAACCATTTCCTGGAAGGCCTTCCTCTTTTTCACTGACCATTTACCTTACCAAGCGTGATGTCCTTCTCCAGGGACTGGTCGCTCCTGACAACATGACCAAAACACACATGATGAAGTCTCATGATCCTCCCTTCTAAGGAACAATCCAGCTGTGTTACTTCCAAAACAGATTTACTTGTTTTTCCGGCAGTCTCTGATGTATTCTATATTTTTCACTATTCAAAGGCAGCAATTCTTTTTTGGTCTTCCTTATTCATTGCCCAGCTTTTTGCATGTATGCCAGGCAACTAATAATACTGTGGCTTGGATCAGGTAAGAGTGGGATCTTCGCAAATGGACTATATCTGCAACCTTGCTCTGAAATAGCCACCCGGAACTAAGCCAGAGTCTCAATGCTCCTTGTGGGTTTATTAATTTCCGGAATGGCACACAAAATTCATGGAGACTACTAGTTAGCCATTTATTATAACCAGAAATAATATGAGTGAAGAGATGCATCAGGCAAAGTCTAGGAGACGTCACAGAATGGGGCTTTAGCTGTCCCAGGGATGTCACCCTCTCCCATGAAAGGATGTTGCCACCAATTCAGGAAACCGTAAAGGAAGCTCCAAGGTCCAGGGTCCCTTATAATAGTTATTGGGGTCTGAGTGCTTATGCATGACTGGGGTCCCTTAATGCATATGCATCAATCTCTCTCTCTCTCTCTCTCTCTCTCGTCAATGCTGACTTACGACCTCCTGTGAGTTTCTGAGATTGTCATTGTTCACAGGAGTAGAAAGCCCAGTCTTTCTCCTGAGGAGCTGCTGGTGGTTTCAAACTGCCAACCAGGTGATTCATAGCCCAATGCATAACTACTACAGCACCAGGGCTCCTGTCGCACTACTCAGTTACTGTGCACTAATTGTATCGTGTCCCCCCCCAACTGTCTTTCCAACTCATTTTCACATGTTTACATGTTGCCTGGATATTTTTTCTTTTTGAAAATTACTTCTAAGGACTATTTTCCAGAAACTGAGATGAAGGCCCAACCAAGTTTTGTTGCTGCTGTTGTTCCACAGTAAAGACATACTATACAATAGACTTTTCTGTAGCATGAGCTACACCCATACATAGTAATATATTCATAATGCACTACATGAAACAAGCAAGTGGTAGGCAGTAGTAGATATCAGGTGATTCTACTTTTGCACTAAAAAAGCTATATGTGTTTTTTTTTTTCATGGTAGCATGCTCACCTCCTGGACGGCCATGATCTCAACCGCCAGGTCCACGCACAGTGCGGGCAGAGATGGCAGGAGAGAGTCTCTTTATTTCTGGCCAAGGCCCATGTATACTTAGGGGTGTGATTACAAGTAACCACACACATCACAGGAAGGGATTGTATAATAGGCATACACATCACAGGAAGGGGATGTCTATATGTGTGTTTTTATACCAGCAAAGAAAAAATTCTAAACAAGATTACTAAAGAACAGCAAACCAGTTCACTCACTTTTTAACTCTCTGCTTATCCTTAATCGTTAGGCTTATTTAGTAAGCTTTTGCAGTTGGAATAGACTAGTTTCAGTATAAAAATAAAGATCAAGAGAAATGACATAGATAAAAATATATCATGATGAACCATGAAGTGATGTGACAAATAGCAAGCCTACCTCAAATTCCCAACAGGATTCCTACATTTCTGAGTGGCCCTGGAGAAGATGAAGTAATGCCTGGCAACTCAGGGTGGCACAAACCAAAGGAGGAACAGGCAAGAGAAGTGCCAACAGCACCAGTAGGCACTGAAAGGATGAAAACGATTGTCGTGAGTACTCAAAGGTACTATCATCGGCAGCCTCCATGGATTAGAACATGAAATGGTACTTTGTTCTTCTAACAAGTTCGCTCCAACTAGACTCAGGGACCATTTAGGGTTGAGTCGTGCCCATAAGAGACACCTCATGAAGCTCCAACTCCAGGAAGCACAACTGAGCAAGGGTTCTAGCTACTGCACTTTGAAATCCATTGCCACATTGGCTTGAAGACCACACTGCATGAGTTGCTCTCAATCAGTGACTGTCTACAGCAAAGATATGAAGGCTGATGTGTTTCCAGCAAAAATACGAAGGCTGACCTGTTCCTCGGCTACATGGGCCTTCTTCGTCAGTGACTTGGCTTTGCTGAACCTTCCTTAGGCTGCTTTTGCCAGGATGTTTCTCCCCCTCTTGTCTTCACTCCAGGTTAGACTTGCATCGTGAGCTGACTATTCTCCCAAACTTATTTGGGTTCCTTCTGATTTCTTAGCACATAAAATACTGTGACTAATGAAATAGTAGCTAGCCTGTGAGGTAGAGACTATAATCATTAATACTTCATAGGTGAAAAGTTGATGCACAGAGAGGTCATGGAAGCTGTCCAATGGCCCAAACCATGAAGTACTGGAGCAAAGACACAACCCTCTGAAGGATCTTCCATGGTAGTTTTATCATCTCCACTGCACAGCCGAGGTTGAAGCTGAGGTTGAAACGAGTTGGATTTGTTCCCTACTGTTTATATAACAAATCTTCATACATTTAGTGGCTTACAAGAACACACATTTATTATCTTACAGCTTTTACTTACATTTTGCAAGACATAACCGACACAAACCTGTTTGCGAAAAGCAAAATGGACTTGAAGCGTTCACTGATGAAAATCCCAAGACTTCAGCCTTCAGCATAGATTACACTCCAACATAAAGAAAACAAACACGCAACTGGATAAATAAGCAATATCCTGATAAACAGAGAGAAGGTTAAAGGTGCAAGAATTTCAGTTTACATGAATCTGCAATCAACACCTATGGAAGCAGCAGTTAGGGAACCAAATGCCATTTTATTGCACTTGGCAAACCAGCC
>NW_022103923.1:4778939-4779996 GCF_000313985.2 Echinops telfairi
GGCCATGTGGTCCTCTCTGTGGCCTGGCTGCTCTAATTGGGGACGTTGTCCTCAAGGCCTGGTGGGACAGGATGTGCTCCACTCTCTCCTCTTCCCCTTTCTTCTGCTCCCATGTGCTCCAATCAGATATGTCCCTCTCCAGGAGCTGCAGATTCAGTGCTGTCCTTTGAAATAAATTATTCTAGGGGGAGGGGCAGGTGTCCACGTAGTAGTTGGGATTGGGGTCGGCCCCCCAGACCTCTCCATCGGTTCCCTACTCCACGCCAGCATGTTACATTCACATCTTGGAGCACTGGGTTGAAGTCTGGTCCCTCTCTCCCTGTGGAGATATAAACAATACCCTCCCCTTGGGTAGGTTATTGCCCTGTGCCCCCGCTACACATTTCTTTATTATTATTATTTTCTTTTCCCCACCTCCTTTTTAGTCATCTACCATGTGTATCCCTGTATTTGGCCTGGTCCCCAGCATACTACCTGGTCCTCGCCCCAGGAATGTTTGTGTACAGTAGCTTTTTCCCTGTGCTCCTTTTGCATTTTTTTTTTAAGCTTACCTCAGCGGACTCATATTGTACTTCTCCTTTTGTGCTTGGCTTACTTCACTTAACGTGATTTCCCCCAGTTCTTCCCATGCAGCGATGTGCTTCATACGATCATCACTGCATTTTAGCGATGCATAGTACTCCATTGTATGTATATACCACAGCTTTTTAATCCAATCGCCAGTTGATAGAAATTTGGGTTGTTTCCAACTTGCAGTTATGAACTGTGCCCCAATGAACACTGGAGCACAGATGTCTGGCTTTAGTTGGTTTCTTACCTCTTCTGGGTATATGCCCAGTAGGTGGATTGCTGGGTTGTATGGTAACTTGATTTCCATCTGTTTTAGATATCGCCAGATCGATTTCGGTAGTGGCTGTACATACTTACAGGTCCACCAACAGTGAATCAGAGTTCCTATCTCCCCTCCAACACTTGTTGCTTTCTGATTTTTTGAATTGGGCTATATTTTAGGGTGTTAAGTGGTACCTCATTGTTGTTTTAATTTGCATTTCTCTTA
>NW_022103923.1:4781320-4788343 GCF_000313985.2 Echinops telfairi
GACTGCCACGTTGGCTGTTGGTTTTTCATTTATAGCTTGTATTGTCTTGAGGAATTTTCCTTCCATTCCTATCTTCTCAAGTGTCTTAAATAGGAATTGGTGTTGGCAAACCAAGGTATTTTCAATCACTCATATGTATGTGAGAACTGGACAATGAATACGGAAGACCGAAGACGCATTAATGTTTTTGAATTATAGTGCTGGGTCAAGTGCACCGAAGGACCACACACCCTGAGTAAACATCTTTGAAGAATTCCTTGCACAATCTAACATCTTTACTCTTGTTCCTTTTGGATTCCAAATGGTTAAACTTTACAAGAAACTTAATTGTCTCTTCATCGCAGCAGAAGTAGAGTGTTTCGGCCCTAGGCCACGCTGCTGTTTGCTTTAAAATGAACTTTATTTTAGACCTGGAACAGCCATTTTAGTCATGCCGAGTGCCTAGGTTTGGGGTTTCTGAGGCGCTCAATCTTTCTGGGAGCTGATAGTCTTATCGTTCTCATATGGAGCAGCTGGTGGGTTTGAACTGCCAACCTTGTGGCTAGCTGTCTGAGGCTTACCCAACAGCATCACAGGGCTATTTGGTATTTAACAGAAGCCTAAGATTCTTGTAATTTTCTCTAGAAACTTTGTCTGCCAGCAGCTAAATGTTTTAACAAAATGATACTGCATTTTCTGGTTGTTGTTGCCGCCGTTTTTAACCATAGTTTTGTTGACATAGAATTCACATATCGTACAACTCAATGATTTAAACCTATTAAACATAGTTATGCAATCATCACTACAATCAATTTTAGAACTTTTTTTCTTTCTTGTACTCATTATTAGCTCCCCATTTTCCCCCAACCTCCCTTGCCATTACCCAAAGAAACTATTAATCTAGTTACCATCTCTATAGATTTGGATTTCACATAAAGAAAAACATATAATAATGGGGGGTGGGAACCCACAACAATAAAAAAATAAAACAGAGAGAAACCTCAATTGAAGAGAAATTAATAAAGACTAGAACAAATTTGAAATGGGTTAAAATGGAGAACAAATGATCAGGTGTTAAATTTTAGCCTAACTCCATCTGCACTAGTTTACTTTTCAATGCATTGGTCTAACAGAAAAGCTATTCACATCCAGAGGGGCGTCATCAGAGGCTTAATCCACATAGGAACCTTGCAAATGGACTTGGGGCTTTCACTGTTATCCATAACCTTCTGGAAATCCGGTGCTCAGAATTTAACCTCTAATACTGCTCCCTCCTCAAGTCTTGGATTTTATTATTTACAATCCTTGCATCAGACAGGCTGATATTCTTCTTCTGTCTGGATTTAGCTGACACCTCACTTAGATGGTTGCTTGTTTTAAGACAAGCCTTTAAAACCCAGACTGTTTTTTTTAGGCAAGCTTGATTCTGTCTTTTAGGCAAGCTTGCTGAGAGATAGAGGACACCAGTACAATATGGATACATTGCAATAAGGTAGGTTCATTTGGAAATGGCAAAGGTGGCATATCTGCATGCAAAATCTGAGGAAAATATATAGGAAAATTCAGTGAAACCTTGAGACATGAAAGTCCAGGGGGATTGTTGGTTGTCCCAAATAAAGACAAATAAATATTGGTTTTCAGTGCATACAGGATACATGAAAAGGCACTACAAAGATCTATCACAGTAAAGCATTCCATGTCAGGGGGAATATTGGATAGTAACAAATGCAGGTGAGGAACATCTGGGAATCTAAGGCTGATAATATGGTTAATGGCATGTGAATCCTGGACCTCTATTGTGTGGCTTCCAAACTGGAAAGACAGGTGTAGCTGAAGGGATAGTATGGGCTATAGTTAAGCCTTGAGAAAGAAAATCCTGGATTGTAGCAGTTAGCCCTTCTGTTGATTCGTGTTTAAGTGGCTATTGAAGAATTTGGAGCAGGGGTTTACATATGTCCACTTGGATTTTCATAGGTTCAGCAGACAATACTTGGCCAACATCTGTGTCTCTCATGGCCAGTGAACTTTCAGTAGTTTGAGAACTCACTTAAGGGGAATGGAGCCTCCACAAGCAGGGTGTTGAAATGGGCACAGTGTGGCCTTGTATGTGCCAAAGAGCCTCTTCGTTTTTTGTGTGAAAATATAAAGAAAATATAAAGAAAAATATAAAGAAAAATAAATGCCCTTTGCCTCCCAGCTCTTTCCTCTATTTCCCTTGATTCTCCTCCTCTCCCACTATCATGCTCAGTCCCCACAAGGATTTCAGCACTTCCTCTTTGTTAGATTCCCCTTGATCATGTAGAGCCTCTTCTTTTTGAGTGGTATCTATTCCTAAATTTTGATCTTCAAGAAAAATCCATATTTTCCCATTTTTATCACATTCTAAGTAGCAATGCCATTTAGATGAAATAATTCTTCATATTAAACCAACAGAGACATCAGGCCTAAGCAAAGAAAGGTGCAGATCTTCCTGAGGTCCCCCCACCCCCTTTTTTTCTTCCTGAGGTTCTTACATCAAGCTTCTTTGAAGAGGATTACAACCCTTCTACCTGTTGCCAAGGCTAAAATATCTTAGGGATCCTTCCACTCAGCATATTCTAAACATAATTTTGCTTCCCCAGAGCCAATTCACATATGGACTACTTGATATAAATCAAGCGACCTGGGCTGATGAGCTTCAGTAAAGGCTTTAAATTATTTAGTGAATTAGCCGCGTTCCTCATACTGGAAAGATTTGGGGAAATCTTTAACAATGTGAAATAATTTTGCATGAGTCCAGGGAATAAAAAAACAATAGCATTCTTTTCATGTTCTCTGGTACCCAGTCCAGATTCTGCAGGGAACATCTGAAAAAGCACTGCAGGCATGGGCTCTGGACTCCCTGGCTTTGGAGTTTTCATAAGTTCTTCAGGGAAGACACTTCAGACAAAGTGTTTCTACAAGCTACAAGAAGGTCGACGAGGGTACAGAGAAGAGGGGTACTGGCAGAGGAGCAGAGGCAACTGCAGTGGGGGTGTAAGCATAGCAGAGCTCCGACTGTGTAATTCCTGATTTTATTTTGTTACTTCAAAAACCGTAATTCCACAGTTCTTTGTTCTGTTTAGTCCATTTAGAAACAGTATCTTCCAGAGAGTATATTTGGCTCTTGCAATGTCTTTGAGAGGCTTCAAAGTACCACTTTAAAAAGATTTCTCATTGCAATTTCTGAATGTGGAAGACGTTGTTTCCTAAGTTACTGTGCAGAAATTTTAACTTAAAGAAATCAAAAGTTCATTTAAGTAGCCACGGATTTTCTAAGCATCCTTTGCTTATGTCATGCCAAGCAGCCAGCAGCAAGCAGCCAGTACCAAAATGTTTGCTCATATAATGAGCAAGAATTCCTGAATTATCACTCTCGGATGTGCCATTTGCCATAGTCCCAAAGACAGCGCGAAGTTAGCTTCAGAAGGTTGAAACAAAAGGTCAGAACTTTCAGTGTTTCCGAGCTAGATAACATTTTTAATGAGGGAGTGTGAGAGGGTTTTTGGGTTTGAGGACAGCGTTTTGACCTGGCCTGTGCCCATGGTTTCTGAGCAGCTTTGAAGGTTCTGAGATTCTTAAGCAGTGACCACATGGCACCTAAACCCAAAGGGACTTATGTTCTGTTTTATGAAAACCGCGATGAAAGCACACTCACCTTTGGGTCCTGCAACAAGGGCATAGGGGTGATATGATCTCCAAGAAATATAACAAAGCACCAGTCAGAAGAAGAGAAAGAAAAGAGCTTTGTTTAAAAGTATAGAGATTGGTGAATTAAGAGGGATACTAGCACTTAGGGCCCTTGCTACAGTGTTCCACATTGATAGTCAAGTTTTTATTGGGCAGAGGAAACAAAGGGCTACCTCCTTATAGGTAAAAAAAGTTACCTGACAAAAAGTTTCAAGGGGGGTGGGTATTAAACTGTGATGTGTCTTGACACGATCAGTTCTATTTTGTAAGCACTTACTATGACATATCAGCCAAGGCTTTCTTCTTGGATCAAACTATGCAACAAATCTTGTCAAATACCTTTTAACAAATAATTCTGGCATAAGCTATCATCTTGACCATTGCTCCTTTTGAGTTGCAAGCATTTAAATATTTACAAAAGGATGAATTGCCTCTTTGAGGCAGGAGAAGAGTTTTTAGACCACGCTACAGTTTGATTCAAAATGGAGTTAAATTTAGACCTAGGGTAGCCATTTTAGTCATGCCGCGTCACCCCCCTCCCCCTGCCTATGGCCTTACCCCTTCTCCATGGAGCATAGCCTCTCTAGCTTGCCTGAGCACAGTCCGGTCCTCTATTTCACCCCAGGCCACCTCCCAAGCCTGAGCAGAAGTCCTATCCCTGCTGCTGCTGGCCTGTTGGCCTCAGTGCTCAGCTGGCGTGGCCACTGAAGATGGGGCCCAACTTGGTGCCGTGATGCTGGAAGCTACCAGCAGGGTCATCCAAAGTGAACAGGTTTTTGCAGAGCGTCCAGACAAGAGCAGACTATGCAGAAGCCTAGGTAGGCTGTCTACTTCGGAGGTATTGGCCACTGGAAACCTCATGAATCGCAGCAGAGCACTGTCAGAGATAGTGCTGGAAGATGAGTCCCTCAGGTCCAAAGGTTACAGCAATATACATTTACAGTGAGTTGCCAGTGAGTTGTTATGTGTTATGTTGTTATGCTATGTTATGTTAATCAGGATCCAGAAGAGGTCTCGGAACAGGGGATATCATTGCTGATGTCAAATGGATCTTGGCTCAAAGTAGAGAATACCAGAAAGATGTTTACTTGTGTTTTATTGACTATGCAAAGGCATTGGACAATGTGGATTCTAAGAAACTATAGTCTTGACAAGAATGGGAATTCCAGAACACTTCATTGTGTTCATAAAGGGCCTATGAAAGAGTCAAGAGGTAGTTATGGAAATAGAACAAGTGAATACCAAATGGTTTAAAACCAGGAAAGGCGTGAGTCAGGGTGTATCCTTTCATCATACTTATTCAGTTTGTGTGCTGAGCAAATCACCTGAAGAAGATTGCATCATCATCATTGGAAGAACATTTAGGAACAAGCTGCCATATACAGAGGACACAACCTTGCCTGCTGAAATTGAGGAGGACTTGAAGCACTTGTTGATGAAGATCTATGATCTAGAAGCCTTCAATATGAAATACAATGTAATATAAAGAAAACCCAAGCCCTCACAATTGGACCAATAAGAAACAACATGTAAATGGAGAAAAGATAGAAATTGTTAAGGATTTTGTCTTGTTTGGATCTACAATCAATGTTCATGGAAGCAGCAGTCAAGCGATCAAATGACCTATGGTGTTGGGCACATCTGCTGCACAAGGCCTCTTTAAAGTATTAAGAACAAGGAAGTTGCTTTGAGGACTAAGGTATGCGTGACTCAAGCCATGGTATTTTCAATCCCCTCATATGCATGTGAAAATAGGACAATGAATAAGGCAGACTAGAGAAGCATCGATACATTTGAATTATGGTGCTGGCGAAGAATCTTGACAGTACTATGGATTGCCAAAAGAACAAACAAATCTGTCCTGGAAGAAGTATGGCCAGGATGTTCCTTAGATGCAAGGATGGTGAAACTTTGTCTCGTGTATTTTGGTAATATTATCAGGAGAGCCCAGTCCCTGGACCAGAACATTATCCTTGGTAAAGCAAAGGGGCAGCGAAAAAGAGGAAGACCCTGGACAAGATGGATTGAAAGCATGGCTGCCACAGTGACTGGAGTATGCCAATTCTGTGGCTGTCACGGGAGTGAGCAGCGGTTTGTTCTTTCATCCATAGAGTCGCTATGAGTTGGAACTGACTTGGCGGCACCGAACAACAAGCATTTTGGTTTTGTGGTTCACTTATATGAGCTTGAGAAGGATTTTCCCTAACTGGTTCTTTTTCTTGTGATAAAATATAGAGAACACAACTTTTGCCAATTCAACAATTTTCAGTGACATTGATTACATTCATCCTGCTGTGAAATGGTTATCACGATCCTTTTACAAGTGATTTCACTCTCTCTAACAGCAACTCAGTATTCCGCACTCCTTTTGTCCCTCCTCCCACCCCTGGTAACCACCAATAAGCTCTGGTCTTTAAACATTGACCTCTATTGCATAGAAAGAGGATCATCCGATATTTGTCCTTCTGGAATTCACTTATTACACTAAACACATTGCTTCTTGTGAGTTCAGATGAGTCGTGTTAAAGGCTTTAGGCCTTATCAGCATTATCTGGTCCTGGTCTGCACAGTGTTTAAAAATAGTTGTCCACATTTAAGAGTTGGGAAATTTCACGCAGCACTCCACAGCTCTGGTTTCTCTAGAAGACTTGCACTTCTGACAGCCCAGAGGCTGTGTTTCTTGGCTAGAGTGGTGGTCGCCCTGTTTATACCGGGTGCCCTTTACTGGCTTCTCTCATTTACTTGATCTGCCTGGCCTTGGATTTTTGACCACTGCCCTATACATATCTTATGTGTTATAGGGACTAGAAACAAGGCCTTCAGCATTTAAAAGCTCATACATTGCAGATTAGGCCTCATGGTAGGAAAAGAGCCAACAATAAGTGTCTCACTAGAATTCCTTCATAACTTTGCCTCTCTGCTCCTCAAACTAAATTTCCTTTAAAAAAAATTAGCCATGCTCAACCCACAGTGACTTTTAATGTTAAAGGAGGAAATTACTTGACTCTGCTGTTTGAGAAATGAGATTTCTTGAGTTAAATACTCTTTTGCCTGACCCTATGGTGAGTTGTTCTTTCTCTTTTTTGCTACCAGCTTTCCCCCCTTTGTTCTAGGGCAGAAAAGAGACATCAAGTTCAAAGTTAGTTTATGGAGACACATTTATTAAGTGTTAAATAGAGTAAAGACAAGACAGAGACAAAAAACACATCCGTTGGATGAAGGAGACCATCAGCACAAGGGCATCATGATGTCTGTGTTAGGCAAGTTGTTTAGTGAAACAAATCCAGTGACATTCATATATGTATAAGAAAGTTTTATATTGGACGGACAACAGAA
>NW_022103923.1:4789381-4791004 GCF_000313985.2 Echinops telfairi
GGGGGTTTACAGACACATGACTACTTAAATGGGATGTGGAATGTAAAGGGAAACTGTCACAAAATCATGATTGGCAGTAATTTAATCCATCACAGTTGCAGGTGGGACTATAGAACCAGGAAAAGGGCCATGTTCTATTTTACAAAACAGGAAAGACGTTCTTTGGTTTCAGGTTCCATGTGATTGTTGTATAAGAATCTCATGCTCTCTTCTGCTGGAGAAAGATGAGGCTGTTTACCCCATAAAGATTTACAGTCTCAGGAGCCCTATAGAGGGTTGATTAGAGTTGGAATCAATACAATGGCAGCGCATTTGGTTTTTGGTATAAGTATAAAGAGTCCCAGAGTGGCACAAATGATTCAGTATTTGACTACTAGCTGAAAGGTCAGGAGTTTGAACCCCTCTAGAGACACCTTGGAAGGGATCATCATAAGTCAGACTCAACTCAACAGCAATTAACAACAACAAAATAAAGTATAGATGATAGTCTTCATGAGTTTTGTGAGTCATTTTAGAAACTAACAAACCCACCAGTGTTAATGGGCAATGAGACGCTGACGGAGCTTGGAGTAGTGAATTCAGAGATGTGCTACATAGGCATTCCTTAGGATACAGTCTTAACTTGTGAGGAACCAGGTATGGGTGGATGATGGACGAAAGAGAGAGGGCCACAGGTAATCCGTTTGTGAAGACCCAGCTCTGGATAGCTGGGTGGTAGGAAGGTTGCTTGAACAGTCCATGAGGACCAAGAGCCTTTTTCCAGCTCGTGGCATAGCCCCCATGTGGCAAGAGAGAAAAAGAAGGAGAGAAACAGAGAAGCCAACTGGTCTGAAGTGCGGGGTGTTTTGCAGTGTTTAGAGCCTATGATGGGCTTCTGATGACTGACCTCAGGTCACTAAGGATTTTTTTGACCTCCCACAAGGTGGCTGAGGATGACGTCTGACCTAAGTCTGGGTGCTTAGGGTCAGAGAGGAAGTAAGTCAGAAGTGGCTCTCGATGAAAATCATGGTGATATAACAAGGTAAAACCTGCATCCACTTCCAGATGGAAACCAGATTCCTGATGATCGTTAACGCACAGTTAGTGAATAAATGAGTTTTTCCCACCTTGTGCCCCTTTCGTGCAGTTAGCAGCACACCATGTAAGGCTCTTTGGGATCACATAACCAAAACTCACCATCTAATTTAGGCAAAGGAAGTTCCTAGAGAAAACAACCAGGCCTGAGAAGGCCTGGTGCCCGGAACCAGAAAACGGCTAGTAATCCCGACAGTGTCCTTTTCTTTTCTCCTTTCTAACTCTGCTTGGCGCTGTCACTCCAACTCTTTCTCTAGGCCATTTAGTCTGCTTCTCGTTCACATGGCCGATTATGACCACCTGTACTTCAAGGATTGCAGCCTTCACAATGGATCACAACTCAATGTAAACAAGATCCAAGTGCTCCAACTAGCCGATAGGTAACATCATGATAAATGGAGAAAAGATAGAAGTTCTTGCTTCTGAGCTTGATGGCCGCTTGTTTACCTTCAAGCCTTTAAGACCCCAGATGCTATACTTTTTGATAGCCAGGCACCATCAGCTTTCTTCGCCACATTTGCTTATGCACCCATTTGTCTTCAGTGATCC
>NW_022103923.1:4792248-4793632 GCF_000313985.2 Echinops telfairi
AGAATGATGAGGGCAATGAATGTACAAATGCGTTTTACACAATTGATGTATGTATGGATTGTGATAAGAGTTGTATGATCCCCTAATAAAATGATTTGAAAAAAAGAAAAAGTAATGAGTATATAGAAAATAAGTTCTGGATAAACATTACTATATATGTAGTTCTGAAGAACATGTCAAAAAAAAAAAAAAACCCACAACGAAACAACAACCAGAAAATGCTTCTTAGTTGATACATAAAATAAAAGGGATTCAGGAAAAAAATAAAAAGATTGAAGTTATCAAGGAGTTTGCCTTGCTTGAACCCACAGTCAATGCTCATGAAAGCAGCAGTCAAGAGATCAAAAGACGCATTGCATTGGGTAAATCTGCTGCACGGGACCTCTTTAAGGTATGGAAAAATAAGGATGTTACTTTGAGGACCAATGTGTGCCTGACGGAGTTATGGTATTTTCAATTGCCTCATATGCATGTGAAAGTTGGACATTGAATAAGGAAAACCACAAAAGAATTGATGCATTTGAATTGTGGTGCTGGCGAACAATATTGAAAATACCATGGACTGCCCAAAGGACAAACAAATCTGTCTTGGAAGCAGTATGGCCAGAGTGTCCCTTAAAGGCTAGGACAACAAGTCTTTGTCTTACATACTTTGGACATGTTATCAGGAGAGACCAGTCCCTGGAAAAGGACATCATGCTTGGTAGAGGGGCAGCAAAAGAGAGAAAGGCTTTCAACGTGATGGATTGGCACAATGGCTTCAACAATGGGCTCAAGCATAGGAACAATTGTGAGGATGGTGCAGGTCTGCGCAACATATTTTGTTCTATTGTACATAAGGTTGCTATGGGTTGGAACCAACTCGATGACACCTAACAACAACATTCTTTTACCGTAAGGAGAAACAGACTCATCTTTGTTCTCAATTCCAAATTTCCAAGGAAAGTATTTAAATGGCTCAGCTTGGTAATCACCTTTGATCTACTCAACTACTCTTTTCGGAGACAACCTCAAACTTGGATGCTTATGGAGTCAACCTTCAAGTGTGACTTCAGGAACCCAGGGGGCAGGCCAGTTAAGATCTCATTGTCAAATGTGCAGATGTATCAATCTATCACAAAGAGTAAAAACCTTTTGGAAAGTGGAAGAGGAGGCTTTCTATTCCTGTAAAGATTACAGTCTCAGAACACCACAGGGGCAGTTCTACCCTGTTCTATAGGGTTGCCATGAGTCAGAATTGACTCAATGACAGTGAGTTTGGTTTGGCATTCTGTAGAGCTCTTAAATTTGCAAGACAATGCATGCATGTAAACTCTTTCTTTAAGTGTTCTGTGCCTTCTGTATGTTGTAGCATCTGCCATTTAAGTCTTTTTTTTTTTTTTTT
>NW_022103923.1:4794387-4796325 GCF_000313985.2 Echinops telfairi
TGTTTTGTTTTTAAATAAACGTTTAATTTTATTATTATTAATCATTTTATTGGGGCACTCTTTAAAATCTTATGACAATCCATCATTCAATTGTATTAAGCACACTTGTACATATGTTGCCATCAACATTTCCAAAACATTTTCTTTCTACTTGAGCTCTTGGTATCAGCTCCCTTCTCCCACCTTCCCAACCTCGTGAATCTTTGATCAATTATATATTATTGTTGCTATTTCATGTCTTACATTGTCTGTTGTCTCCCTTCATCCATATTTCTGTTATTTGTCCCCCTGGGGGGGTGGGTTATATATCCACCTCCGTCCCTGAGGCTATCCCCCTACCTTCATGATATCGCTACTCCCACTACTGTTTCTGAGGGTTTTATCTGTCCTGAATTCCATGTGTCAAGAGCTTTATCTGTACCAAGGTGTATACTCCTATCTAGTCATATTTGTAAGGTAGAACTGAGTTATGGAGTGGCAGGAGGTGAGGGTGGGGGGTGGGGGAAGCATTCAGGAACTAGAGGAATGATGTGTGTTTGATCGGTGCTGTACTGCACCCTGGTTGAATCGTCCCTTCCTTTTAACCCTTCTGTGGGGGCATGTCCAACTGCCTGCAGATGGGCTTTGGGTCTCTACTCCAACCCCCTTCATTCACATCGATATAATTGTTTGTTTTGGATCTTTTGATACCTAATACTGTTGACACCTCATGATCACACAAGCTGGTGTGCTTCTTCCATGTGGGCTTATTTGTTTCCCTGCTCAGGGCCCTCCTTATGAAAAGGCCGTGCCCACAAGGAGTCACCATCAGGCTGTGACCTGATTGACAGGCTAAACTCCACCCCTACGCCTTCATATATCTTTAAATTGACATGAAATTATTTAACTACCACAGTAGGGAAGTGCAGGTTTGCATACATAAGGCCAAATATAGGGTTTAGTGAGATAGAAATATAAAGTTTGAGTCTTGTCTGCACAACTATCTGAATCAGCATGGGTAAATCACTTAACCTCTCTGAATTACAGTTTCCTTAATTTTATAGTGAGAATAATAATACTATCTCAGGTAAAAATAGTTCCAAATAGAATTAATGAACACGAAGGAGTTTCATAAACTATAAAGGCCTATGTAAAAAGCTATTTTTTTATATGAGGCTTTCTTTATAAGGAAAGATATCAGACATCTAACTATATGCTGAGAGTGACCTTGTTCATTTCCCAATCTCTTGGTTAAGCAGCATTTAATTCCCCAAATGTCTTGGTTCTCTACTCTTCAAAGTTTCCAGGGACTAATGTTGTTTATGAACTGCATAAAGACCCATAACCTTGTCATTGCTGAGGTGAAATGGATTGGTATTGGCCATTTTGGATCAGATAATCAAATGGCCTACTATGACAAGTTGAATAAGAATGGTATTGCATTTGTTGTTAAAAATAATATTTCAAACGCTATCCTGGAATTCAACCCTGTGAGTGATAGGCTAATCTTCATACTCCTACTAGGAAGAGCAATTACTATGAATATCATTCAAAACTACATACCAACCATTAATGCTAAAGATGAGAAAACTGAAGATTTTTTACATACATCTGCAGTTCTGAAATGAATCAAACATGCACTCAGGATGCGTTGATAACTATTGTTGATTAGAAAGTGAAGGTTGGTGCTTCAGGAGAGACCTACAACAGAACTTCTACACCCTCACCCTCAGGGGATAGTTAGCAATGCCTGGAGATATTTTCGGTGTTCACAACACAGGGAGGGGGAGGTGGTACTAGTATCTAGATATTTGTATTTGAGGATGCAACTAAACATCTCATAAACAGTACAATTCCTCCACAAGAGTTATGTGGCCCAACATGTCAATAGTACTGATGTTCAGAAACCCCAGCCTATGTTAGCATATGACAATATTAGGAACAGAATACTTTCTTCTA
>NW_022103923.1:4797596-4805938 GCF_000313985.2 Echinops telfairi
TTGGAACTAAAGAAAATTAAACAAATCCACAAGAGTCAAATTATGACCTGGAGTACATCCCACCTAAATTTAGAGACCATCTGAAGAATAGATTTGAGCATTGAAGACTAATGACTGAAAACAAGACAAGTTGGAGAATGACATGGAAACATCATGCAAGAAGAAAGCAAAAGGTAATTCAAGAGACAAGAAAGAGAAGGCCAAAATAGATGTTAGAAGATGTTAGAAGAACTCTGATACTTACTCTAGAATTTGGAGAAGCTAAAATGACTGGAAGAAATGATGAAATAAAGTATTACAATGAAACGTACAAAGACCTAGTGTTAGCAAACCAAAAGGGTGAAATATGCTCATCATATCTCAAACTAAAATAACTAAACAAAAAATTCCAACCTCAAGTTGCAATATTGAAGGATTCTTTGAGCAAAATACTGAACGACCCATGAAACATCAAAAGATGATGGAAGGGATGCACAGTCACTGTACCAGTTAGATTTGATGAATACTCAGATATTTCAGGAGGTATCATATGATCAAGAACTGAAGGTTTCAAAGAAAGAAGTCCAAGATATGCTGAAGACATTGGTGGACAACAAGTCTCCAGGAATTAGAAGATTATCAAGTGAAGTATTTTAACATAAATGCAGCTCTGGAGGGGCTTACTTGTCTGTGTCAAGAAATGTGGAAGACAGCCAACTGGACTGGAAGAAATCCATATTGGGGCCCATTTCACAGAAAGGTGATCAAATGACATGTGGAGATTATTGAACAATATAATTAACATCCCACAACTCATCTGTCCATTTGTCGTACTGTTGTGGCTTGTGTACTGATGGTGGTGATGTCAAATCCTGGTGAACAGTTTCAGTATAGCTCCTAGACTAAGAAAATACTAGAAAGAAGGAAAAAGTGATACAATTCTGAGAGATTAGCCCCTGCAAACCTTATGAGTAGCAGTGGACCATTGTCTGGTATAATGCCAGAAGATGAGACCCTCAGGTTGGACGGTACTCAAAATATAACTGGAGAAGGTATGCTTCCTCAAAGTCGCATCATCCTTAGTGACACGAATGGAGTAAAGCTTTGGAGATTTCATGTGTTGATGTGGCACAGCTCAAAATGCGAAGAACCAGCTACCAACATCCATTAGTGATCTTAATATGGAATCCACAAAGTATGAATCTAGGAAAATTGAAAGTCTTGAAAAATGAAATGGAACTCTTAGATTGATAGGTTAGGCATTAGTGAGATGAAATGGACTGGTATTGGACGTGTTGAATGGCCAGTGTGGTTTACTATGCTGGGAATACACATGACAGTCACCATATAAAAGGACATTTTAAGATCTGCCTTGAAGTTCAAGTCTATATGGAATAGGATATCTATATACCGACAAAGTAGAGCAGTTAATACAACTATTATTCAAATTTATGCACCAACCACTGAAGAATTGAAGAATTTTACTAAATTCTTCGGTCAGAAATTGATCAAACATTCATTGATAATTAATTGTGATTGGAATACAAAAGTGAGAAAAAAAGAGAAGGAATTCATAGTTGGAAAATATGGCCTTGGAGATAGAAACAAAGCTGGAGAAAATTGCAATTTTGCAATTTACAATGATTTCTTCGTTGTAAATACACTTTCCCACAACATAAATGGTGACTACATATGTGGACCTCACCAGATGAGCAACATGGGAATCAAATTGACAATACCTGTGGAAAAGGATGATGGAGATGTTCAATATCATCAGCCCAGGTTGACTGTGGAACAGACCATCAAATTGCTCATATGCAAGTTCAGGTTGAAGTTAAAGAAAATTAAAACAAGCCCATAAGAGCCAAAATACAACCTTGAGTACATCCCACTCGAATTGAGAGACTAGCTCAAGAAAAAATTTTACATATTGAACACTAATGACTGAAGATCAGATGAGTTGTGGGATGACATCATGAACATCATACATGAAGAAAGCAAATGAGAGTGTCATTAAAAAGACTGGGAAGAAAGAAATGACTGAAGTGCATGTCAGAAGAGACTCTGAAACTTGCTTTTGAATATAGAGTAGTTACAACAGATAGAAGAAAAGAAGTAAAAGCTGAACAGAAAATTTCAACAAGCAGCTCAAGAAGATAAAGTAAAACATTATTATGAAATGTGCAAAGACCTGCAGTGAGAAAACCAGAAAAGGAGAACATATCCAGCATATTTCAAATGGAGAGAGCTGATTAAAAATGTAAGGGTCAGGTTGTAATCGTGAAGGATTCTATGGGGAAAACATTGATGGAAACAGGAAGCATCCAAAGAAGATGGAAGGAATATAGAGCCATTGTACAAAAGAGAATTGGTCAGCATGCAGCCATTTCAAGAAGTAGCATATGATCACGAATCCATGGTATTGAAGGAAGAAGTCCAAGCTGCACCGAAGGCGTTAGAGAAAAACAATGTTTCAGGAATTGTAGCATTACCTATTGAAATGTTTACAAAACTCTGATGCAGTACCGGAAGCATTCACTAGTCTATGCCAAGAAATTTGGAAGATAGTTACCTGGACAACTGACTGGAAGAAAATTTTTAAAATTTTATTTTAATAAATCACGTTATTTGAGGCTCTTACAACTCTTACAACAATCCAAACATCAATTGTATCAAGCATATTTGTATATATGTTGCCATCATTATTTCCAATACGTTTCTTTCTACTTAGTTGTTGGTATCAACTCCTCTTTTTCTCCTCCCTTCTCCACCCTCCAACCTTTGTGAACCTTTGATAATTTATAAATTATTTTTATTTTTGTATTTTAAACCATCCACTGTCTCCCTTAACCCACGTTTCTATTGTCTGTCCACCTGTGGGGGGTGGGGATGGGTTGTACTTCGATCATTGCTATCAGTTCCCCCTTTCTCTCCCTTCTCCCCCCACCATTCCCCTACTCTCATGGTATTGCTACTCTCATTATTGATCCTGAGGGGTTTATCTGTTCTGGATTCCCTATGTTGCGAGCTCCTATCTGTACCCATGTATATCCTCTGGTCTAGCCAGATTTGTAAGGTAGAACTGGGGTCATGATAGTGGGAGGGAGGAAGCACTAAAGAACTGGAGGAATGTTGTGTGTTTCCTCAGTGCTATACTGCAGCCTGGCTGGCTCATCCTTTCTTTGTAACCCTTCTGTGAGGACATGTCCAATTGTCTACAGATGGGCTTTGGGTCTCCATTCTGACCCCCCTCGTTCTCATCAAAATGGTTGTTTGTTTTGGGTCTTCTGATGCCTGATCCTGTTGACACTTGGATATCATACTGATTGGTGTGCTTCGTCCATATGGGCTTTGTTGCTTCCCTGCTAGATGGCTGCTTGTTTAACTTCAAGCCTTTAAGGTCCCAGACACTATACCTTGTAATAACCAGGCACCATCAGCTTTCTTCACC
This sequence comes from Echinops telfairi, assembly GCF_000313985.2. Taxonomy (NCBI): domain Eukaryota; kingdom Metazoa; phylum Chordata; class Mammalia; order Afrosoricida; family Tenrecidae; genus Echinops; species Echinops telfairi. The sequence continues at coordinate 4,801,027 of NW_022103923.1, forward strand.
ATATTAGCTTATATACACATTTTGTCTTCAAGCAATTTTGTCGGGAAGGTGAGCATCACAGAATCCCAGGTTATTAGAAAAAGTGTTCTTGCATTAAAGGAGGAGTTGCGTAGAGACCTAATGTCTATCTGCTACCTTAATACATAACCTATAAATATCTGTATACAGACCTATATCCGTATCATTATATATAAATATATTTACATATGTACATGCCTATGTTTATACCTATGAAAATGTCTTTTGCCTCCTAGATCTTTAAGAAACTCTTACTTATGCTCATTCCAAAGAAAAGTGATCCAACAGAATGTGGAAGTTATCAAGCAATATCATTCCTATCATGTGGCAGTTACATAGTCTCCTGTCAACTTTCAAAGGGATGGAGTCTAGCCTGTCAATCAGGTCACAGCTTGATGACCACTTTTGGAGGCGTGAAGGAGAAAAATAGCTTGCTGGAGGCCAGATACATTCTCTTCCTGGGAGACATTCCTGTTGACAAGCAACATGGAACTGGGGGAGCCATGTGGAGACCCACACCAGCACTAAGATGCTAAGATGTTTCCACCGCCACTGGATCCACAAGACTTTCCACCCACTGGCCTGTGATCTTCCTGCACTCAGCATCATTGCATGTTTTGCGTGAGTTTGAAGAGGAATTTATAGATTAGTATCAGACATATGGGCTAACATTGGCCTTAAGGACTTTATCTGGACTGGGCTGGGATGTTTTCTTAATGTACAATTGCTCTTTGATATAAATTCTCTCTTACACACATATGAGTGTCTATGAATTTGTTTCTGTAGTCCACCCAGACTAACACATATCATATGCAAGCAAAATTTTGCTGAAAATATTTCAAAAATGAATGCAGCGGTATATCAACAGAAATTGAAGCCCAGTTTAGACTAGGATATGGAATGAGAGATACCATTGCTGCCATCAGATGGATCTTGGCTAGAAGTAGAGAATACCAAAAAGCTTTACAGTACTTGTATTTTATTGTCTCTGTAAAGATATTCAATTGTGAGGATCATAACAAACTATGGATAGCAATTCAAAGAATGGGAATTTCATAACACTTAATTGTGCTCATGTGGAACTGTTACCTAGCAGGGGACCTCCCTCTGGGGACTTCTGCAGACTCACAGGGTCCTTGCCTGTCCTTGGCAAGACTATTCAGAGAAGGCACTTAGATTATAAAAAGTCTGGGTAGATTTATTTCTTTTTGCTTGAAAGTAAAGTGGGGGCAGTAAGGATTCCTCCTCGGAAAGAGAGGTTGCCAAAACAAAACAAAAAGAGGTTGCCTCTTCCAAGAGTGATGGGAAGGGAGTTTTTATAGGAAATTTGAGAACAAAGAAATCAAATATATTTGTAGGACTTGGGGGGAAGCTACGCATTATTCATCACAGGTAGGGCTAGATCTTGGCAAAGATAAGGGCATGGGACCCCTCACATTTTCAAAGGGGCCTGGGCAGCACAAAGTGAGGTGGTGCTGGTGATGTTCGGTTCTTTGACATGAGTCATATCATTCTGGGGTTATTGGGAGGGCGAGGTCCTGTTTCTTTCACCTACTTGAAATTGGGTTCTGGCCAGCTGTCTCTGAAGGACAACTTCTCAGGGGGCTTATCAGCTACTTGCTCCTGAAAGAAACATCTTTTAGAGAGCTTATCAGCCACTTATCCAGGGGGATGGAGTCATGGACTAGAGTGAAGGTTGTTTTTGAACGAATTTATCTGTGCAAATGGGCTTCAGCTTAAACTAGAGGAATTTTCCATTCCCAGCTTGCTTACTGTCCCTAACCTGTCTCAGAACGTGTTCACAGAGCAAGTGCAGTCATTGAACAGAACAAGAGGGCACTGTTTGGTTTAAAATTAGGGAAGGAGTGCATAGAGTATCCTTTGCCAATACTTATTCAATCTGAACGCTGAGCAAATACTCCAAGAAGCTGGACTACAGGAAGAAGAACACAGCCTCAGCACCGGAGGGAGGCGCATTAACAATGTGCTACGCAGATAACACAGCTGTGCTGAAAGCCAAAAAGACTTGAAGCACTTACTGATAAATATCAAAGACCGCAACCTTCAGTATGGATTATACTTCAACATAAAGAAAGCAAATATCCTCACAACTGAACCAATAGACAATATCATGATCAATAGAGAAAAAAATGAAGTTATACAGATTTCATTTTACTTAGGTCCAAAGTCAATGTTCATGGAAGCAGCAGTCAAGAAATCAAACAGCATGTTGCACTGGACGCATCTGCTGCACAAGATGCTAAAGAGCAAAGCTGTCACCAAGGTGGCCTGATCCAAGCCCTGGTATTTTCGAATGCTTTATATGCACACGAAAGCATAGAGATGACCAAAGAACTTAAGCATCTGCATTATGGTGTGTTGGCAAAGAATGTCGGATATACTATGGACTGCCAGCAGAACAGCACATCTGTCTTGGAAGAAATACAACCAGAATGCTCCTTAGAAGCGAAGGTGGGAAGATCCTGTCTCATGTACTTTAGACATGCTATCAGGAGAGGTCAATCCCTGGAGAAGGACGTCACTCTGGAAAAAGTGAAGCGTCAGCAAAAAAGAGGAGGCCTCTAAACCAGATGAATTGACAGTGGCTACCACAATATGTGCACGCGTAACAATTGTGAGGCTGTTGAATGACCAGGTATGTTTCTCTCGGTTATACTTCGGGTCACTATAAATAACCGTTTAGTCAACAAAAAGCTACCAGAAATTCAAGCTTGATTCAGAAGAGGTTGTGGAATGAGGGATATCATTGCTGATATCAGATGGGTCCTGGCTAAAAGCAGAGAATATCAGAAAGATATTTGCATTGTATTAACTATGCAAAGGCGTTCAACTGTGTGGATCATAAAAAAAATTATGGACAACATTGCAGAGAATTAGAATTCCAGAATACTGAATTATGCTGATGCGGCTCCTGTACATAAACTAAGAAGCAGTCATTGGAACAGAACAAAGTATACTGTGCAATTTAAAACCAAGAAAACTGCATGTCAGGGTTATATCCAATCATCAAACTAATTCAGTTTGTATGCTAAGCGAATGATCAGAGATGCTCGATAATATGAAGAACGCGGCATGGGATCGGAGGAAGGCTCACTAACAACTTTCGCTCTGCAGGTGACCCACGTGGCCTTCTGAAAGCAAAGAGGACAAGAGGTACTCACTCTTGATGATCAAGGACTTCAGTCTGCAGTAGAGACGAAACCTCCACACAAAGAAAACAAAAATCCCCACAAGTGGACCAATAACCAGCAGCATGGTAAGCAAAGAAAAAAATTGAAGTTGTCAAGGCTCCCCAGTCAATGCCCATGGAATACAATTATGTAATCCCTGGGAAAATCAGCTATAAAAAAATACCTTTAACGTGGTAAAAAGCAGAGATGTTTCTAACACTAACGTGCACCCGACTCAAGCCATGATGTTTTTAATTGCTTTGTATGCACATTAAAAACTCGACCATGAATGAGGAGGTTTGAAGAATTGATGCCTTTGAGTTATGATGTTGGTGAAGAATATTGAATTTACCATGGACTGCCAGAAAAACAAACAATTCGGTGTTGGAAGTAGTAGAGACCAAATGCTCCTTAGAAGCACAGATGGTGAGAATGTGTCTCAGAGACTTCGTGCATGTTATCCTGAAGGATCCGTCTCTCAAGAAGGACATAATGTTTGGTGAGCAAAACAGCAGGAAAAAAAAAAGAGAGAGAGAGAGAGACCCTCACTAAGATGGACTGGCGCAGGGGCTGCAACAAGGAGCTCAAACACGACAAAGACGGTGACAATGGTGCAGGCTGGGGCAGTGAGTTCTTTTTCTGTTGTACATAATACGGTCACTGAGTGGGGAAGCGGACTTGATGGCACCTAGCAACAGTAGCTGCCAGGTTGTTCTCAGTAGTGTTGTGACTTTTTCTTTCCTTTTAAGCAACCCTCTGTCATTGTTGCTTGGTCTATAGCCAAGAAATGATGCCACAAGAGAAACTTAAATACGACTTGCAAAATGTGAGTCCCTTCTGCCTCAGCAGGCTCATTTTCTCTTCAGAGATGGAACAGGGTCCTTCTCCTGCAGAAGCCTGGAAGGTTAAGGAGCCTAGGGGGATTTTAGATTCCAGAACTCTTAAGCAGCAGTCACTGACGTCCCACTCAAACTCACTACCATTGAATTGATTCCAAACTCATAGCAACCCTGTAGGACAGGGTAGAACTGCCCCTGTGGGTTTCCGAGACTGTAACTCTTTACAGGAGTAGAAAGCCCCATCTTTCTCTCACAGAGTAGCTGCTGATTTCAAATTGCTGACCTTGCACTTATCAGCCCAACAAGTAAGGCACCACACCATCAGCACTCCTATTGGAGTGTATTGATGGTGCAAATGGGTAACATTCTTGACAGTTAATAGAAAGACTGGAGATTTGAGCCTACCCAGAGATGCCTCAGAAGAAAGGACTGGTGATCTTACAAACAACATGTGATTGAAACTTGGTTTCAATGATAAGTTGTGCTCAGAAACATAGGATCTCCATGAGTCCCGAGTCAAATCTATAACCACTGGTAAGCTCCAACCACTAGCCTCTATTGTCCACTCCACCCCCCACCCACCCCACCAGAAGAAAAAAAATCCCCAGTAAAGAATTTTTTTAAACTAACAACATTCTATTTTTAGTTGAAATATCCCTTGTCTAAAGTCATATTCCAGCCCTTTGGGGGAAATGAGTGTGGATAAAGTATACAGCGCAAATCATACCATATGGCATACTGTACTCTTGGAGCAAAAGTACTTGACATTTTGAGAGCAAAGGAAGATAAGAAGTATCCCAGGGAGGGGGGAGCGGGGAGGGAGGGGAAAAATGAGGACCTAACGCCGGGGGCTTCAGTGGAGAG
>NW_022103923.1:4806212-4811086 GCF_000313985.2 Echinops telfairi
CCACCACCACCACCACCACCACCACCCAACTGCCAGTGAGTTGATTCTGATTCATGGCCACACCATGTGAGTCAGTAGCAATGTGCTCCACAGGGTTTTCAATGTCTGGGAAAACCACAATAAATCAATGAACTGAAAGCGATTGAGATCTGATGGGAATGACCAAGGAGCATTACAAGTCTTAGTGTTTTGTGAAATTGTGGCTTCTGAGTTATGTGCATGTGTATGTTTGTGTAGTCAAGGAGCAGTTTGGCAGAGGGGTTCAGAGCGTGGTAATAGAAATATATTTTCGAACCTACTTCCATTTAGTTGATTCTGACTTTGAGAGATGCTGTAGGACAGAGTAGAACTTTTCCTATACAGGAGTTGAGAGCCTTGTCTTTCTTCCATGGTGGGTTTGAATCGCCAACCTTGTGATTAACAGCCCAACATTTAATCCACTACACCACCAAGGCTCTTGAGAATAATGTACATATAGCATATTATAAATACACTAAAAGTACAAGTTCTGGGCAAGACACGTGGAAATGTCAACATGTTCCTAAAATCTATCCATTTGGAGCAATTTTTCACATTGTCATGGTGATAGACTAACTTCTAGTCTTTGATTCTGTGCTAGCGGATCACTGAGTGATTGGGTGAATTCAGTTAGAGAAGCTGGTAATGATCCTGGCTCGATAAAAGGTTCCTTAGCAGACACAAATGTATCTGAACAACGTGAAGAGCCCAATGCCCAGAGTAAGTTAAAGCACGTGGGAAATACAACGAGTAAAAGGGCTCCTTTGGTCATGCACTAGGAAGAGTAGTGGGGCTGTGGCATGCGATTTGGGCTGCTACCACAAGGTCGGCAGTTGAAGCCCACTAGTCGCTCTACAGGAGAAAGATGAGGCTGTCTGATCCTGTACAGAAAGCTAGTCTCGAAACTTGAAGGAATAGTTCTACTCTGTCGTATAGAGTTTCTACCAGTAGTCATTGAGTAGATGACAGTGAATTTGTTTTTTTGCATATCAGCCTTTTCCTTGGATTTTAAGGACCTTCAAACACCACCACATGCACCCGTGTGCCTGAGCGCTTTTCCTGAATTATCCGAAGGTTGCTTTGTGCACATCCAAGGCAAGCCAGCCCTAATTTCCCTCCCCTTTCCTCAGCAGCCTTCAACTAATGACTGACAGGAATTGGTGTATAAATACTCCAGTTCCCTTGACCTCGGATAGTCTAGATGAGGAGGTGCTGGTAACTGATGTGTTTGTTTTACACTTCGGTTTCTCCTTGGGAGTTAAATTGCCCACTATGGTAGCTGGCTTACTAATACACTTTTTGCTAGCTGTTATTCTTTTTGTTTTTTTTAAAACACATTTTTCATTGTAAATTAGGCAGGGGATTACATTTCAGGGAGGAGCTCTGGTGGTGTAGTGGTTACGAGTTGAGCTGTTAATTGCAGGGTCCAAAGTTGAAAACCACCAGCTGGTCTGCCGGAGAAAGTCTGGGCTTTCTATTCCAGTAAAGAATTACAGTCTCTGAAACCCATAGGGGCAGTTCGACCCGGTCCTATAGGGTCACTATGAGTCAGCACTGACTTCATGGTAGTGAATTTGGGTTTTTTTCAGTTTGGGTTACATTTCAGATCATCAATTCTGTATTCAACAATTTAAATGACTAATCACTCCCCCACCTCAACCCCAATATTTTGCCCTTCACCCTCTCCTTGATTTCTCTTCTCCCCCTTGCGGACTACTGTCCAGTTTATACACGTTGACATCTGTCAACAGTCTAGCCCACTGCTTTATCCCCCCTCCTTTGTCCTTCCCACTCCTCACCTTGGCAATCTCTACGGCCTGTTCTCTTTGGGATGAAAGGCTTTATCTTGTCGTTTTGTCTTGCTTATAACAGCGGTCTCATATAATATTTGCCCACTTGCTATTGACTAATTGCACCCAGTTTAATCTTCTTCAGGTCCATCCATGCCATGAGGTGTTAAGCTGTCATTCTCTTCTGGTTGCTCTTCCCCACTCCTACCATTGTTCTCTGCACCTTCCAAGCAAACTATTTGAACTTGAGCCTGCTTCTGAGGGAGCCCAAGATAAGCCAGTGACTTGGTGTGCTGTTTATCTGCAGTTAGCATGTCCTTCGTAGGGGAACGCAGTCTCAGGTGTCCCGCCTTTAGATGGCCACCGTCGTTAAGACCAGTTAGGAGATGAGCAAACAACAGAAGGCACGTGCTCCAGGCATCTGCCCAATTTCTTAGAACTTTTCTGGGCCTCTGTTTCCCCAGGTATAACTAGAGGAGATTGATGACCATAAGATCTTTTCTAGCTCTCAATGCGTCTTTATTACATTATTACTTGTTTCAGATCAATTTTGTGATGTGTGTGATGTCTGGTACTATTGATTCCAGGTGAAGCAAGGGTGGTCCCCATCAAGGAGGCTCTCTAGGTTAAGGGAGGGAGTTGATGATGTTGTTGTTGTTGCTTTGTCTTCAAGTTAATTTGGGCTCATTGTACAATGCTCATAGGCTGGCTTTCCTCGGCTGTAATCTTTTGGAGAGGAGATCACCAGATCTTTCTCCCCAGGAGCCACTGAATGGGGTTAAATGGCCAGCTTTTTAGTTAATGGCCAAGGGCTTTACTGTTAGGCCGCCAGGGCTCCTTAAGTGAGGAAAAACACCAGGTAAATAGAAATTCACCAGTTGCGGTCCAATTGATTCTGACTCATGGCGACCCCATGTGTGTCAGAGTAGAAAAGTGCTCCACAGGGTTTCCTTTTCTTTGTGTGTGTGTGTATAAACTATTTATTAATAGACAAGGTTGATAGTCTTCATTTCTTCCTGGACACACCAACAGTTCGGCCACAGCGGCCAGTGGTCTTGGTGCGCTGGCCTCGAACTCGAAGGCCCCAGAAGTGGCGCAGCCCTCTGTGGGCGCGGCTCTTTTTCAGCCGCTCCAGATCTTCCCGGAGCTTGTGGTCCAGACCGTCGGCCAGGACCTGGCGGTATTTGCCATCCTTCACGTCTTTCTGTCTATTCAAGAGCCAGTCTGGAATCTTGTCCTGCCGTGGATTCTGCAGGATGGTGATCGCGCGCTCAACCTCATCTTCGGTGACTCTCCTGCTCTCTCGGTGAGGTCGATGTCTGCTTTCCTCAACACCACAGGAGCATTTCTTCGCCCCACACCCTTCATGGCAGTGATGGCAAAGGCAGTTTTCCGCCGCCCATCGATGTTAGTGTGGAGGACTCACAGGATGTGCTGGAACTTCTAGGGTATTGCTAGAGACCTGGTGGCGGCGGCGTGTAGGCCTCCCGTGGACAGGGTTATCAAAAGCTGATTTCTCAAAAATACCTGTGGGGCCGACTCAAACCTCCAACTTTTTGACGAATTGCCAAGCTCGTCACCATTTGCATCGCCCAGGGACTCCAAATAAAGAACTGAACAAAGAACCATCTGAAGTATTCGCTTCCAAACTTCTTTAAAGTGAATTTTTCAAGGGGTACTTTAAAAAATTTTCTCTAGTTGCTTTATATGTCTGATTGTTTAGAGGGAATATTATATTTCCCATTAAGTCTTCTATTTGTTAAATCAGCTTCATGGAAATATCATTTAAGTCAATAGAAGAATGAGTTTTGACAAATGTATACATTTAACCACAACCCCAAATGAATATATGTAGCAACATCTGGAAATTTTCATCCTGGTCCCTTTAGATTCACTTCTCTCCCCCCAACCTCAACCTAGGCTACCGCTGATCTTCTTTCTGGTACTATAGTTTAATGTCGTGTGGCCTAGAATTTCATATAAATAGCATCAGACATACATATATACATATACATTTACTTTTGGGTCAGACTTCTGCTAAATATAATATTTTTGCTACTCATCCGTGTTGTTTCAGGTCAGTAATTCTTTTTCTTGCTGAGTAGCATTCCATTGTATAGCTATATCACAATATGTTTATCTAGTCACCTATGTTGATGAATATTTGGGTTGCTCCCATGTTTGATGCTATGAATTAAGCAGTTATAAACCCTCATATATAAATCTTTATGTCAACATATGTTTCATTTCTCTTAGATAAATCCTACAAGTATAATCTCTAGATCTTGGTGTTGTTGTTGTTGGGTAAGTGTTAGACCACTAACTACAAGGTCAGCTGTTCAAAGTCACAGCCACTCTGCAGGAAACAGATGAGACTTTTGGTTCCCATAAAGATTTGCAGCCTCAGAAACTCTATATAGGATCACTGTGAGTTGGAATCTACCTGATGGCTGTGATTTCATTTTGGTTATGGTAACTTTATTAGAAAATGCAAACCTATTCTCCAAAATAGCTATAGTCTTAAACTTCCACCAGTGTTTTATGACAATTCCAAGGAGTCCGTATCATTGTCAACATTTGGTAGTGGCAGTCTTTTAAATTAGGCCCTGCTAGAGTGCACTGGTAACCCCTTACAGTTTTAATTTACATTTTCCTGACAATATATGACATTGAGTATCTTTGCATGTTAAGGCCAAGGAAACATTTCAAGGCAATTTTTATGTATGATATCAACTAAGGGTCAAGGTTCACTTTTTTCTCCATATGTACTTAGTTGCTCCAATACCACTAGTTGACTACCTTTCCATTATTTAATTTTCTTGACATCTTTTTGAAAAGCAATAACTATCAATTTTTTTAATTTTCGGGTTCTCCGCTATGATTTTTATAGCTTTATAATCTTGATTTTTTTTATAGTCTTGATTTTTATAGCTTTATAATAAAAGAGCAGATTAGAAATGGCCATAAATTCCTTGACAATTCTATTTCAAAGTATTGTCCATCACCCCTTCTCTTGAATCTGGATTGAGTTGAGAAATTACTTGCCCTATGGAAGGTGGCAGAAGT
>NW_022103923.1:4812969-4814147 GCF_000313985.2 Echinops telfairi
GGTTGCATAGGCTGGTGTGCTTCTTCCATGTGGGCTTTGTTGCTTCTGAGCTTGATGGCCGCTTGATTACCTTCGTAATTTGTGTTTTTTAAGAAATTTACCATTTCATCTAAGTTATCAAATCCACTACCATGAAGTTTTTCATAATATTTCCTTTTGATTCTTTAAACGTCTGTAGGACCTCTAGTAGTAAGCTTTTTTCCATTGCTGATGCAGTTAGTATCTTCTCTCTCTCTCTCTTTTTTACTTGATCGGTTTCTCCACTCTGACTGGGAACTCAGGCATCTCCCAGTCCTTAGAGATCTGGAAATCAGATCTCTAAGGACTGGGGGTGCCTAGTGTGCATGCCCAGGTTCACCTTCACCTGCACCTATGTGACCTTGATCTGTGCATACCCAACTTTGTTTTGTCCCCAGAGGTGTCTAACATGTGCCTGATTTCTTTCCAACCCTTTTGTTGTGGCAGGGCCAGCTAATTTTTGTTTAGCATGGGCATTTGGGGGAGACACCCCCTTTATCCCTAAGTTTCCTCTAACAGCACTCTGATAATTGTTCTTTCTGTGGTAGTTATTCTTTGGACACTCATGTGGAATTTCACTCCATGTATGCACTGCTTTGTATTAAGCCAGAAGGGATGCCCTAGAGATTTTTGGAGCTCTTTCTCTGAATAGATCACTCTTTTCTGGTACAATTCCTCCCAAATTCCTACTAAGCTGTGCCTCCTCACTTTAGCAAGACTTGTATGCACGGTGTGGGTTTCCCTTCTTCCACTGAAGTCTATAGTGCCTGAAGTCCATAGTATCACCTCATTTATTTCATCTCTTCCCCTGGTTTCTGGTCGTTTGCATCAGAATGAGAACACTGGCACCAGCTGCTCCCTCATGACTGGGAAAGGGAGTTACGCTATTATTTTAATGTAATATTTACAATTCAGTTCCTTGTGTGCTCCCTTCCCCATATCCCACATCCAATTAATCACCACTTCCTGCCACTTTCTTTCCTGTGCATTTCTACCATGTATTTCTTCTCTCCAACCCCACTGCTACTTCCTCACTTGAGGCATTACCATTTTCAGTTCTGAATGTTGAAGAGTTTTTGTAAAGCCTTCATTTTTATAACTTTATTTTGTATACCCCCCTGCCCCAGAACATTCAGAATGATGCTTATGAAATACAAGGG
>NW_022103923.1:4814625-4816342 GCF_000313985.2 Echinops telfairi
GGTGCCTAGTGTGCATGCCCAGGTTCACCTTCACCTGCACCTATGTGACCTTGATCTGTGCATACCCAACTTTGGTTTGTCCCCAGAGGTGTCTAACATGTGCCTGATTTCTTTCCAACCCATTTGTTGTGGCATGGCCAGCTAATTTTTGTTTAGCGTGGGCATTTGGGGGAGACACCCCCTTTATCCCTAATCTTCCTACCTGTCACCTCCTAATCCTGTGCGCTCTATGGCTGGCAAAGGGTGCCACACTTTTCTCCTTTCTGGATCCTGCTCGGCCCCAGTTTTTCCCTTTTTTGCTTTGCTACAAATATTATCTATGACTGTGGTAGACGATAGAAGAAGCAAAGTTATGGAAGCTTCTTAGCCATAACAAAACACCTTGAGGGCATCTGTTCCGTGGGCCTGGGTGTTCAAAAGCATGGTTTCAGGGGACCTGAAGATCAGTTGGTGTAACATAGTTCACAGAAACACTGTTCTGTACCCTACTTTGCTAATTATCCACTGCCGCCCGCCCCCCCACCCCCACCCTCTTCAACTGGAGTCTTAAAGGCTTATGAGCGACCATCTAGGGTCCAACTATTTGTCTCTCCCTGTCCAAAAGAAAGACCCCAAACCCACTGGCATCAAGTTGACTCCAACTTGTAGCGCCCTCTAAGACAGAGTACAACTGTTCTTCGGGTTTCTAAGACTTTAACTTTATCGGAATAGAGAACTTCGTCTTCCTCCTGTGGCTGCTGTTAGGTTTGAATCTCTGACCTTGTGGTTAGCAGTTCACTGTGTACCATACTATGACACCAGGGCTCCTTCCAGAGGAAAGAAGAGTGATGAAAATTGAGGACACATGGAAATCATTAGTCGAATGGTCTAAATGGAACATGTGAGCATCAGTCTGTGTGGTTCTGAGACCAGAAGAACTAAACAGAGCTGGCTATCACTACTAACTACTCTGAAAGGGATCACATGAGAGAATCCCGGATAGAGTGGGAGAAAAATGAGGGACAAAACTCAAAATCACAAAAGAGATGCGGTGTACTGGTCAGATGGAGACCGTTGGAACCCCAAGTCTATAGCTCTTGGTTACCCTTTGGGCCTGGAAGTGAACTCACTCCTATGACTCAATTTTCAGCCCAACAATAGACAGGTCTATACGAGAAATAACAATGAACCATTTGGGACCAAGGAGGGTGGCATGTACCCAAGGACAAGATTTAGAAGGGTTAGGGGAGGGGGATGAATGGAGGTAGGAAACACTGGGAGGAGGTGGGATGGGTGATGCTACATTGAGGGGGTTGCAGTGAATGAGATGAAACAGTGGGTATGAATCCTTGAATGTAAATCTGATGATCTGCCCTGTAAACCTTCACCCAGTTCACAGTTAAAAAAAAAAAGGAAATTTTCCACAAACTTTTGGAAACCCCCTCATATAAATATGGCCCTATTGTTCTTCAGCTTCAAGCTTACAATATCTTCCTGCTGCTTATAATAACGTCCCTGCGCTTGTTGGTTTGGTTTATATATGGCCCCTCCTGTTGGGTTCCCCTTTCCTGCCCTCCCCTTACCCTCCAGCAACACAACTATTGGTGGTCCCATAAGTACGATGTCAATTGAAGCTGCCAGAAAAGCAAAGGCTAAATTTGTCTATGTGTATTTACCTTTGCTGAAAATATTATCGACGAATGTGGTAGAGCATGCAGGTGGCAAAGTTATAACAACT
>NW_022103923.1:4817106-4833780 GCF_000313985.2 Echinops telfairi
CCAGGTCTTTTCTTTTTTCTTTTGGTTAAAAATGAACTTGAGATGTTTAATCAAGTTTGGCATTAACCAAAATCCAGGTGCCGACATCAAGTCGCACGCCCACACGACAGAATTCCATTTACAAAATGCTCCTCGGGAAACCTCCAACCGGGTTCTATGTCTTTTCTAACATAGTTGTTCTACCTGAGTTGCCCAACCTCCCTAGTCCCGCCCCCCCTCCCCCCGCCCCTCTGCATGCCCACTCAGCTTTAAGGGCTTGGTTTAGTAGTCCTTCCTTCCAAGAAATCTTCCCTCATCCTCTCCCCCAGCCCCCGATGATGATGCATTTAGCATTATCATTGTCCCTTCGCAGTGTCTTGTTCTCTGCACCGTCCTCAGAACTTCTTGGCATGTCCATTGTAAGGACTGAATTCAAAACCCACTGCCGTCCAGTCGATTCTGACTCATAGCCGCTCTCTGGAGAGAGTAGAACTGGCCACTGTAAATCTTTACGGCGCCAAAGCCTTCGGTTTTTCTCCAGGGGAGCAACTGGTTCATTGCAACTCCTGAGCTTGTGGTGAGCAGCCCAACAATTCCCACTCCCTTCACCCTCAGATCGCTGCACAGCACCTTGCTCACCAAACACCAGAAAATGAGCATCCGAATAAAATGAACTGTTATCAGCAGACTGAAGTCCACTGTCCCGAATACAGTCTCTTATTGATATATTTTTCATTTTGTATTCTACTTATTTGTAAAAGAATTCATCGCAAATCTCTGACAAACTGATTAGCATTATAGTCAATTGGACCCTCCCCCCCCCTTCTGAGATTATTTGCATTTAAAAGAGAGGGCTGAAAAGGAGAATTTCTTTTGCAAAAGAGGAATTTCAGGCATCTGTGGCTGGCCGCTGAGGTGAATTTTTTTGAAAAGGGCAGACATTATTTGAAGGAGCAGCTACCAAGTCATTCCAGGGAAGGAGACCATTATATCTCAGTTACAACTACCCTGAAGGCTTGGACCAAGTCACTAAGGAGGCCTGCATTTGGGAAAACAATGAGAGAAGCAGTAACACTCAGAGCCTCCCCCCCCACCCCCCACCACACACACACACTGTTTTCTGTAGTTAGTGCTCTGGCTGAATCTTCTCTGACCCTCCTCCCCCAATGTTCTCGGTGAGAGAAATTATGCTTCTGCCAGCACTGCCTGGGATCCCATCCAAACGTCATGCTGTCAGCAGCATCAGCCAGCAGGAACGCATAATCCTCCCACCCTTTGGTTTTAGTGGGCAATATTCACTAAGAAAATGCTCCAGATTGTTGTTGTTCTTATGGTGGAACTCACTTCAGATTCGCTCCTTTTTCCAATAAGTCACCTTCGGCAGTTGAGGGCGTTTTTGCAATACAGTCTCGAATTCAGGCGATCACACAGGACAAAAAGAGGGAGCTTTGCAGATCACAAGGTCACTTTTCTCTCATTAGCCTGGGTTCTTGAACCAAAGAGGCACATGGGGCTCAACTTAAAAAAACAACAACACAGTTTTAGTGGGGCGTAATCCACATGATCATACAATTCAATAGTTCAAGCATATCAAGAAGAGTTCTAGAATCATTCCCACAGTCAATTTGAGAACATGTTCTTTCTTGTATTCCTTGATATTAGCTCCCACCCCACCCCCACCTTCCCTGCCCTACCCCGAAGAAACCATGACTCCAGCTACTGTCTCTAGATTCACCCATCCTGGATTTCACATACCAATTAACATGCAAAAACCAAAGCCAAAGAGTCAAAAAAGCTAGCAACAATAAGCAAATAAAATAGAGAAAAGCCCCAGTTGAAAAGAAAACAGAAGATATTAAAAACTAGAAGAACTTCAAAATGGGTCAAATGGGCGATCCAATGATAAAGCGTTAGATTTGAACCTAACTGCATCTGCCAAAATCCACTTTCCAATGCACTCCGCATGGTAGTGAGGGCATCCACCTCCCTGGCCTGTGTTCAGAGGGAATGCGCGGGAGGCTTAATTCACTTGCTTTCCCCTTCACTAATTGTTTTCTGGTGGGAGGGCTCAAGTTTCTACATTTCTGAGACCAAACCTTACTAGCTGATACTCCAACCCCCTTCTTCGAAAAGCCATTGTTATAGAGGTCAATTACTGATCCCTGAATCTTAGGACTGGGAATGCCCTCAGTGTCATCAGCTTCTTCCTGATGAGACGAATTCTGCTTGGATTAATAGTCTGGCCCATGTCTGCTGTGAAATTAAGGAAAAAGACACTACACTGAAACTTAGTGCAAGTCAATAAAATTCATTGACGTCTCACTGAATGTGAAACTCTATAGTGTCCATAGAGCTGAATAATGTAACTCAACGAAAGCATCTTGAGGATGCTAACTAGTCATAAAATGGCAAGAGGAGAAGAGGTGCTAAGTGGAAGGAAACTGGTGGGACTCTTAAACACGAAAGGGGTGGAGACAGGCTTCTGCACACACCTCTCCGGCACAGAGGAAGGTGAAGGGCAGAATTGAACACATTTCCTTATCAATGGAAGAGACCAGAGATCTTGGAGATTTTCATAGGAGCCCTACAATGACTGATCCAAACTCAAGAGTTATGAGTTTGGGGTCGGAGACAAGAGCACAGCATGAAGTCTAAGATACTGGGTGCCAGGGTGCCAGACTGTGCATACCTGAAAGGAGGAGGGGCACTACAGAGGATCAGCCAATAGCAGAAGACCGACCAGAAAGCCAGCCTTTCCTGGGAAGTCCACCATTAGCCAAATATAAGTTCCAGCTTTATGGTTTGTCAGGCCTACCTAATGGCCCTTTGGACTTCTTTTCCAAAGTATACCCCTTCAATAAATGTACTCTGTCTGATCGAACCTCTTCTCTGACTCTTGTCTGAGTTTGTCCCTTGCCTGAAATCTTTCTTGTAAGGGAACAAGAACCAAGGAGTGAAGAGGCTTGAAACTCTGAGCCACCTCCCCTTAGCAGGGAAATGACATTGAGATGACAAAAAACAAATCATGATCGCTACTTCAAGTAGCTCCGTGTGGTCAGGGAGACAGTCCATAAACAATAATACAAATAACGCGACAAGCACTTTAGTGGAAGCACACCGGAAGAAAGAATACATCTTGTGTTGGACCTCATGATTTGGATGGATTTGGAGGACAGTATGTTGAGTGAAGTCAGTCAACCTCAAAAGGACACATATTGTAGGAGACTACTGTTGTCATGACGAGATGGGTTGACAACAGTAGCTGCAACAGCATACTCAAACAGAACAATTGTGAGGATGGCACAGGGCTGGGCCATGTTTTCATTCTGTTGTACTATGAGTTGAAACGGACTCCACAACACCTAACAACAACAACTACTATAAAAGGGGAAAAAATCAAGCTAAAGGCTTTCATACCAAAAGACAGAGACTGACGGTCACCAGGGGTGGGAAGGAGGGGGCAATAGCCTAGTGGGGACAGAGCGGTTAACTTGGGTGCAGGGGAGAGAATATCATACAAGAGGGAGAACAGAAAAGATGGAGGGGTGTCAGGGCAAGTTTGGAGGACATTTGATAAGTTGTTTAAGTTGTTAAAGACAACAAATGATCATTTGAAATATAAACTCCCACCTAATTCACAACAAAATGCTTAAAATAAAATAAAACTAAAAAATGAAAAAAATTGTGTTGGAATTTTTTTTTTTTTTAAAGAGAGGGCTGGGGTTTACAAAAATCATGACTTTGAGTTCCTTAAAGAACAGTGTAGTAACCCCTAAGCTTTTGCTTTGTCCTGAAGTTAAACAAATTTTTAATTGAAAATTGTATTGATATCACTATAGATTTATATGCAATTGTGAGAAATAATGCAGACATCCCTTGTACATTTGCCAGTTTCTCGTAATGGTAGTCTTTCCCCAAACTGTAATATAATATCACAATTAGGATATTAACATTGATACAGCCGACTCAAACATATGAATGAATGTGAGGCTGTTGCAGGACCAGGCAATTTTTGCTCTGTTGTACATGGAGTTGCTATGAGTCAGAACTGACTCAATAGTGCCTAATAGCATGCTTAAATAAATTAAAGAAAGAATGAATGATTTAAATGTTTAACAAATAAATAGTTTTTTGTTGTTTTTTTTAAACATTTTATTAGAGGCTCATACAACTGTTATCCCAATCCATACACACATCAATTGTGTAAAGCGCATTTGTACATCGTTTCTCAAAACATTTTCTCTCCACTTAAACCCCCGACATTAGGTCCTCATTTTTATTGGTATATAATTCACATGTCGTGCAACTTAGACCTTCAAACATATTAAGAGAAGTTGTGGAATCATCACCACAATTAATTTCAGAACATTTTCTTCTCCTATTCACTGTTGTTAGCTCTCCATTTTCCCTAATTTTATTATTAATCCAGTTACTGCCTCTACAAATTAACCTATCCTGGATTCCATGTACAGGAAATCATACAAAACACAAATAGGAAGCAAACAAAAGAACCAACTGTGGCAGTTACATATCTCCTGTCAACTTGCGAAGGGGTGGAGTCTAGCCTGTCAATCAGGTAGCAGCTTGATGACCTCTTTTGGAGGCACAAAGGAAAAAAATAGTTCACTGGAGGCCAGATACACCCTCTCTGCTTCATCTTTCTGCTGACAAGACACATGGAGGTACGCTAGAGCTCTGGAGCTGAAGGAGCCACATGGAGACCCCTGCCAGCACTGAGATGCTTCCACTGCCATTGGCTCCACAAGGCTTTCCACCCACTGGCCTGTGATCTTCCTACATTTGGCATCATTGCATGTGTTTTGTGAGTCTGTAGAGGTATTTATAGATTGGTAACAGACATATGGGCTAATATTGGACTTATGGACTTGATCTGGACTGGGCTGGGATGTTTTCTCAATATACAATTGCTCTTTTAAATAAAGCTCTTTCTCATACACATATGAGTGTCTATGAATGTGTTTCTCTAGTCAACCCGGACTAACACACCACCAACAACGACAAAACAAAACGGAAAAACCTGAATCGAAAGGAAAGCAGAAACAACTTGAAAATGGGTCAAAAAGGAAATCAAATGATAAGGTGTTATATTTTAACCTAATTACTTCTGCCATAACCGACTTCACAATCCTCTCTGTTAGCAAGGCTATTCACATCTCAGGACTATGGTCAGAGGAGATTCACCAGATTCACCTGCAAATAGATTTGAGCTTCCACTGTTATGCTGAGTCATCTGCAAACCAGGTGTTCACAAGATAAGCTCTGATGCCATTCACTCCTTTAGATTTGTATTTGTTAATTATAATCCTTGGATCACACGGACTGATGTGCTTCTTCCATGTGGACTTAGTTGACACTGCATTAGATGGCTGCTTGATTTAAGATAAGCCTTTAAGATCCCAGATACTAATCTGACCCCAGTCATTATGCTTTCTGATTCTTTCTGGTAGCCAGGCACCATCTAGTTTTTCTCACCACACTTTGCTATAGCACCCATATCTTCAGTGATTTTTTTCATGAGGGTGAGTATCAAACAAGGCCTTGTCTAAGAACTAATTGTTCTTAGATTGGGGCTGGAATTGGGTGAACCCGAAATCCACTCATATACCTATGGTTTATATATGGTTTTGCTTCACTTTAGAGATACCACTAATAAGTGATTCTTCTAGAGGAATTTTTTTTTCTAGTATGTGTTTTCTTTTTCCCCCAACTCCTCTTCTCCCCAGCCCTTGGTGTGAACTATTCTACTTTGGTATCTATTCATTTGTCCAGTATAGATACTTTGTATACATAGGATCACACAATCTTTGACTTTTTGTGTCTGATTATTTTGTTCATTATGTTATCATGGTTCATCCATGCCAAAACATGTATCTGAACTTTATTTCTCTTTATTACTAAGCATACACTATTATATGTATATCTCAAATTTGCTTTATCCATTTGTCTGTTGAAAGACATTTGGCTTATGTCCAACTTGTGGCTCTTGTGAATAACATTGCAATGAACATGGGTGAACAAGTATCTTTCTGAGTTTCTGCTTTCAAGTCTTCAGGGCAGATATCAAGAAATAGAATTGCTGGGTCATAAGGTAATTCTATGTTTACCATTTTAAGGAGCAGTCCAGCTGTGTTCACAGCAGCTGTACCATTTTATATTTCCACAATCAATGGAGGAAAGCTCAAATCACTCCACATTCTCAATCAACATTTGCTGTTGTCTGGGCTTTGTTTTCGTTTTTGAATGTAATAGTCATCATCAACAGTAAATGGGTTGATAATAGCCTAGGGGCATGGCAGAGGAGGATGGGGGGGGGATAGGATGCTAAGGACAGTGAGTACAAGGAAACATGTTCTGCAATTGATTGTGGTGATGATTGCACCAATCTTAATACAACGGAACAATTAAATTGTATGACACGTGAAGTACAGCCTAGTAATTTTTTTAAGTCATTGTTTTTGTTTCTAGGTGTCAAGTCAGTTTCAACTCATAGTGACCCAAGCACTGTCCAGCCCTGCACCACCCTCACGGTCATTGCTGTGCTTGAGCCTAACGTTGCAACCACATGTCAATCTACTTTATATTGGGTCTTCCTCCTTTTCACTGATCCTCTGTTTTACCAAGCATGATGTCCTTTTCCAGTCCCTACCTGTAACATGTCCAAAGTACGTGAGACAACGTACATGAGATGAAGTGCAGCAGCCGAGCTATATTCTTTCCAATAGAGATTTGTTGGTTCTTCTGACAGTTCGTGATATAGTAGATATTCTTTGCCATCACCATAATCCCCAAACATTACGTTTTCTTTGGTCTCCCTGACTCCTTTCGCAACTTTCACATACACGGGAAGCGATTGAAAATACCAGGACTTGGTTCAGGTACACCTTGGTCTTCAAAGTGACATCTTCATTGTTTAACTTTATTTATTTAGTTATTTTTGAGTTGTATTTTATTGGGGGCGTGTACAACTCTTAATGCAATCCATACATATGTTCATTGTGTCAAGCACATTTGTACATTTGTTGCCCTCATCATTCTCGAAACATTTCCTCTCCACTTAAGGCTCGGGCATCAGCTCCTCATTTTCCCCCCTCCCTCCCCGCTCCCCACCATTTTTTAACTTTAAAGAGATCTTTTGCAGCAGATTTGCACAACATCATTTGGTTTCTCTGACTGCTGCTTCCATGGGCATTGATTGTGGATGCAAGTAAAATGAACTCCTTGACAACTGTGATCTTTTCTTCATTTATTTTGATGTTTATTGATCCACTTGTAAGGATTATTGTTTTCTTTATGATGAGATATAAGTTCTATTAAAGGCTGTAGCTGTTGGTATACACTAGTAAGTACTTCAAGTTCTCTTGGCTTTTAGTAAGAAAGGTTGCGTCGCCTACATATTGCAGGTTGTTAATTCACCTTCTTCCAATCATGAGGCTGCATTCTTTTTCATATAGTCCAGCTTTTCAGATTATTTGTTCAGTATACAGATGGCATTGTGACCTTCCAAACTTTGGATTCATTTGACTCTACATCCACCAGCCTGGCCTGCCAACCTGAGATTCATTCACCTCTGCAGCTACAAGCCTGCCATTTTTCTGCCAATCTTGAGTCCATCAGTCCTCATAGCTATAGGAATCAAGAGAAACCTTCAACCTAACATCTGACCCATGAACCTGGAGCTTGCCCACTTCTACAATGGTGTGAGCCATTTTCTTGATATAAATCTCTCTCTCTATTTATCTCAATCTATCTGTTTCTATATTTCTGTCTCTTTATCCACAAAGCTTCACTAGTTTTGCTTGGCCAGAGAACACAGCCTAAGACAGTTTGTATATAACAAATTTTGTTTATTCATTCACCCATTGATGGGCACCATTTTTGTTTTGTTCTTTTTGCTATTATAAATAATTCTGCAATGAATATGAGTGTATATATGCCCAGTCCTATCACTGCTTATTTACCTAGAAGTGGAATTACTAGATCATATGGTATTTTAATTTCAAGCTTTTGGAAGAAGCACCCCACTGTTTTCCATAATGGTTGTACAATTTTATAAACCCACGAACAGTGTATGAGTTCCAATCTCCTCACAACCTTACCAGCATCTGTTGTGTTGTGCTTTGTTTTGGTTTTAATCGGTGCCATTTTTGTAGAGACAAGAATGTATCTAATTACGGGTTTTATTTGTGGGACACCTGAATGTCTTCTTTGGTGAAGTGTCTGTTCAGGTCCTTCATTCATTTCTTGGCATGCTTATTTGTCTTCTTGTTGAAGTATTGAACTTTTCTATGTATTTAGAATAGAAAACCCTATTTTCTGTCAGCTGTGTCATGCTTAAAATTTTCCCCCTGTTTGTAGGTTCTTTTATCACTCTTTTCGTGAAGTCTTTTCATGAACATAAATCTGTAGTTCATATGAGGTTTCAGTCATCTATTTTATCTTCTGTTGTTTGTTCATTTATAATGTTTGATCATGTATTTGTGCCATAAATTAGGACCATTGTCTTTATACCTGTGTTATCTTCCAAGAACCTTATACTTTTAGGTTTAACATGTAGGTCTTTGATCCGTTTGAGTTAGTTTTGTTTATGATGTGAAGTATGGATCCTGTTTCATTTTTCTGCAAATGGATATCCAGATTTGGCAAAATCATTTGTTAAAGTTTGACGATCTCTTCCTCATTGAATGGATTTCAGCCTTTGTTGAAGATTAGCTAACCATAGCTGAATGATTTTACTTCCGGGTTCTCAATTTTGTTTCATTGCTTCTCAAGCTGATTTGGCCTACTGCCTCCTTTAAAAAAAAAAAAATTACTCAGCACCCCACCCCTCTGCCCCACCCTGGCAATTAAAAACGTTTTTTACATAATCCAGGATAAAGTGTAGGCATTGCTTTTGCAAAACCCCACTAGATCGTCCCAGCACCCCGAGTGGCGGTATCACCCACTTTGGGAAACATTGGTCTATGTGTCTGTCAGTGTACCAGTACCAATCTATTTTTATTACTGTGGTTGTGTAGGGAATTTTGAAAGTGTGAGAACTCCTATTTTGTTCTTTATGAATTGCTTTAGCTATTTAGGGCCTCTTTCCTTTCCATATAAAGCTAGAGATTATTTTTTCATTTCACTAAAGAATATTGTTGGGATTTGAATTTCATTATATCTACAGATCACGTTGAGTTAGTATTGCTATTTTCACGTTGTTAAACCTTCCAATACATAAGCACAGGGTACTTTTTAGATTAAGTAGATCTTTTTTAGTTTCTTGCAATATAGTTTTATGGTTTTCCTTGTATAAGTCTTTTAGATCCCTGGTTAGATTTATTCCTAGGTATTTGGGGAGGTATTATAAATGTTATTATTTTCTTTTTGAAGTTACCATTGTTAGTGTAGAGGAATCCAAGTGAATTTTGGATGTTGATTTTATACTCTGAAATTTGGCTGAACACTTTTATTAATTCTAATAACTTTTTAATAGAAACCCTGGGAGTTTCTACATCTGTTGTAGTTAGGTGTCATCGAGTTGGTTCTGACTTATAGTGACACTCTGCACAACAGAATGGAACACTGCCCGGTCCTGCACCAGCCTCACCATTGTTCCTATGTTTGAGCCCATTGTTGCAGCCACTGTGTCAATCCAGCTCATTGAGAGCCTTCCTCTTTTTTTGCTGCCCCTCTACTTTACCCAGCATGATGTCCTTCTCCAGGACTGGTCTCTCCTGACAACATGTCCAAAGTATGCAGGACAAAGTCTTGCCATCTTTGCCTCTAAGAAGCAGTCTGGCTGTACTTCTTCCGTGGTACTTTCAATATTCTTTGCCAGCAAAATTCAAATTCAGCGATTCTTCTTCAGTCCTCCTTGTTCAATGTCCAACTTTCCATGTGTTAGACAGGATTCGCTAGAGAAACAAAACCAGGACACTTATGATTATATATATATTATGTATATATATTGTATATATATACATATATATATATGGATAGGTTTATATAGTGAGAAGAAATATAACGGCTAATTAGTTCACACAGCAGTACAGAGAGCTCAGTTCAACACAGTTTCTTGGAACAGTTAATATACTGAAGGTCCTCCAACACACAAGGGCTTCCGGTCCCAGGTCAAGCAAGCAGAAAGCAGAGTCTGCCCTCAGGCAAGACAGGCACATCAGTCAGCAGGCAGCAGACAGCAAGGTGGTCAGCAATAGTCAGTAGCAGGCCCTGATGGGATCTCAAACTCAAGCGAACTCAAGCCATGTAACAACACAGCAAAGCAGGTCTGAAAGGAGCCTCAAGCTCTGGCAACAGGATCCATGGGTTGGCTCGGGACCACAGGTAGTGCAGCACACAGTTGAGGCAAACAACTAGCTCAAGCAGCAGTGCGCTGGTCCACCAGGGAGGAAGAGAGATGGGATGCCGGCCACAGAAAGTATTTATCTCAATCGCCCTCCAATCAAGCTGCAACCTGAGTAAACTTGGCCCACATGTTCCTAAGGAGGCCTAGTTGGTACAATAAAACAACTATCACACCATGCATATGAGGTAACTGAAAATACCATGGCTTGGGTCAGGTACATCTTAGTCCTCAAAATGATCTCCTTTTCAACATTCTAAAAAAGTCTTGTGTAGTAGATTGACCTAATGCAATTTGTCTTTTCATCTCTTATCTCTTGACTGCTGCATCCATGAACATAATCGACAACTTCAAACTTTTCTCCATTTAATATTATGTTACCTATTAGTCCAGTTGTGAGGATTTTGGTCTTCTTTACATTGAGTTGTAATCCAATAAATACTGCAATGCCCTCACCCCCACCCCTTTTTTTAGCAGTTTTATTAGCACTTTATCCACATGTCAATTCTAGAACATTTTTTCCTTGTACTCATTGTTGTTCATATAATTTCTTTTTCTAATTGTGGGAAAATATACACAACAGAACATTCGCCAATTCCACAACTTCTACTTGTATAATTTAGTGTTACTGATTACACTCTTAATGCTGTACAGCCAGTATTGATATCCTTTTTGAAATTACTCGACCAGCATTGACATAAACTCAATGCCTCTTATGCAGCAACCCTTTCCCCTTCAACTATGGTAACCGTGGTCAAGTTTTGCTTCTTTCTTTTTTGTTGTTTTTATGGTGTGGTTTTCTTGATATAATATTCACATATCATATGCCTTCATGGCTAAATCTCTTTTAAAATGAGTTGTATAATCGCAATCATTTCTAGTCCCCCCCTCCCACCTCCCATATTCATTGTTTACTCCCCAAATCCCCTCACTCTCCCTATCTCCCAACCCCACTCCAAATCCCCTATAAAACCTTGCATCAAATATTATCTTTATGCATCTGCTCCTCCGGTGCTTCACACACTAGGAAACCCAACAAAAACAAAAACAAAATAAAGTGGCAAAAATGAAATAATAATAATATAAAGATAAAAATACAAAAATTGAGTAAGAAAGAAAAGATCACCATCAATATTTAAAAAGCCAGGGAGGGGAAAAAAGCCAGGGATGACATTTTTGTCATGGAACAAGCAAGAAATACTTGGGCCTAGAACAAATTCAGGTTGGGTGCCAAGGGAGGTCAACTGACCAAAAGTCAAGTTCAATCCAGCATAGTCAAGTTTACAGTGATCTCTATCTGATAGTAAAGCTGTTTGAGACCCTTGCCTGTGGCTAGAGGGGATCTGTCAGTGGCTTGATCTCTCTAGAATACTCTTGCAGATGGGTTTTGGGCTCCCATTGTCCTCCATACCCTTCTACAAATTGGTTGGTCTACAAATTGACAATTAAAGCTCTGAAACTTTTCCCTTCATCATATTTGGATTTTGGTATTGTCATCTTTGGGTCTTCCACGTGGACTTAGTTGACTCCTCCCTTAGATGGCTGCTTATTTGAATACAAGCCTTTAAGACCCCAGACATAATTCCGATTGATAGCCGGGCACCATCTGCTTTCTTCACCACACTTTGCATTAGCACCCTTATCTTCAGTGATAATGTCATGCAGGTGAGTATCGAGCAGGGCCATGTTATCAGAATTAACTGTTCTTGGATTGGGGCTAGAGCTAAGTGGGAGCCCAGAATCCATCTGCTTGTCCACAACTCAGGTTTACTATGGCGGTCATAGGCTGCAATCCTTGATCTTCATCAGGAAGTGCCTCAAGTCCTCCTAACTTTCAGTAAACCAGGTTGTATCATCTGCATATCTCAGGTTGTTAATAAGCTTTCCTCCAATCCTGATGCCACATTCTTTTTCATATAATCCAGCTTCTCTAGTTATTTACTGAGCACACAGATTGAATTAGTATGGTGAGAGAATAGAATCCTGATGCACACCTTTCTTGATGTTCAAACATTCAGTATTCCCTTGTTCTGTTTGCACAACTGCCTCTTGATCAATGTACAATGGAGTGTTCTGGAATTCCCATTCTTCTCAAGACTATCCAGAGTTTGTTATTATGCACACAGTTGAATGCCTTGGCATAGTCAATGAAACACAAGTAAGCATCTTTCTGGTATTTTCTGCTTTGAGCCAAGATCCACTTGACATCAGCAATAATATCCCTTGTTCTACATCCTCTTCTGAATCTGGCCAAAACCTCTGGCAATGCCCTGTGAATGTACTGCTGCAACCACAGTTGGACGATCTTTAACAAAATTTTACGTGCATGTGATATTAATGATATTGTTTGATAACTTCCACATATGTTTGGATCATTTTTCTTTGGAATGAACACAAATAAGAATCTCTTACAGTTTGTTGGTCAAGTACCTGTCTTCCAAATTTCCTGGCATAAATGAGTTATCTGAGAACAGCGATAGTTTTACTTCTTCCTTACAAATAATAGGTTTTTGTTAGGTGCTGCTGGCTCCGTTGGGAATCATAACTACCTTATGCACAACAGAATGAAAGACTACCTGGTCCTGCACCATCCTCACAATTGTTGTTAAGTTTCAGCCCACTGTGTTAAACCATCTCCTTGAGAGTCTTCCTCTTCTTCCTTGCCCTCTGCTTTACCAAACATAATGTCTTTTTCTAGAGACTGATCTCTCCTAATAACGTGTCCAAAGTATGTAAGATGAAGCTTCACTATCCCCACTTCCAAGGAACATTCTGGTTGTACTTCCACCCACACAGCTTTGCTTCTTCTTCTGGTAGTCCATGATACTTCCAAGACTGTTCACCGATTTCACAATTCACATACATCAATTCTTTTGTGGTCATTCTTGCTCATCGTCCAACTTTCACATGCATCTGAGGTGATTAAACATACTATGTCTTGGGTCAGGCCCACCTTAGTCCTCAAAATGACATCCTTGCTCCTCAACACTTTAAAGAGGTCTTGTGCAGCAGACTTGTCCAATTCAATGCATCATTTTTGATTTTTTGACTGCTGCTTCCATGAGCATTGATTGTGGATCCAAGCAAAATGAATTTTTTTGTTAACCTTAATCTTTCCTCTATCATGCCTTTTTTTTAAATCGTTGCGTGAGCAGGGTAGAGCCCAGATCAAGTGGCTGAGAGTCAGATAGAGGCCTGCCCTTGGGTATAGCAGAAAAGTAACTGTCTTTACCAAACAATTGTATCCTTAGCAGTTGTCAACTGAACTGTAACCTGTTAACTTTCTTAAGAAGCGTCCTAACAACAACCACAAAAGAAACATCCTAACTGTGAGTATTATGTGTGAGTTCTGTGTGGCCGTTGCAATGAATTGGCGAACCCAGTCACAGACGTAGAGTGCCACGTCAGAACAGGGTGAAAGGGGATGGAGGGTGGAGGATGTCAGCGGATGCTGATTTTCCTTCCCTTTGGGGTAGCTGGAAGAGGTCAGGTGTGGCCCCCACACCATTTTCGACCCTTTTGGTCCACATGATTTTCTGTTTCTGAGTTCATTTTGTTTTACTTTCATTTTCTTTGTTGCTATTGGTTTCGTGTTAACTAACTCTTTTAAATTGTTCTCTTTTTATTTGGGTGAGAAGGTTTATGGTTGTTCTCTTTGAGCGTACCCTATAATTTATTAATTTCTCCCCAAGTTTAAACAATCTGTTCTATCTTGAAATCTAGGTGACTCTCTCCACTAAGTTAATAGTTGTCTTTGTTTATAAGTTGGTTTTTGTGTGTGTGTGTGTGGGGGGGGGGGGTTCACCATTTTAAGCCTCCAGAGAAAGATGAGTTCCCTGAAGAGTTACAGTCTCAGAAAGCTACCAGTGGGTCTACCCTACTCTATAGGGTGTCTGAGGCCAAATTAACTTGATGGCAGTGAGGTTTTATTTGTTCTGTTTTGTTTAATTTTTTAATTAATTAATTAATTAATTTTTTGGGCAGTGAGGTTTGTTCAGTGTTTGGAGTTTATTTTAAGGTTGGTAGGTTTCCTTTACTTTGAATACATCTACATCTAGGTTGGCTTCTGGGTTGTGTTGTCATGTATATCTATGTCTGGCTGGAGTCTACCAGTGTTGGTCTGTTTTTGCCAAGCCAATGCAAATACCTAAATATCATTACTAGGTTTTATGGGTGGGTAATACCTTGGTTCTTGGCTTCACACGAGAAAGAATTCACGACAAAGCCGGGCTTGTAATACAAGTGGGTTTTTATAAAGGGCGGGAGAAGTCTCAGATTTTACCATCTCAGAAGAGTACACGCTATTTCAGAGAGTGACCTTTCCGCTGCTAGGGTATTTTTAACCTCCAGCTGGGGAGGCATGGTGGAAGGGCTTGGTCGACCCCTTTGGCTAAATTAAGCCCACCTGGGTTGGGTCATGAGCCTGGGCCTAGTTTGGGCCCCCAGGTGTAATGCCCATCTGCCTGGAGCTGGGTGTGGGGGCGCTGAATTGAAGCATGCCTAGGTAAAGTCTTCATGGGTGGCTAATGCTCGCCTGATTCTTTCCCAATCTTCTTTATGGGGGCCTGTGCAGGCATGGGAGGGACAACCCCCTCTCTTCCTATCCTGGCTACTTAACAATTCTTTTGAATTCCCTATCAGGTCGTTTCAGTGCCATATCTTTCTGTTTCATTTGATGCATTGTAAGTTTTTGTGGACATCAAAACATTTGAGTATTATAAGATGATCCTGGTGACGAATTGGGCTGCTAATCACAAGACAGTCTTTCCAACCCACCAGCCACTCTGCAGGAGCTTCTGCTCGTGTGAAGATCTACGACCTCAGCCACTCAGAGGCAGGTGGGTCAGAATAGACTCAGTGGCAGTGAGTGAGAGAGGGCGAACTCTGGAGAGCAGATGCTTCCTTTTTCCCAGAATTTACTCTTGGTTTGGGGTTTTTGCTAGTTTGGCTGATTGGTTGGTTGCTTTATCATTATTGAAGGTTGTAATCTTGTAGTTTATTTCGTGACTTCCCCTATTTTGGTGAAGCATACCTTCCTGAACATGTGTGGAGATCAAAGTCTCTCTTTCTTACCTTGCGTTCACCTCAAGTTTGAGAGAAAACTCCAGGAATGCCAGGAGGAACACAACGCTTTTGACACTCCTTCCAAATTGGTTCTGAGCCAGAGCCTTCCTTGAGCTTCGTCGGGCTTGTGTACTGATCCGAGGGATTCGCCCAGAGTGAAAGGGTATGGTCTTCTCGGCGACTCTACTGCATGCATCTTGCCCAGACCATGTATGTAGCTTTCTCAATTCCTCCATACACAACAAAATTAGAAAGAAAAAAAGTGTGTGTGTGTATATATGGGCGTGTGACAAGCTTTGCCATCTTACACAATGCTTCTGAAATCCTTAGT
The DNA here is from genome assembly GCF_000313985.2 of Echinops telfairi. NCBI lineage: Eukaryota > Metazoa > Chordata > Mammalia > Afrosoricida > Tenrecidae > Echinops > Echinops telfairi. Next base: position 4,832,844 of record NW_022103923.1, read on the forward strand.
TTCTGAAAGGAATTCTCTCTCTGGCTTCTCCTTTACGTCTTTTCTTTCTTTTTATTTTTTTTAATCCCAGTTTTATTGGCACTTCATTCATATGTCATACAATTCAATAAGTCAATCATATAAAGAAGAGCTGAATAGTTATCACCATGATCAATTCTAGAACATCTTCTTCCTTGTACTCATGGTTATTCATGTAATTATTTTTGTAATTGTGGCAAAAATACACACAGCAAAACATTCTCCAATTCTACACATGTAATTCAGTGCCATTGATTATATTATTCCTGTTGTACAACCATCAGTGATATCCTTTTCCAAATTATTCCACCACCATTAACATAAACTCAATGCCCCTCTAAGCAGCAACTCTTCCTCCTTGACCCATGGGAGCCATTGGTTTCTTTTTGTTTTCTTGATATAGTATTCCTCTCTCATACACCTTCCATTCCTTGAAGTCCTTAGGTGCCTTTTGTATGTCTGGCTTCCGTTCTTTTCTCCTGGGCCACTATTAGCAGCTGGAGTGTTAGATGATTACTCACTCCCCTCAGCCCCGTATGAACTCTGAGAAGGCCAAACCAAGGTGAGTGCCTTGCTTCTGTCTTTCAGAAAATTTCCAGACCGGTTAGAAGATCGGTCATTTGTGAATAAAGTCCGTGCTGTTCCACGTAGAGTCACAAACCAGATTCCCTTTCTGGGAATGTGGACCACTGTCATTTCAAGATGTCTACACTACTCTAGGGAAGGGGTGTGGCATGGGATAATACACGCTAAAGCTTTCCTGCCATCAGTGTCATCTTTTAAAAAAAAACATTTTATTGGGGGCTCATACAATTTTTTTAAATCGTTATATTAGTGGCTCATACAACTCTTATCACAATCCATACATACATCAATTGTGTAAAGCGCATTTGTACATTCATTGCCCTCATCATTCTCA
>NW_022103923.1:4834110-4837069 GCF_000313985.2 Echinops telfairi
GCTCATACAATTCTTATCACAATCCATACATCCATCCCTTGTGTCGAGCACATTTGTACATTTGTTGCCCTCATCATTGTCAACACATTTGGTTTCTAGTGTCATCTTTTTCGTAACTCAGTGTTCATTTAGTTACTGTTAACCCTTTGGTTTCCAGAGTTCTGTGGTGAGATTGGTTCTTCCAGTTTTTGCTTCCTGTCTTTTTATGGTAGGGGATTTAGGAGTTTGTAGCTGCTCACGCTGCCATCTTGCTCCAGACTCCTCATGTCACTATTCAAATAAGTATGTTGTGGTAGCTCATTAGGGTCTTAGTTTGTAGTTCCTTAATAACTTAGGGTGTTAAACATTTTTTCATATGCTAATTTGCCATTTTTATAGAAATGCCTTCATATGTGGTAGTTACATAATCTGGTATCATTTTGAGGATTAAGAGTGTCAGAGTGGAGTTTGGCCTGTCAACCAGGTTATAACCAATGAGGCCTCTGTGTGGGCGTGGCCTTCTAGGAATTCCTGTATTCCACCTTGGAGGCTGGAGAGACTCTCTCTAGCTGCTCACTCCCTGAGAGACCCTCTACTGACAAGACACGTGGTGATACACCTTGGGAGCTGGAGAAGCCACATGCACCTACCCTGATGCAACCAGGCCACTGGAGCTGGAAAAACCATGTAGAGACCCCTGCCAGCACTGAGATGCTTACAATGCCACTGGATCCAGAAGACTTCCAACCCACTGGCCTGTGATCCTCCTGGATTCAGCATCATTGCCTGTATTTCGTGAGTCTGAAGAGGACTTTATAGATTGGTATCAGACATATGGGCTAATATTGGACTTATGGACTTGATCTGAATTGGGCTGGGACATTTTCTCAATATTCAATTACTCTTGTATATAAGCCTTTCTTATATACATATGAGTGTCTATACATTTGTTTATCTAGTCTACCCAGACTAACATATCATGTCTTTTACCCCCTTTCTAGAGGTATTGTTTATTTTCTTTACAATTGAGTCTTGCGAGTTCTTTGTGTAGTTTAGATAGTAGTCCTTTGTTAAATACAGAGTTTACAAATATTTTCTCCCAGGGCGCAGCTTGTCTTACATACATATTCGCAGAGCAACTACCTTTAATTTTGATAAGGCTAATTTATTAATGTTTCCTTTTATGGCTCCTGGTCTTGGTGTCAAGCCTAAAAACTTTTTGTTTAGCCATGGTTCGGATCCAGCCCCTGTGAAGAAGCCAGTGTAACAAACAGGACTGGTGCCATCTCAGGCCCTTGGCTCCTGTCTCAGCCTTCCTGATTTAAACCCCGTTATGCTCTGAACTGTCCTGGGTATTTTCTCAGGAAGAGTGAGAGATTAACCTGCACCCCCAGAGTCTGCTAAAACAGACACACCGATGATAGTATGACCCACAGCTGGAATGTCGTCAGATGCCACCCACCTTCCCACCACATGAAGCAGATAGCCTGGGGTATGACCACAGTGACGGTTAAAGACAGCCTTTAAGACCTTTATCCCATAGCCCTAAAGCCTATCGAAGTTTCCTGAAATCCCTGCTCAAGAAGGCAGTCTTGGTTGGACTCATCCAATGCTGCCCTTGGGTCATGATGCTCAATCAAGCCCTCGCTTCTTTCCTTTGCAGCTATCTTGTGTATTGACTTACTGTGGCAGGCAGTCAGAACCGCCGAATTTAGTAAGAGTTCCCGGACATTTTGCCCGATAGTTTTGTCGGTTTTTTTTTTAAAATGACTTTTGTTTTATGTTTAAGTTTATAGCTATGTACATTCAAGTTTATGACATTGTGTATACTATGATCCATGTGTATGCACACAGCAAGAGTTTTAGTTTGTGGTGGCTTAGTGGGCTGAGAACTACAAGATCAGTAGTTTGAAACCACCAGGAGAAAGAAGGAGCTTTGTACTCCCTTAATAGGTCGCAGTCTCAGAAGCTCCCAGGGCCGGTTCTCCCCTGTCCTATAGGATCTCTATGAGTGTGCATTGACTCCATGGCCATTCACAGTCCTTCTTTGGAAATCTTAGCCCCTCTAGTCTGCAACTCGGTATGACTGCTATGTTCCCTTAAAGAAATCTAACTGGAGGGCTCCCTCTCCCATGTAGACTGAACATCAGGTAGGGTAAGCTTGGCTCTGAGAAGGAAAATGGAGCAGGTACAAGCAAAAGAAGGAACAGAAACAAATGACATCCCCAACCTGCCTCTTGCTATGCTTGTACTCTAAGAAACCCCCACAACTAGACTTCCCTTTTTGCTTGAGGAAAACTGAAGGGGACAGTGGAGAGTAAGGAGGACAAAGCAGATGCGGGGAGCTTCTGCCCAATCTCTTCTCTCTGCCTATCCCAGGAACACTCTCGTTCCCTTTGCCACAGAGCCACACTGGCATGTTCTGTGTGATGAAAAGAACAGCGCTGGCCAATGGAAATACAACACACGCCATGGTCAGTTTTGTAGCAGCCACAAAGAAATAGGTGAAATCACTTCTAATCATATCTTTCTTTAGTCCAGTATATAAAAAAAATATGAGCATTTCCACCTGTGCTCATTTCAACGCAGGATTCTGAATAGTAACAAGTGCCCCAGATGATTCTCATCATGGACTATCTGTTGTCTCCGTTGGACTAGATTTGGGAAACATGCACTACCGGTTATCTCAGGTGGCCTAGAAATTCCTCTGGTAAGTGGGGAGTTGGAGGAGAAAGGGCCCTGAGCAAGCTAACGCCTGGGCTTACATGACAGCTCTGTGCCCCAGAAGTTAAAGCACCCTTGCGAGAATTCCAGTTTTCAATCTACAACTGACTCAATCACCTCTTTAAAGCCCATTCTAAGGTCTCGGGGAAGAGAAGAGCCAATCAGGGTGCAATGTAGCAAAGATGAAAAATACAACTTTCCTCTAGTTCCTAAATACTTCTTCCACCACCACCCCCTCCCCACTATCATGATCCCA
>NW_022103923.1:4838819-4842005 GCF_000313985.2 Echinops telfairi
ATGCGATATGAGAATGAAAACTCTGCATCCTGTTGCCCTTTTAGAATGGCCGGTCTTACTCCCAAGGGAAAAGAGCCTGCCTGAGAATGAAGCCTAAACAGAGGCAATCAGGTTTAAGCAAAGGAGAGAAAGACAGCTTGCTTTTTATGTTTTCTTTGCGCGCGCGCGTGTGTGTGTGCGTGCCAATTTTACATTTTAAGTTGTACAATTGAGTGATATAAATTACATTGATAATGTTATAAAACCATCATGTATAATTGCCAAATTCTCCATCACTACAAGAAAGACTCATTGTTTCTTAAACAATGGCTCTCCCTTTGTCCCTCCTGGTAACCCCTAATAAACCTGGATCCCAACGTTTAAAAGTATTCATAATTTTTAACAATTGTATGACATATAATTCATATAGCATACAATGGTTTAAATGTATGAAAGATAGTTGTACTATCATCACCACGAATCAATTTTAGAACATTTTCTTCATTCTTGTATCCATTATTATTAACTCCCCATGTCTCCCTCCCCTGTCAAAACTCTAAGAAACTATTAATCTGTCTGCTGTCTCTATAGATTTACCTATCCTGAGTTTCATATAAAGAAAATCACTAAAACAAATACAAAACCCCAATAACCACAGAAAAAATTCAAATCAAAAGAAAGTAATAAAAACTAGAACAAAGTAAAAATGGGTCAAAAGAGAAAACAAAAGGTAAGATGTTCAATTTAAGCCTACCTATATCCGCAGTAATCCACTTTCCAATGCACTGGTCCGGGGATAAGACTGTTCACATCCTTGGTCAATGGGCTGAGGGAATTCAATGGAGGCTTAGTCCTTGTGATTGCATGTGATTCCCACACAGTTGAAAAGCAACTTTTTGATGATCTTATCTGAAAACCTAGTTCCAACCATATCTAAATAAGTCAGTATGCCTGCCCTTGTTGCTTCTATAAGCTGATAGACTGGCTTTTCATTTCAGTCAGGCTGAATTAGGCACCTGTCACTTATCACCCAAAGGGCCTTGATTAATAGAATGCAGGCAACATATATAACGGTTATGCTGCATGCTACTGATTACAAATATAATAGAAGTTCTGAGGTGCAAGTTAACATAAGTAATGGAGTTTGGTTTCCCCTTGTTCACAATGTTTCTTCCAGCACCACTATGAATTCTCATTACCAAGGTGTTCCAACAGCTTCTGATTTTACTTCAAAGGAAGTATGGCACTTAGATCATGTGCATAGACTCACAGATCTTACCAGAAACAATGGACTTGACTGGAAGTTGGGGAAAACATGCTGCACTTGGGGGTATTGTCCAACAGGATACAGTATTTGACTTAAATAAGTGCTACTCCCCCGTTATTCGAATACACTGATCCAGGCAGCAAAGGGTGGAAGTGAAAATATCCTCTTTTCACTATTACACCTACTAATACAATGAAGCAGTTGTTTCTCACCCACACACCCACATCCTTGCTGGGTTTGGATAGCTAATGACTAAGAGAGACATGCTTTTACGATGGAACGCAATCATGATTTCAATAAATTGAAAGATTAGACTACTAGTGGGTTATTAGGAGCTCTGATGGCTTACTGGATTACTCATTGGACTGTTAACCACAAGGTCAGCAGTTCAAATCCATCGATTGCTTTGCAGAAGAAAGATGAGGTTTTATTTATTTAATTTATTTTTAAAAATCATTTTATTGTGGGCTCATATGCTTATCACAATCCATTTTGTCGAGCACATTTGCACATTTGTTGCCATCATCCTCCTCAAAACATTTGCTTTCTACTAGAGCCCTTGGTATCAGTTCCTCACTTTTTTCACCTCCCTACTTGTTCCCCTCTCCCTCATGAACCCTTGATAATTTACAAATCATCATTATTTTGTCATATCTTACACTGTCTGATGTCTCCCTTCACCCACTTTCCTGTTGTCCGTCCTCCAGAGAAGAGGTTCTATGTAGATCCTTATCATCGGTTCCCCAGAGATTTTCTGCTTCTATAAAGGTTTACAGTCTTAGAAACCCAGAGGGGACAGTTGTCCTCTGTCCAATGGGGTTGATATGAGTCTGAATGGATTCAATTGGCACCGAGTTGGGTTTTGAATTGGCTGTTTTGGACTCTTCGTCCGACTGCATCAACAGGCAGAGACTGTAGTGACTATATTGGCTGCATGACTGAGTTGCTGTTTCTCTGTGGAGTCAGAGAGGACCACAACTGTAACCACTGAGATGCCTCTTATGGCTCCTGACTGATTGACAACCAATTAAACTTAATAACGTCAAGATGCTCAAGGATGTCAATTCTGCAATAGTGCAGTTTGGGTCACTCCACCAAGGCCAAGAACCGGCTGCAGTCCAGATAGCAGCAGCGGACAAGAGGAACATGGAATGGGTGAATAAGATGTTCAAGATGTTCAAAGCATGCTTTGTGATCAGCTACAGAAATGAGAACTTTAACAGATTCATTTTGTGGCTTCCTCCTCCTTTTTTTTACTACCTCATGTGAAGAACACGAGTGGTGGGTGCCTTAGGTTGCACACGAGAGTATCCCACCACAAGGCAACAGCTAATGGGTGAATGTTGAAAGGAAAAAAGGGTCAACATTTGCCTTTCCAGACCTACTCTCCACCCTTCTGTTCCACCATGCTTTGTGCCCTGGACTCTGGTCTACAATGCCCTGTGCATCTCTGTCTCTCTTGTCCTCGGCTTCCATTTTAGTTTGGCAAATTGGATCCCTGGTGACATTGGAGGAAGGGAAGGAAGAGAGTGATGTTGGGACATGCCTTCCCTCTACTCACTCCCAAAGAGTTGTCTCATGATGGTTTTGTCCCTCTGCTGAAGATTCCTGTTACTTGTGTAGTGGCCCCTCTACAGAACTCTTTCCTTCTGGGTTTCAAAGCTCAATCCCTTCCTTTGCTACATCAGGCTTAGGTGTGGTCATAATCCCATTACGAGCCTTTGGAGATAATCTTGTGGTTTTCCGACATTTACTCACACATTTTTAGTTTCTGTAGCATATTAAATCATTGTCTCTGATTAGTCACGCCCTCCCTTATTTTCCTTTCCATGCGACTTGGCAGTACCTCCCACTAGAGAAGCAGAGTATATTTTCCCACCTATTGATATTAGTCATATTTCCACTCACCTCTTGAGTTAGTTAATTGTGCCAGCCTGGCC